>NC_140593.1:1211481286-1211796286 GCF_964204655.1 Triturus cristatus | reverse complement strand
CTACTACGTCTCACGCTTCCCGCGTGAGCAAGCGTACGGGGCCTGGATCTCCAGGCAGTACGGGCTGCCTATGCTGACGCGTACAGTTCTCTGTGAGGCAGCCGTACGTTGGGGGTCCGATAGTGCACAGTTCCCTATGCTGCAGCCGTAAGCTGCGGGTACGCTTAGATTTCAGACGCGCACAAGTTCGACTACGCTCCAGCCGTACGGTGGGGTTTTCCAAAGCGCACAGTACCTTATTTCTTGTTGGGAATTTCTAGGCGACTTCAGTAGTTGTAGAGGGGGCATCCCACGTCGCGGTGCTATCCTGCTTCACAGAGGGCAGCGATGCGTTGTGGGGCGCCTCTTGACTCGGACGTCCGTTGCGATGTGCAGAAGGCGGGGGCGGCGGCTTGGGGTGAATTCAGCGGCGAGGCGCTGCCAACAGGGTATCGTCCAGGAGAGGCGAACTTAGGTGCGGGCGATCTTTGCGGTGGGCTCTACGGCTCGGGGGCCACAGAGACTCGTTGCTTGGACCGGACGGTCCTTTCTTGCGGTGTGAGCTCCAGCTCGAGGGGGCAGCAGTTTGCGATGCTCAGGCCAGGCGGGGCAGGCCGTTACGGTGCTCACTGCGGCACAGTCGTCCAGGGGTCACGTTGCTCGGCGGGATGAGGGCGCACAGGTTCTCAGAGTGCGGGACAGGTTCCCAGTCGCACTCAGGTCTCTGGAGTCAGCGCTGAAGGGGGCATTCACCAGCCGCAGTTCCCTTCTTCCAGGGAGGGGTAGCTCCCACTGTTCCTGGGGCGCAGTTCAGGAGGCAAGTTCACAAGCAAGCCCTTGGAGATTGTTTCAGATGCACAAGTGGATAAAAGTCTTTCAGTCTTTTTCTTCCTCTCTCCTTCTTGCAGCAAGGCACCCACCACAGGCCAGTCTCTCAGGCTTAGAGACAGTAGTCCTCCTTGTAGCTTTCCCAGGTCCTTCTTTTCAGGCAGAGTTTCTTCTTGGCGTCAACAGCATCTGATTTCTTAGGAGCAGGGCTCCTTCTTTTATACACAGTTTCTTTTGTTCTTTGTGGCCAGGGGGCCTGTGCCTGGCTCAGTCTGGTTTTGGAGCACTTTGTTGTGGTGACTCTGCTCTTTCCTTTCAGTGCACAGGGCAGAGCCATCAGACGCTCCACAGGGGGCGGAGCCAGTATTGTGGTGGCAGAGCACAGCCCTATTCAGAGTCAAGGTGTACTCCTCCCACTCATCCTGGTGTAATCTCTCTACCCACCACCTGGCAGTCAGCCTGTCTCCTGGAGTTCCCCAGACCTGCCCCTCACTGTAACTAGGCAGCAAACACACAGCAGAGGCAGACTGAAATGGTTAGGCAAGTAAATACTAACTTTCTAAAAGTAGTATTTACAAACACAGGATATTAAACTAAACTTTACTAAAAGAAGTATTTTATTATTCTGAGTTCAGGCATACTAAACTTGACTTTCTACCATGCTCTCTGAGTATGCTGGGATTATAGCGTGTAATCATTCCAGCAGCCCATTCTGGCCTATGGAGAGCAGGTAGCCTTT
This sequence comes from Triturus cristatus, assembly GCF_964204655.1. Taxonomy (NCBI): domain Eukaryota; kingdom Metazoa; phylum Chordata; class Amphibia; order Caudata; family Salamandridae; genus Triturus; species Triturus cristatus. The sequence continues at coordinate 1,211,794,740 of NC_140593.1, read as the reverse complement.
CAATAGTGAAAAACGAAAATGGCTGTAATTCACTATTAGGACATGCCACACACATCAGAGCATGTCCTACCTTATTCCTACAATGCACCCTGCCCTTGGGCCTACCAGAGGGGTGACTAATATGTAGTTAAGGGAAGGTTTAGGGACTGGCAAGTAGGTGCACTTGCGCAGGCAGCATGACAGCACCAGACTGCACGCAGGGTCTGCAATGGCAGACCTTAGGTACATGTTACTAGGCCGCTTCTGTGGGTGGCACAACCAGTGCTGCAAGCCCACCAGCAGCATTTGTATTTACAAGCCCTGGCACTCCAGGTGCACTTTACTAGGGGCTGATAGTAAACCAAATGAGCCAAACATGGACACCAATCAATGTATACACTTTTCATAGGGAGCACTTGCACTGTGGCACTGGTTGGCAGTGGCACAGTGCCCTGAGCAGCTAACACCAACAAAACACATGAGGCACATCAGAAAAAAGTGGAAGGGAGACTCACGCCAAGGTGCCAGGTCTAACATTTACCAGCAACAAAGTTGCACCTACAGAATAGAAGAAATCTCCCTGAAAATGGAAAGTCTGGGGAAAAACATTATGCGTCGACGGCGCAGAAAAAAGAGAATGGAAGTTAGCACACCGATGAGGTCTCCTAATGGCTCCGATGACGTCACGTGGAGTCACGTGGGGAGCCATGGCATTATAATGTCCTCGTCGACTTGGAGGAGCTCTGGAGAAGTTTCAGTGGAATGGTGCGCATGGGGTACATTTAAAAGGTGAGTAATCCACAGGCAGATATATCTATCAGAAATATACATACATACCTGTTGATATTTTGGTCATTGGGTAGCCAGACCAATTCTGGCCAGTTCTTGGTTGGAACCCCTGATTTTCAGACCTGGTAGGATATGAATCTGGAATCTCGACCCTCCCCAATAGGCTATAAACGAGCAGGGTCGTTACAGGCACTTGATGTGTCCACTGAACAAATGCAATCTGAATGGTAATTTATACTTGTGCTGCAATCAATGTAAGATCTTCCACCTGATCCCTTTCCATTCCAGGAAGTTACTGATGCAGAGACTGGTCAACTCAAGACTTGATTATGGTAACATCCTATACTTGGGAGCCCCTGCATCAGTCATTCAAAAACTCCAGGTGGCCCAAAACGCCGCAGCTAGAGTCCTCACGGGAACCAAAGCACGGAACTCTGCGAAACCTGCCCTCAAGAGCCTACACTGGCTCCCAGTAAAAGAGCGCATTACGTTCAAAACGCTCTGCACAGCGCACAAAATCCTGCAAGATAAAGGCCCCCCAATACTCAGATTCCTGGTGAAATTTCACAAAGCTAGCCGTCACCTAAGATCTGATTCACTTGCACTGGCATCCATCCCGAGAATAAAAAAGGCAAGATCGGGCGGCCGCAGGTTCGCCTATAACACGCCTAAGCTATGGAACTCCCTCCCACTACCCATGAGGAGTGAGCAGAATTTACTATCATTCCGAAAAAAATTAAAACCTGGCTCTTTCCCTAAACATTTTCCTGCACCGACCCCACTTGGAATAAACTAGGTCCTCTTAGCGCTGGGATGCCCAAGGGTAGCTATGCGCTCTATAAATCCACATCCAAATCCAAATGTGTCTATTCAGAGGAAACCATATACCGAGGCTTGAGGATGAAAAGGCTCACATGACAGAATTATGGATGGACAATGACTCAAAGAAATGAATATTCCCAGGAGCCATGAGGCTCTGCAGCCAGGCCGACTGTGCCCAAAGTGAATGGAAATTGAATCCGGTGGAGGTCAAAAACGTGCTGGGACCATCAAAAGTACGGCATACGGTGAGCCTGCACTATGGCTTGAGCCACTCATCATTATGGAATCTCGTTTTACCACTTCCTTAGAGAAACACAAGGGATCGACCCTTTGCTGCGCAGTGGTTTGGGATGTGGCCTATTGGCTTAGACTGTATGTTATGATTTTAGGACCATCTGCACCATCATCTTACACCACAGTTCCAGACCTATACAAATCTCAGGACCCCATAGACCCTAATCCTGATCAAGTGATTCTGCTCAACTCCAGGTGGGGGCCAACGTCTCCAGTGCACGGCCCAGCCTCTGTAGATACTTCCACCACCAGAAAAGTTGCATTTTAGCCAAGGATTAACGAGGTCAAGGATGCTGAAGCTGAGTAGCCCTGGGGAGACCACTGCAGGAGTACCAATGGTTACATGAACTTTGGACTATATTTGGCAAGGCCTGGTCTCTCCAAACTCAATGTTTCCACCCCCTCTAACCCACCTCCATTCTGACCACTTGATTCCCCTGGAAGGCCTGTTAACAGCACACCTGAGATCTAGAGTGGCTGTCCAGTTTACATGTACCAATCACTTGTGGGCTGGTGGCCGAATCGGTTCTGGCCAGTGGGTTATTGGGTTTGGAACCACCCGGGACTCTGCAGCACTCACCATCTACTGCACAGCACCATGCATATGATAGAGGAGCTACTACACAGCACCATGCATGTGATAGCACAGGAGCTAATGCACAGCACCATGCATGTGATAGCACAGGAGCTACTGCACAGCACCATGCATGTGATTGCACAGGAGCCACTGCACAGCACCATGTATATGATAGTAGAGGAGCAACTGCACAGCACCATGCATGTGATAGCACAGGAGCTACTGCACAGTACCATACATGATAGCACAGGAGCTACTGCACTTCACCATGCATGTGATAGTAGAGGAGCTACCGCACAGCACCATGCATATGATAGTAGAGGAGCTACTGCACAGCACCATGCATGTGATAGCACAGGAGCTACTGCACAGCACCATGCATGTGATAGTAGAAAAGCTACTGCACAGCAGCATGCTTGTGATAGCACAGGAGCTAAGACACTGCACCATGCATATGATAGTAGCCATTGCACAGAACTATGCATATGATAGTAGAGGAGCCACAGCACCATGCATGTGATAGCACAGAAGCTACTGCACAGCACCATGAATGATGGCACAGGAGCTACTACACAGCACCATGCATGTGATAGTACAAGAACTACTACACAGCACCTTGCATGTGATAGTACAGGACCTACTGCACAGCACCATGCATATGACAGTAGAGGAGCTATTTGCACAGCACGATGCATATGATAGTAGAGGAGCTATTGCACAGCACCATGCATATGATAGTAAAGGAGACACAGCACCATGCATGTGATAGCACAGGAGCAACTGCATAGCACCATGCATGATGGCACAGGAGCTACTGCACAGCACCATGCATATGATAGTAGAGGAGCTACTGCACAGCACCATGCATAGGATAGCTCAGGAGCTACTACACAGCACCATGCATATGATAGCACAGGAGCTACTGCACAGCACCATGCATATGATAGCACAGGAGCTACTACACAGCACCATGCATGTGATAGCACAGGGGCTACTGCACAGCACCATGCATGATAGCACAGGGGCTACTGCACAGCACCATGCATGTGATAGTAGAGGAGCCACAGCAAAGCACCATGCATGTGATAGTAGAGGAGCCACAGCACCATGCATGTGATAGCACAGGAGCTACTGCACAGTACCATACATGATAGCACAGGAGCTACTGCACTGCACCATGCATGTGATAGTAGAGGTGCTACCGCACAGCACCATGCATGTGATAGGAGAGGAGCTACTGCACAGCACCATGCATGTGATAGGAGAGGAGCTACTGCACAGCACCATGAATATATTAGCACAGGAGCTACTGCACCGCACCATGAATATGATAGCACATGCGCTACTGCACAGCACCATGCATATATTATCACAGGAGCTACTGCACAGCACCATGCATATGATAGTAGAGGAGCTACTGCACAGCACCATGCATGTGATAGTAGAGGAGCTACTGCACAGCACCATGCATGTGATAGTAGAGGAGCTACTGCACAGCACCATACATGTGATAGTAGAGGAGCTACTGCACCGCACCATGCATATGATAGTAGATGAGCGACTACACAGCACCATGCATGTGATAGTAGAGGAGCTACTGCACAGCACCATGCATGTGATAGTAGAGGAGCTACTGCACAGCACCATGCATGTGATAGTAGAGGAGCTACTGCACAGCACCATACATGTGATAGTAGAGGAGCTACTGCACCGCACCATGGATATGATAGTACATGAGCTACTACACAGCACCATGCATGTGATAGTAGAGGAGCTACTGCACAGCACCATGCATATGATAGTAGAGGAGCTACTGCACAGCACCATGCATGTGATAGTAGAGGAGCTACTGCACAGCACCATGCATATGATAGCACAGGAGCTACTGCACAGCACCATACATGTGATAGTAGAGGAGCTACTGCACCGCACCATGCATATGATAGTAGATGAGCTACTACACAGCACCATGCATGTGATAGTAGAGGAGCTACTACACAGCACCATGCATATGATAGTACAGGAGCTACTGCACAGCACCATGCATGTGATAGTACAGGAGCTACTACACAGTACCATGCTTGTGATAGCACAGGAACTACTGCACAGCACCATGCATATGATAGCACAGGAGCTACTGCACAGCACCATGCATGTGATAGCAGAGAAGCTACTGCACAGCACCATGCATGTGATAGTAGAGGAGCTACTGCATAGCACCACACATTTGATATTAGAGGAACTATTACACAGTACCATGCATGTGATAGTAGAGGAGCTACTGCACAGCACCATGCATAGGATAGTAGAGGAGCTACTGCACAGCACCATGCATATGATAGCACAGGAACTACTGCACAGCACCATGCATGTGATAGTAGAGGAGCTACTGCACAGCTCCATGAATATATTAGCACAGGAGCTACTGCACCGCACCATGATTATGATGGCACATGAGCTACTGCACAGCACCATGCATGATAGCACAGGAGGTACTGCACAGCACCATGCATATATTAGCACAGGAGCTACTGCACATCACCATGCATATGATAGCACAGGAGCTACTACACATCACCATGCATATGATAGCACAGGAGCTACTGCACAGCACCATGCATGTGTTAGCAGAGAAGCTACTGCACAGCACCATGCATGCGATAGTAGAGGAGCTACTGCACAGCACCATGCATATGATACCACAGGAGCTACTGCACAGCACCATGCATGTGATAGTAGAGGACCTACTGCACAGCACCATGCATGTGATAGTAGAGGAGCTACTGCACAGCACCATGCATATGATACCACAGGAGCTACTGCACAGCACCATGTATATGATAGCACAGGAGCTACTACACATCACCATGCATATGATAGCACAGGAGCTACTGCACAGCACCATGCATATGATAGCACAGGAGCTACTACACATCACCATGCATATGTTAGCACAGGAGCTACTACACATCACCATGCATGTGATAGCACAGGAGCTCCTGCACAGCACCATGCATGTGATAGCACAGGAACTACTGCACAGCACCATGCATGTGATAGTAGAGGAGCTACTGCACAGCTCCATGAATATATTAGTACAGGTGCTACTGCTCCGCACCATGAATATGATAGCACAGGAGCTACTGCACAGCACCATGCAAGATAGCACAGGAGGTACTGCACAGCACCATGCATGTGATCGCACAGGAGCTACTGCACAGCACCATGCATGTGATAGTAGAGGAACTACTGTAGAGCACCATGCATATGATAGTAGAGGAGCTACTGCACTATGCATGTGATAGTAGAGGAGCTACTGCACAGCACCATGCAAGTGATAGCACAGGAGCTACTGCACAGCACCATGCATATGATAGGACAGGAGCTACTGCACAGCACAATGCATGATAGCACAGGAGCTACTGTACCACACCATGCATGTGATAGTAGAGGAGCATGTGATAGTAGAGGAGCTACTGCACAGCACCATGCATATGGTGGCAAAGGAGCTACTGCACAGCACCATGCATATAATAGAGGCGGTACTGCACAGCAACATGCATTTGATAGTAGAGCAGCAATTGCACAGCACCATGTATATAATAGTAGAGGAGCTACTGCAAAGCACCATGCATGTGATAGTAGAAAAGCTACTGCACAGCAGCATGCTTGTGATAGCACAGGAGCTAAGGCACAGCACCATGCATATGATAGTAGCCATTGCACAGCACCATGCATATGACAGTAGAGGAGCCACAGCACCATGCATGTGATAGCACAGGAGCTACTGCACAGCATAATGAATGATGGCAAAGGAGCTACTGCACAGCACCATGCATATGATAGTACAAGAACTACTACACAGCACCTTGCATGTGATATTACAGGAGTTACTGCACAGCACCATGCATATGACAGTAGAGGAGCTATTACACAGCACTATGCATATGATAGTAGAGGAGCTATTGCACAGCGCCATCCATATGATAGTAGAGGAGACACAGCACCATGCATGTGATGGCACAGGAGCTACTGCACAGCACCATGCATATAATGGAGGCGGTACTGCACATCACCATGCATTTGATAGTAGACCAGCAATTGCACAGCACCATGTATATAATAGTAGAGGAGCTACTGCACAGCACCATGCATATGATAGTAGAGGACTACTGCAAAGCACCATGCATGTGATAGCAGAGGAGCTACTGCACAGCACCATGCATATGATAGTACAGGAGCTACTGCACAGCACCATGCATGTGGTAGTAGAGAAGCTAGTGCACAGAACCATGCATGTGATAGTAGAGCAGCTACTGCACAGCACCATGCGTATGATAGTACAGGAGCTACTGCACAGCACCATGCATGTGATAGTAGAGGAGCTACTGCACAGCACCATGCATGTGATAGAGGAGCTACTGCACAGCACCATGCATGATAGCAAAGGAGCTGCTGCACAGCACCATGCATGTGATAGTAGAGGAGCTACTGCACAGCACCATGCATGTGATTGTACAGGAGCTACTGCACAGCACCATGCATGCGATAGTACAGGAGCTGCTGCACAGCACCATGCATGTGATAGTAGAGGAGCTACTGCACAGCACCATGCATGTGATAGTAGAGGAGCTGCTGCACAGCACCATGCATGTGATAGTACAGGAGCTGCTGCACAGCACCATGCATGTGATAGTACAGGAGCTGCTGCACAGCACCATGCATGTGATAGTACAGGAGCTGCTGCACAGCACCATGCATGTGATAGTACAGGAGCTGCTGCACACCACCATGCATGTGATAGTAGAGGAGCTGCTGCACAGCACCATGCATGTGATAGCACAGAAGCTACTGCACAGCACCATGCATATGATAGGACAGGAGCTACTGCACAGCACCATGCATGTGATAGCACAGAAGCTACTGCACAGCACCATGCATATGATAGGACAGGAGCTACTGCACAGCACCATGCATGTGATAGCACAGAAGCTACTGCACAGCACCATGCATATGATAGGACAGGAGCTAATGCACAGCACAATGCATGATAGCACAGGAGCTACTGTACCACACCATGCATGTGATAGTACAGGAGCTACTGCACAGCACCATGCATATGATAGTAGAGGAGCTACTGCACAGCACCATGCATGTGATAGCACAGGAGCTACTGCACAGCACCATGCATATGATAGTAGAGGAGCTACTGCACAGCACCATGCATGTGATAGCACAGGAGCTACTGCACAGCACCATGCATATGATAGTAGAGGAGCTACTGCACAGCACCATGCATGTGATAGAACAGGAGCTACTGCACAGCACCATGCATATGATAGTAGAGGAGCTACATTGTAACTACAATGCCTAAAGCAGTCAAACGCTGCTTCATCTACTGTATGACCGCGAAGAGGAAGAGGGAGCTGAAAACCTAGCGAATCCATTACAGTGTTTGCCAGATCAAGAACTGAAACCACCTACTCACCAGGGACAATTCAATCCTTCATGAACAGACGGCGCGATCCAATCTTCCAACTTAATACAACCACAACAACTAAAATAACGAAGGAGTGATGCCCAGGGGAACCTGCACAAAATGTTATGTGAGCCTCAGCATCTCCCAGACTACAACCCTGGGGACCCCCAGGTATATTCATATAGTAGTAATTACGAACATTATTCAGCGCGATTGCCTAAGAACCATTTCCTGTTAAAGTTCTTATTGTCTCTGCCACACACCATAATGTTATTCTTGCTCAGGTTGGTCTCTAATCTATTTCTATTATTAATATTATTATTATTATAGATTTCAAGTGCATCCAGTGCCATCTTAAGGTCCATCAGGTTTGATCCAGTATATCTGGATAATCCACATACTAGAATATTTGAGTATGTTGATTGGAGGGGGGTGGGGGGTATTCTAGCATTTCTTAATGCTGTACCAAGGCCAGCGGTGTAAACGTTGAAAAGAACTGGAGGGAGAAAGCAGCCTATTTCAAACGTCTGAGTGGATAACCAATTAGAGATGTGATTGCCATCGCGTTAATTCTTCTTCAGGCCTTTGTACATAGAGAGGTTATTGCTCTAAAGAACTAACTTTGGAGGCCCTGGTCATTCAATGTGTTGCATAAAACCCCTCTATCTACAACATCAAATGCTACATTATAATCAATAATACATGCATATAATGGTGTGCGCTGAATACAGTGAGGGGACATAAGAGTAAGGACTACAATATTATCCTCGATGGAACAATTTGGCGTCAACTCTATTTGATCGAAGGGGATATTATGTTTCCTGCCCATTTTTCAAGATAGTCGAGTTGTAACCTGGTGTAGCCTGTCTTCAATATCTAACAGGGCAATAACTACATGGATCGGTTCTACCTCCCTTCTAGAATAACAGGTGTAGGATGGAGTCTCACCAGGAATCAGGGACAGAGGCCATTATATACCGGGTATTGCCAGCGGGCAGATAATTCTGTCGTATTTAAAAAAACGTGCTCGATACTCTACCTTTACTGTCAGCGGGATAGTGGACTTGCGAGATGTTGAGGTTGTAAGAATAATGCTGACTCGGACTCTTGTTTGTTGTGTTATGAAAATGGGTTCCTTCGGCTTGAGGTTGTACGATTATGACTGGTGGTACCGTGTGAACTAGCTCATTTAAAAGTGCCCCATCATTTGGGTCTTTGCACCCTGCTGAACGCACTCCCAATTTGCCTCTGCGAATCTGACAACCTGTGAGTACTTACCTGGGGTCTGGATCTTCCTGTGTGCTTATTCAAACCTCTTACTGGATTATTTTTCAAGGCATTTATGTCTCTTGGCATTACTGAATGGATCAAGATGGACTTATCGTGGCTATCCAGAGGGTTCCCCAGCTCTAGGGTCAGAGAGGATTGCAGCTGCTTTACATTCATGCATATTTAGATAAACCTTTACTGATAAGATAACCTAGATCTGTGACTAGGGATGAATGATGGACAATGTTCAACATTCCGTCCAAATTTTTTTGTTGCCATAGTCGCTCTAAGTGGGAAGGGTATGCCCAGACGTGGGTCCACTCTTCGCTATACCACTGGAATCAAGCTAACATGGCTGATGAGGGGGTGATACCCTGAAAAAGGTCCCAGAATGCTTGTTTTCTGGTCCAGGGATGGCCTGGCAGTTCGGACAGGACTGTTCCCAGGTGGAGCTGGGTCAAGGCTGATTTGCATATGGCTGGGTTCCAACCAGGGTGGTATGGTGATTGGTAAGCAAAATAACAATGGATTTCACGCAGATCTGTGAACAGGAGCAAATATTTGACAATGTTCAGCATTCCGTCCAACATCTTTGTGTTACTAATAAAATGCTACATCTTTTTTTTTAGTTTCCGACATTTGTCCTGAAGGATTGCCTAAAAATCGGCACAACCCTTTGTCAATGGTATAACCATAGTATCACCAGCTGTGGATATGTAGATAGAAAGACCACCTGATCTACAACCTTATTTGCATGTCTTTATAGCTGGGACTTTGAATTCTTGGTAGCCCTTTATCCTCCGAGTTATTATGCTCCAAATCTCTTGCAGGCATAATATGTCCCAGTTCGATAAAGAGATTGCCGCGGCTACTTGCAGAAGTTTCCTTAGACTCACTGCGTTGCAGCAGCTTAGAGAATATGATACTTGTCAAGAAAGATTGAATGACTTGATGCACAGAATTAGGGACATTGTTTGGGCTGCTCCCCCAAAATGTTCAGGAGCTATGACCAGTCAACTGCTCTGGTGAAGGAGGGCGGTGAGACCAGACGGTAGAGTCTATTGTTGAATGAGAAAGAATACCTGTAGGGTTATGACCTCACATGGGTGTAGATTTACTCATATTTGTAACTCACAAATATTTCCCTGGTGACGCCTAGAAATCTCTAACCCTCTAAGGAGTAGAGCATTAGAAACTGTGGCGAATTCTGTTCTAGCAACACCGAATATACACCATACACTTTCTCTTGTGAAAAGAGGGATGACCAATACCTCGATCGGTCTCATGCTTTTTGAATAAGCTATGAATGTTTTCCGGACTGCCACATTTCTACACATGATTCTCAAAGTCGCGAATGCGAGGAAGAAAGAAGTAGGCGTTCCACCTCAAAATACATTAAAACCTAGAGCGTGAGGTAAGAAAGTGCATCAAGGCAGGACCATACCTGGAACCGAGGGTACAGAGACTATTTGTTGCCTATACTGATATAGCAATGGACATTTGCAATAGGTATTGAATAAAATACTCGCCCTTTGCAACTAACGTACCAACTAGCATGGTTTTGATGAAGAATATGGAAAAGGCACTGCCTTAGCAACTAACATGTTCTTATGGAAGATCATGGAAACACTACTCTCTTAGCAAGTACCATGTTTTACTCGTGAAGCAGTAAGGTATCTCCTAGCCACTAACCTGTTTTTATCGGAGAATATGTGAAGAACTACTCTCTTGCCAACTAACATGTTTGTAATGGAGAATTAGTATAAAGACTCTTACCAACTAACATTTTTAATAGCGAATCAGTAAAAGGGTCCTCTCCGCAACGGACATGTTTCTACCAGAGAATCAGATAAAAAGGTACTCTCTTAGGAACTAAGATGTTTTTATCGGAGAATAAGTGAAGAACTACTCTCTTGCCAACTAACATGTTTGCAACGGAGAATCAGTAAAAAAGACTCTTGCTCAATCAGGTCCGACCTATCACGAGTGGCGAAGGGACATGGATGGGGCAATGGTGGCTGAGAGGGCGGCGTACATCCATTGGGGATGGCCCAAGAAGAGGGAAAGAATATGGGGCAAGTGGAACACCTACAGAGGGAACATTTGTGATCCGCCCCTAAGGGGGTCTTCTGTGGACTCGAGTTGAATGTCAAGAATGTAGATTTGTATTGCCATCACTATGGTAACAAAATGTGGAATGTTTCTGTACCTATAATTATTGAACCAGATGGTATGTGGAGCCCAGAAAATGTCACATTTGGTCCTGAACTGTCAAATTGTTATTTTTATATCATATGCAATAACAAGAATTAAAAAAATAAAAAGACTCTGACCAACTAACGTTTTTAATAGTGAATCAGTAAAAAGGTACTCTTCGCAACTGACATGTTTCTAACAGAGAATCAGGTAAAAAAAAGGTACTCTCTTAGCAACTAACATGTTTTAAGAGAATGGGTAAAAACGTACTGCCTTGTTAACAGACAGTCACAACACACACTCACTACAAATTCCCAAATATCTGTTATAACTTGCCAGATCTCTGGAACTGAATAGCTTTATGTAGGACATTCAGTAAAAAGATACTAATTCCATCTTTATAAAGAAAGGTATTATAATGGGCAATCGTCACACAGTCCACCACATTTTAAAGGGACGAGGGTATTAAAAAGTGCATGTTGGAAGATACTTTCTTTGAATAAAACACATATTTACAATGGTGAAAGAAAGCACTTCAACTAATACAAATATGTTTATTATAACAACCCATCAGTAAACAGATAATCTCCTCTTATAACAGATATGTTAACAATAAACAATAGATAAAAAAAAAATGCTTTCAGTTCATATGGATGTGGCTGTCATTAAAGACGAGCAGTACAAATCTCAGAATGGTCATAAACGACAGTATTTGAAACGAAGATCTTGCCATGAAAATCAAAGCTTTATAACGGAAATAAGCAAGAACAACTTTTACGTTTATTATGTACATGGTTAGTATAACGGAGAACTGGTTGAAAGATGGTCTATCCAATCCCATTCGTGGCTTGGGAGGATTACCATCCCTCAAATCAACTTGCTTCTGAGACCTAGTTTCTCTGAGCTTATTCATGTGTTTGTGGAAGGAAGGAGTGTACATAGACCCTGGCGTGAGAAGAAACTTCCTTGCCAAACAGCGAAGGATATGGTGGCGTAGCGTAAGCCAGGCACAGATATAGCATGGTGTTTTCTTGAGCACTCCCTGGTTGATACTCTGCTCTGGTGCATTTGTTGGAGGGAGAGGAAACCAAGACAACTTCAGCTTCTATAGGATACAAGTCAAAGTGATTCTGGAATCCAGGACTGGGTGAGTAGATTAACCACAGTTGTTTAGTTCCTCTTCACTTTTATGCTGTTATTCGACAATTCCAACTTCACTCTGGATTACAGAGATGTAGATTTGGGTGCTTGAGGGAGTTACATTGCTTTAAGCTAAGCAATAAGTTTTATGCTGGTGCCACGATTCCCTAGAATCTTGCAAGCCACACTTGGGGTGGAGGAAATCAATAGATTTGAGTATGTGTAATTTAGATTCTGGGCCATGAACCCACTCCATTGATAAGGAAAGTTGCAACACAACTCCTCATGCAGTACTAACTCCTTTGCAGAACTCCATGCAATAGGCTGGTTCGATCATTAGCTGTATGGTCTTCGAAGGATGCTTTTAAAGTCTTGTTGGTTGAGTAGAACAAGTCATAGATGAAAGAATTACAGATCACCGTTAGTTAAAAAGACTAGGAGCATGTATGGTGCATCAATAGTGATGTACAGATGGTCTTACACCAAGGTGTGACTTAGAGCAATGGATGGCACCCAATCTAACTTGTGCTGGGTGGATTGTGGAATCAAGGGCGTGCCGACTTAATTTGTTTGGAGTCTCAGCATCTAATGGAATTCTGAAACAAATGATTGTATGGTTACTGTGGTGCCAAGGGAGCTTCTTCTGGGTTTCCATGACTGGCCCAGCACCCACTGCATTCACCTAAGGGCAAAGTCTCCACTGGTTTCCTGCTAATTGCCAAGCAGCTTTTTCTGGATGGGTGGAATTAGGTGGTAGTTCAGAAGAGTGACTAATGATAGAGGAGGCTGTGGTTCACGACCAGAGATGAGCTGATCCTATGACATTTTTATGAGTTTGCGGTGCTAGCCTGAGACGGTCACTTTTCACAAACGAAGGAGAGGTAGAAGGCACTTGTGCTAGGAGTACAATAAATAGTGTACTTTGCTTTCAAATTCAAAAACACTTCACATAAAATATAAAACATTATCTCCCCTGCAGTAAATATAGATAAAACAGGTTGATCTTAACTTATAAAACAAAATATTCCTTGATGTTTGCAGTTAAAAATGCCATTGTTATGAGTCACACAAACACAGCCTCTTGAATGGCTCAGTGAAAAACAACTGAATATATGATTACAGATGTTTACAACGGCTCAATGCTCACTCTGGTAAATCAAGTACATCGAAAGCTGACGAATCAGCATGACACTTAGAGTCCGGGAAGAGACTGGGACATTTGTAGGAGAAGAAAATTGATCTTCTATCAGTACCACACGCTACAAAGAGCTCCATATTCATGGTAGGACATATCTCCTTGCCCTATGTAAAGTGCTCCGCTGTCCTACTGGAGGAGGTCGGAACATTGTAAATACTCCCTGTGAAAGATACAAAGCAGTGTCAATGATGAGAGGAGGAAATATCTGTGCTTGGAACTCAAAAATGTGTAAAGGTCTGGAGTTCTGCTGCCTCAGCGGTGAGAGCAGAGCGAAGTCCATACGGCCGCCTTGCAAAACTCTGCCATAAGAAGCTTTTGGAGAAAACGCAGATTATGCACATTTCTCGTCTGGCAAAATCCGTGCTGATGCTTTGAGACACTTGTTAAATTATATGCAAGGCACCCATACTTTTCACTTGTACACCAAGTCCAGGATAATGTATGGGAAGACCTATTGGTTACAAATTGGAAACCCACCTTTGCATATTTTAATATCTAACACTTAAACAAAAAATATTTGATAAAATACAAAAAGTCATTATTAGCAGTAACAAGGTTGATCGGAGGCAGACCGTAAAATCTATAATTAGAGATTGTAGAAATTGGCCACTGCTTTACCAAGAATACAATGATATGAGATTCCTATTCAATGAACACTCCTGTGGTATACAATGCGTGAAGTTGGCCTGTAAAGGTGTTTTTACACTGCAAGATAATCTCATGGAGATCCAGCTTTTAAATGGAGTTCCTTCAGCCGTGTGGAGTGTATAATCTGTCATAAGAAAGTGTGTCACGTCTCCAGATTGACCCTTCAATTCTACTGGAAGGGTGGAGTGTGCTAGAGAGATTTATCTCCAGTTATACTCATAAGAGGACATATTTGTGGAATTGGTAGATGACATTTTCCAGCTATTCGAAGGATGGAAGTGCTACAGAGATGTGTCTGTCCTTGTGCAAATAAGAGGAAACCTCCATGTAACTGGAAGGACTGAGTGCATTAAAATGATGTACACACTTTCTTACTCAAAGAGGACACTTCCATGCCATCGGAAGGATGGAGTGTGCACACAAATGTATCTGTCCCTGTACTTAGATGATAACACTTCCATGCCATCAGAAGAATAGAGTGTGCTAGAGAAATGTATCTGTACTAGTACTCATAAGATGATCTTCCATGCCATCGGAAGGATGGAGTGTGCAAGAGATGCATCTGTCCTAGTACTCATGACCTTCCATGCCATCGGAAGAATGGAGTGTGCTAGAGAGATGCATCTGTCCTAGTACTCATAAGATTACATTTCCATGCCATCGGAAGGATGGAGTGTGCTAGAGATGCATCTGTCCTAGTACTCATGACCTTCCATGCCATCGGAAGGATGGAGTGTGCTACAGAGATGTATCTGTGCTAGTACTCATAAGATTACATTTCCATGCCATCGGAAGGATGGAGTGTGCTAGAGATGCATCTGTCCTAGTACTCATGACCTTCCATGCCATCGGAAGGATGGAGTGTGCTACAGAGATGTATCTGTACTAGTACTCATAAGATGATCTTCCATGCCATCGGAAGGATGGAGTGTGCAAGAGATGCATCTGTCCTAGTACTCATGACCTTCCATGCCATCGGAAGAATGGAGTGTGCTAGAGAGATGCATCTGTCCTAGTACTCATGACCTTCCATGCCATCGGAAGAATGGAGTGTGCTAGAGAGATGCATCTGTCCTAGTACTCATAAGATTACATTTCCATGCCATCGGAAGGATGGAGTGTGCTAGAGATGCATCTGTCCTAGTACTCATGACCTTCCATGCCATCGGAAGGATGGAGTGTGCAAGAGATGCATCTGTCTAGTACTCATGACCTTCCATGCCATCGGAAGAATGGAGTGTGCTAGAGAGATGCATCTGTCCTAGTACTCATAAGATTACATTTCCATGCCACCGGAAGGATGGAGTGTGCTAGAGATGCATCTGTCCTAGTACTCATGACCTTCCATGCCATCGGAAGGATGGAATGTGCAAGAGATGCATCTGTCCTAGTACTCATGACCTTCCATGCCATCGGAAGAATGGAGTGTGCTAGAGAGATGCATCTGTCCTAGTACTCATAAGATTACATTTCCATGCCATCGGAAGGATGGAGTGTGCTAGAGATGCATCTGTCCTAGTACTTATGACCTTCCATGCCATCGGAAGAATGGAGTGTGCTAGAGAGATGCATCTGTCCTAGTACTCATAAGATTACATTTCCATGCCATTGGAAGGATGGAGTGCTAGAGCGATGCATCTGTGCTAGTACTCATGACCTTCCATGCCATCGGAAGGATGAAGTTTGCTAGAGAGACGCATCTGTCTTAGTACTCATAAGATGACACTTCAATTACCCTACAATGATGGAGTATGCTACAGAGATGTATCTGTCCTAGTACTCATAAGATGACACTTCAATTACCCTACAAGGATGGAGTATGCTACAGAGATGTATCTGTCCTAGTACTCATAAGAGGACACCTCAATTACCCTACAATGATGGAGTATGACACAGAGATGTATCCGTCCTAATACTCATAAGATGATCTTCCATGCCATCGGAAGAATGGCGTGTGCTAGAGAGATGTATCTGTCCTAGTACTCATGACCTTCCATGCCATCAGAAGGATGACGTGTGCTAGAGAGATGTATCTGTCCTAGTACTCATAAGAGGACACTTCAATTACCCTACAAGGATGGAGTATGCTACAGAGATGTATCTTTCCTAGTTCTCATAAGATGATCTTCCGTGCCATCGGAAGGGTGGAGTGTGCTAGAGATGCATCTGTGCTAGTACTTCTGACATTCCATGCCATCGGAGGAATGGAGTGTGCTAGACCGGTGTATCTGTGCTAGTACTCATGACCTTCCATACCATTGGAAGGATGGAGTGTGCTACAGAGATGCATCTGTCCTAGTACTCATAAGATTACATTTCCATGCCATCGAAAGGATGGAGTTTGCTAGAGAGACGCATCTGTGCTAGTACTCATAAGATGACACTTCAATTACCCTACAAGGATGGAGTATGACACAGATGTATCTGTCCTAGTACTCGTAAGATGACACTTCAATTACCCTACAATGATGGAGTATGCTACAGAGATGTATCTGTCCTAGTACTCATAAGATGACACCTCAATTACCCTACAAGGATGAAGTATGCTACGGAGTTGTATCCGTCCTAGTACTCCTAAGAGGACACTTCAATTACCCTACAAGGATGGAGTATGCTACAGAGATTTATCTGTCCTAGTAGTCGTAAGATGACACTTCAATAACCCTACAAGGATGGAGTATGCTACAGAGATTTATCTATCCTAGTAGTCGTAAGATGACACTTCAATTACCCTTCAAGGATGGAGTATGCTACAGAGATTAATCCGTCCTAGTACTCGTAAGATGACACTTCAATTACCCTACAAGGATGGAGTATGCTACAGAGTTGTATCCGTCCTAGTATTCATAAGAGGACACTTCAATTACCCTACAAGGATGGAGTATGCTACAGAGATGCATTTGTCCTAGTACTCATAAGATGACACTTCAATTACCCTACAAGGATGGAGTATGCTACAGAGATGTATCTCTACTTGTACTCATAGCAGAACATGGTTGGGGAATTGGTAGATTACATTTACCAGCTATTCAAAGGATGGGCTGTGCTACAGAGCAGAGTCAGTTCTCGTACCATTCGTAGTTTCAAGCCATTGAAAGGACAGTGTGCGTTACATGCATGTGGTGTCATGATGCCCGTAACATAACCATTCCATACAATCGGAAGACTAGAGTGTTTGCACATACAGGTCACTCCTTGTACCAAAGACACTTCTACATAAATGAGAAAACAGAGTGCGTCAGTCCTAATGCCTATCACTTGACACTCCCATGACGCCAGGAGAATTCAGTGTGCTTCACAAATGTGGCAACTTAGATAAGATGACACTTTAATATCATCAAAACAGTGAATGTTAGAGAGATGCCAGTCAGGCTTTCATCGTCAAATGAGTGGACTGTGATAATACTCAAACGTATACAATGACATGTTTGCGCTGTTAGATAAACATAGTGCATTGCAGAGGTAGGACAGGTCTTCTATACGTAATAAGGCAATACGTCATCTGTTGAATGGAGCATGTGAGGAGTGACAGGCCTAGCACCCATGAATAATATCACTAAAAGTCACATGACTGTAGGATGCTGCAGGAATGCGACACTCTGTGAACCCATAACGTGATATCATAGATGTACAAGCATGTTACAGAAAAGTGAGCCTTCGCGTCCAGTATTCTACATATGCAGCAACACTTGTGTGAGACACACCATGTCCATTTTCACATTGTGGGGTTGCGCATGCTACAGAGGTTCAACAGTACTTGTGAACATAACATTGTGAATGTTTCAACCTGAAATGAAGGAGCCATAACACTGAACTGTAAAATAGGCAGAGCGGCAAAAGTTTGAGTTCTTGACCAGCTGTGATCAGGGAGACAACGAAGATATCCTGAGAGCTGACAGAGACTGCTTGGAAGAGCATCATGAGCCCATGGACTAGGAGCCTTTCTGTTTGGAGATGTTACTAAAAACAAAACACAAAAAAAACACATTACATCATTAGTTAGTGTTGGTACAGATCAGGTGGCATAAAGTAGGGAGAAGAGACTTCGGTTACCCGATTTTCATGATCAATATTACCCAGGGAATCCATCTTTCTCTGCGTCTCAAGCCGGACTGGATGAAATCGAATATTCCGAAGGGTTGACCTTCCCAATGTAACTTACTACCACACTCCAAAGAGGCAGACATATTGGAATGGTTTAATGAAAAACAAAAATGCCTATTTTTTTTTTAACTTGGTTTCTTTCCCTTTTCATGTTTCTTAATCGGATTTTCTTGCTTCGTTTCAGTGAAGTCGGGAACATCATTCAGCTGTAGGATTCTAAGACATCCTAGTCGTGCTATCGGTGACTGCGATGTCGTCGTACAGGCTGAAGGTAATGGATGGCTGTTGTTAGGCCATATCAGAGTTGCCATAGTACAGGGCTCAATCAACGGGGATTTAGAGACTTCCCATGCACGAGAGGTAGCTTCCTCCATATGAAAATGAGTTACAAGAGGCTGCTGCCCTGGAAATTGCAGGTGAAGCTGCGGCGTAGCAAGTAGCACATCAGGCTATGTGACTAACAGTGTGCCGTTGAGATGTTTCCCTGAAAGCCAAATCATATGTGAAAAGCAAAAATGTCTTCAAGTGGTCAAAGAATTCAAAACAAATTTAAGTATTTGTCAATACTTTGCTGAGTAAGAGTAGATGAAGCACCCCAACCTAACACAATCAGGATATTTGCAAGTCACCACAGAGTTCAGTGGCTAACCGGGGGCCCAGAACAATAGGTCAAGTGCCTTTATTAGGCCACTGAACTTTGCTGTCAGCAACGTCATCCCGATTATGTCCAGGTTGGAAGATACCTTATTGGATTAAAGCCCTTTCTCCAATTTGATGGAACAAGACACCACACCTTTGTCTCCAAGAGATTCAGAAAGTAATGTCCAACAACGTTTTGCAACATAATCTGAAAAAAAGAGTTTTTAGCCTCACAAAACATACATGTCTTCAATACCACATATGAATGTAACAGTGAGAATCTCATTCCATCAAGAACAAAAGCTGGGCATGTGTTAGATTCCGTACCTTATTCCACAATCTCAAGAAAACGTAGTGGTCGAAAAGTGGCAAATTCAAGACTAGATTCTATCAGGTATATGTACTTGATTCTTTTACAGAAATGTGTTGGTAAATTACAAAAGGTTCAAATTGCCAAAGCCTCATTGGTTTTAGGCCAGAGGAGAAAGAGAATCAGAGGACCTGCGAAGGACAGATGTTGCACTGTGCAAATATTATCCAGCAATAAAAACATCGCCAAGGGTCTTCAGAGTCTATACTGGGTCCTTGCTTTTTATCCAACAGGGCGTTGTTTGGCCTGGCCCATGTACATCTGGAAGCCAAACCCAACAGCTATGATCCCATTGAACATTTAGCACCGTGGAGGCTAGCTCGCTTTAGGTTTACTAGAAATCAGTTGACAACATTAGCCCAAAATGAAAGACCGCTTCCAGATGCCATGCACATGGAGTAAACTACTCTGACTTCCCTGAATGTTAGACATCTCTTTACTTCCCTTTTCCACAACCCATATTTGGAGCAGTAGTTTGTCACAGTACAAGATCAGCACCAAGAGCGGTATTAAACCAGCTGACGGGCTAAACAGCCATATAGTGTGACCCTCAGCACAGTAGAGGCTCATTTTGTAGTGAAATTTTATATGATCCTTACCATGAAAATAATTTTGGAATGGTTTGAAATCAGTGCAGTTCCCTACCCCTACCCACTCTACCATCTCCCATCTGCGTTTCCAGATTACCAAGGCCTTGCAGGATAAGGCCAGAATTACCAGACAGGTTGCTCTATTGACTGCAATTTACTAGCAAACTTGTGTGTCCAACTTATAAGAACGCCTGCACAAGAATGGCATGCCCTCATACGAAATTACAGGCTGCTTGAGCGCTCCGGAGACATCACCCAGATTACTGGCGGGCATGGAAGAGCTACCCTGCTACCTTCATGCCAGTGGCTGCAGGAAGCGGGCACCCTTTTGGGAACTGGGACCCAGCCTCAGAGTACTGAACCAGAGCAAGGGAGAGGAAATCACTGAAAAGAATGAAAGGAGAAAGAAAGATAGGAAAACACTGACAAAAGAAGAGAGTAGGGATGAAGAAAACCCTAAAAAAGAGTGAGATGAAGACACTGGAAGAGTAGAGTGGTGGAAGAAAGCACTGCCTTTTCGAAGGACCAGCCAAGACCAAGCTCTTATCAACCACTCAATGTCCCGCCAGCACCGCCTCAGCTATCCTTGTACCAGACCCATTAAAAGAAGGACGACCATGGTTCAACCGTGCTTTTGGCAATGCACTTTACTAGGGCGGTGTTTCCGGGACATTTAGTGGTTAATGGTAGGATCTGGCTAATCTAGGTGTAAAGGGAGCTCTGAGGCATCCTTGTGATGGGCTATCAAGGCTTGCACAAATAACATTCCCGCAGATCCTCGCTACCATGAGAGGCACTCGTCAAGACGCTGCAGAGAATGCTTTTCATATTGATATACAAGGCGTTCACAGGACAGAGGCTATGAACTTTTACCCACAACTCCCTGCTTCACCATCACTCTTCCCAGGACATACAGTCAAATATTACATATGAGGGGAGCAGATGTTAAAAAAAACATTGGTCCATTCCAAGTCCAGACACGTGACACAATACACACGTAAATTATTGTTCTAAAGCCTCTAGTCTATCACCAATATCAAAAGGTAGATGACAAAGAGAGGCAAAGCAGCTACTTGAGAGAATCGATCACATGTGCTATGAAACAACATGCTTAGAACACACACATTCTCCAAGGCAGGGAGAGCAAAACGGAACATCAACTTTATTTATTAGTTGTTGGTAGCATGCTCATGCAGTCGTACACAATCACTACAAAGTGCGTGGTAGGGAACGTCAGGCGTGCAAGAGTTACTGAAAGGAATGGGTGATGCAAAAGGAATTTGATGTGAGTAGGGAAACAGGTAGTCAATTGAACAAAGAGGCCTTGGAAGGTTTTTCCTGACTATGAGGTCAATTTCACATGTCACAGCTGAAGGTACGTGCTTCCACAATGTTGGACCCAAGACCAAGAAGCTTTGACCAGCAAACTCCTGGAACTTCCAGGTGGGTATCTGAAGACCAGAGCAATCCAGACAGGCATTTGGTCGTTCTGGGCATGAGGTATAAAGGACATTTTTCATTAAAGGCTCTGGACGTGACCCGGCGCTTTTAGTGGTCCATGAGTGCGATCATGCAGATTCACTAAGCCTTGATGGTTCATCCTAAATGGTTTGCGGCTGTTAGTAAGGACAAAAGGCCGACCGAGGTAAAGGGAGTCGGTGTAGTCAAGCCTCAAGAGAGCGACTACCCATCTCAAAGATGCTTTGAGATGTAAAGGCAGGAGAGGTGTGAGATTTCTCAGAGGAGTTCAAGCGGCAGAACAAGTCTCAATAAGCTCCTCACAAAGTCTTCAGCCAATGACAAGCAAGCAACGTTGGTTTCTTTGAAATGACTTTGTTAGACTACTCATTGCCATTGTTAATAGGAGTCCTGTGGTCGCGGCGTGTAGGGGATGTGTGATGTGACTGTGTAGGACATGAGATTGAGAGGTTCTCTCGGAACGTCACTGGAGAACCCCTTCTGCTTACCAGGACACTGTTCTAATGGGAGTCTGTTAGACTCACTGGTCGCCTGTACGACTGCTTTCGAAAATAGAAAAACCACATCATTTACCATTTAAGAGCCACATCCCTCAATTAAGCGACACTGAGTGAGTGACAAGCCGGCAAATGGCTAGAATTCTGTTCCTGGAATGGGGATGCCTTTGAATGTGGACAGCCTTCCTGAGAATGGACGGCTCCATGTTCCGTACAAATGAATAATTTGTTCCGGACAATTGGAATGAGTGATGCAATGTATAGCGGGTATTGAATATGCTACTTACCAGTATGCATCTGTTCTTGGCATGTAGGGCTGCTGACATTCATATCTGTGCATAGATCGCCGCCTAGTGTTGGGTCCGGATGTTTGCACGTTGTTGTCCTGGAAGAGTCTTCGAAGTATCCTTGGATAGGTGACTCCTCCCCTGGACTACAGTGCGCATGGGCATCCTCTCCATCCTCAGATTGTTTTTCGCCATTGTGGCAGTGATGGAGTAGATACAGAAAGTGATGACCATGCTTGCAGTAATTCTGAGAGCTGCAGCTGCGACAGGCGCCGGGGAGGAGGGAGGGCGATATGAATGTCAGCAGCCCTACATGCCAAGAACAGATGCATACTGGTAAGTAGCATATTCAGTTCGAGGCATGTGGGCTGCTGAATTCATATCTGTGCATAGAATACATAGCAGTGCCCTCTATTAGCGGCGGCTACCCGTGCCAGCTGCAGCGGTCTGAAAAAGTGTTTTGAGAACAGCCTGTCCTACAGCTGCCTGCTGTTTTGACTGCACATCTACGCAATAGTGTTTTGTAAATGTGTGTGTAGTGGACCATGTGGCTGCTCTGCATATATCATGCAGGGGAATATTTCCTAGGAAGGCCATGGAAGCCCCCAACTTACGTGTTGAGTGGGCTCGTGGTGGAATAGTTAATGTGCGTTTTGCCTTTTGATAACAGATTTGAATACACTTAACTATCCATCTGGCTATCCCTGCTTTGGAGATGGCGTTACCTTTGTGGTGTGGGGCAAAGGCAACGAACAGTTGTTTTGTCTTCCTGAATGGTTTAGTCCTGTCGATGTAGTACATGAGGGCCCTCCGTACATCTAGTGTATGTAGTGCCCTTTCTGCAACAGTTTGTGGGTTTTGGAAGAAAACGGGCAGTTCAATAGTCTGGTTCATGTGGAACTGTGATATTACCTTGGGCATGAACTTGGGGTTGGTACGTAGTACGACCCTGTTAGCGTGAACCTGAATAAATGGCTCTTGAACGGTTAGTGCCTGGAGTTCACTAACTCTTCTGAGGGAAGTGATCGCTACTAGGAAGGCCACTTTCCAGGTAAGGAATTGAATCTCGCATGAGTGTAGAGGTTCAAAGGGTGGACCCATCAGGCGTGTGAGGACCAAGTTGAGGTTCCACATTGGAGCCGGTGGGTGACTAGGTGGAATGACTCGTTTGAGCCCCTCCAAGAATGCTTTGATGGCAGGCACTCTGAATAGAGAGAGGTGCTGCCTGGTTTGCAGATAGGCTGATATTGCGGTCAAATGGACACGTATAGAGGTGTACGCCAGATTGCATCGATATAGGTGTAAGAGATAACAGATGATGTTTGGGATGGATGCGTCCAGCGGGTTGATGTCATTATTTCCGCAATAAATGACGAACCTTTTCCATTTGGCTGCATAGCAAGCTCTGGTAGTGGGTCTCCTGGCCTCCTTGATGATGTCCATACAGTCAGGTGGCAGGTTGAGATAGCCAAACTCTAGGACTTCAGGAGCCAGATCGCCAGATTCAGCTGTTGCGGATCTGGGTGCTGAACCTCTCCATGGTTCTGCGTCAAATGCGCGGGTTTGATCCGCAGCCTTTGATGCGGCACCACGGAAAGTTCGAGGAAGGTGGTGTACCACGGCTGGCGTGCCCACGTGGGAGCAACTAGGACGAGTGTCAGGGAGTGTTGTCGGAGTTTGCGGGCCACTAGCGGTATCAATGGCGCTGGGGGAAAAGCGTACGCAAATCTGCCGGACCAGTTCATCCATATCGCATTGCCCTGCGACTGCGGATGTGGGAATCTGGCGGCGAAGCTTGGGCATTTTGCGTTTTCGCTTGTCGCGAATAGGTCTATCTCCGGATGACCCCACTGCTGAAAGTACGGTTGGAGTACTGATGGGTGTAACTCCCACTCGTGCATTTGGTGGCTGTGTCTGCTGAGCAGATCCGCCATCTGGTTGTCCTTGCCAGGGAGGTGTTCCGCCATGAGGAACATGTTCCTTTGAATGGCCCACTTCCACATGCTCTGAGCCAGATGAGACAACTGTGGAGAGTGTGTGCCTCCCTGTTTCTGTATGTAGTACATTGCGGTCATGTTGTCCGTCCGGATCAACACGACCTTGTTGCATAGATGTACTTTGAACGCCTTCATGGCTAGGAAGATTGCCATCAATTCCAGAAGGTTGATGTGCAACTTCTTTTGTTGTGTTGTCCATAGTCCTTGCACTGTGTAGTGGAGTACATGAGCTCCCCATCCCTGGAGAGACGCGTCCGCTGTCAGTACTATTTGCGGGACAGGCTCTTGGAACGGTCGGCCCTTGCAAAGGTTTTGTGGGTTCCACCAATGCAGAGAGTTGTATGCCCGACCGCTCACCAACACTAGGTCCTTTAACTGTCCTTGAGCCTGATTCCACTGACGTGCTAGGCACTCCTGAAGTGGGCGCATATGTAATCTCGCGTGCGGGACTATGAAGATGCAGGAGGCCATCATGCCTATCAACTGCATGAACACTCGCGCTGGAAGTGAGTGATTGGGTTTGAATTTGGAGATCAGCATGTGTATGCTGTCGATCCTCACAAAATTTGGCTGAGCTGTGGCCGCCAGAGTGTCTATAGTCGCACCTAGGTACTGTTGTACGTGTGCGGGCTGGAGATGGGACTTTGGATAATTCAGTGAGAATCCCAGACTGTGAAGAAGGTGAATGGTGCGGGACATGTGGCTTGCACATTGCTGGGCTGACTTCGCTTGAACGAGCCAGTCGTCTAGGTAGGGGTAGACGTGTATATGCTGCCTCCGTAGATGTGCTGCCACCGTAGCGAGGCACTTCGTGAAAACCCTGGGCGCTGTTGTCACGCCGAAGGGAAGGACTTTGAACTGATAGTGCTGCCCCTGAACAGTGAACCTGAGGTATTTTTTGTGTGAGGGGTGGATGGGTATGTGAAAGTACGCATCCTTGAGGTCCAGTGTGGCTAGGAAGTCTCCCTGCTTGAGAAGCGGAAGGACTTGCTGTAGAGTGAGCATATGAAAGTGCTCTGAAAGAATGTACTGGTTCAGGGGTCTCAGGTCCAATATAGGTCTGAGCGACCCGTCCTTTTTTGGAATTAAGAAGTAGAGGGAGTACACTCCCGCACCCTGCTCGTGGATGGGTACGACCTCTATAGCGCCTTTTAGAAGCATACTTTGCACTTCTTGCTGTAAGAGCGTTAAGTGCTCTGAGGACATAGGACGGCTTCTTGGTGGTATTGTGGGTGGAGTGGAGGTTAACTCCAGACAGTAACCGTATTTTATAATATCTTTGACCCACCTGTCCGTGGTGATGGAATTCCACGTGGACAGGAACCTTTGTAGCCGTCCCCCGACAGGTGTTATGTGGTCGGGAGGAAGGGAGAGGGCGTCACTGCTTGTTCTTGGGGGAGGACCTGGTGTTGCCGTAGCCGCGTCCTCTGCCCTTTGTGCTGGAGCCACGATATCCACCTCGGGTGTTTTTATCATAGGTGGTCTGTGTATTGCCTTTGTTATATGTTTGTTGTGACCCCTGTCCTCTACCTGCTCCCTTGTTTCCGGGGCGACGAAAGGAGCCGCTCCGAAAGGACTGAGTTTGTAGTGCGCCCATGGACTTTGCAGTGTCCGTATCCTTTTTTATCTTTTCGAGGGTGGTGTCAACCTCTGGCCCGAATAAATAGTCGGGGTTGACGGGCTGGTTCAGTATATTGTTTTGTACCTCAGGCTTGAATCCTGAGATCCGTAGCCAGGCATGTCGTCGCAACATGACGCTTGTGTTTATGGCTCTGGCAGCCGTGTCTGCAACATCTAGTGCGCATTTGATGGAAGCGTTCGTTAGTAGCTGTCCTTCTCTGATGAGCATTTCTGCGCCTTCCTTGAACTGGTCAGGGAGATGTTGGAATATTTGCTCAAGTGTGTCATAGTGCGCTCTATCATAGCGAGCAAGGAGCGCCTGAGTGTTGGCTATGCGCCATATGTTGGCAGCTTGGGCGGCAACTCGCTTGCCAGAGGTTTCTAACACCTTGGACTCTTTGTCCGGGGGAGGAGCGTCACCTGTTGTTTGCGAGTGTGCCCTCTTGCGTGCATTCGCTACGACGATGGAGTCGAGTGGTAATTGTCCTCTGATGTAAGTAGGATCCCCAGGTGCTGATCTGTATTTTTTATCAATCCTGGGGTTTATCACTCGTGCCCTGGTGGGTTCTTTGAAAATGTCCTTGGCTGGTTTGAGGACCCCCTTCAACATTGGCAGAGTCTTTACATGTCTTTCTGAGGATGCAAAGGTGTCCATTAGAAAGTCATCTTCGATGGTATCAGAGTGAAGCTGCACCCCATGGTTATTGGCAGCACGTTCGATAAGAGCATTGAACGCTGCAGTATCCTCCGTAGGAGATGTCTTTGCCCCATAGAGTTGTGGATCCTGTGCATCGAGAGGTGCACTGGGGTCTGCAGGGTCGCCCCAAGTTTGATCAGGGTCCTGCTGGTCATCAGGGTCCGTGTCTACATGGTAGGGGACTTGGTCAGCCATGTAGTCCTCCAATGCGTCTGTATCGGAGCGTGTGGGGGAGAACCGGTGTGGATCCTGGTAGGATGAATGGAAGGGTTCATAAAGGAGAGGTTCCGATTCTGCAGGCAACTTCCTTTTTAGTGGGATCCTGAAAGGGTCCAATGGCGGCTCCGAAGTTATCCTTCGGTCCTGGAGAATCATTCTGCCAGTGCCGGCGTCGATGATACGTGCTGGAGACGTCTCAGCAGGTGTGACCGTAGGTTGGGTGACCCGTGTCCTGAGTTGGAACATTTTTGGGATTGTTGACGGAGGCAAGCCGAAGGTAATGTTGGTCGGCACCGAAGAGGCTGCGGGAGCTCCGACCGAACCGGAGCCCGACGTGTCCTGGAGGACAGGTGTGGTTTTGCTGCCTTGCGTCACACCAGGTCGTACTTGGGGCGCCTTCGAGGCTTTGGCACCGGCCAGGCTCGTAGAGGCGGCCGTAGATTTTTTCGGTGCCGGAGGGTCATCGAGTCGGGGTGAAGAGATCACCGTCGAAGTCTTCGATACCTGAGGCTTAGGTGTCACAGCAGGCGGTACGGCCCTTGGTGTCGTCGGTGCCGGTAGCCGAGCAGGTTTGTCGGTGCCGATGGCTTTTTTCCCTTTGTCGACTCCAACGTCGCCCGCCTCAAGTTCGGCACCGAAGTCCCTCTTGGTGCGGTCGGTGCCGACGCGGTGCGCTGGCGTCGAAGGCCTCGATCCGACCAGCGCTACTTTCAGTTTCGGTTTCGGTGGAACCTGAGCAGCTTTCGGTTTCGGTTTTGTGATAGGGAAACCAGCCTGTTTATGTATTAATGGCTGCCGCTGAACGTCCGAGGCCGGGCCCGAGGGCGGGGCCGGAGAACTGCGGGATGGGTCTCGGGTAAGGCCCGAAGGCGATCCCTCGACCGGAGCCATAGGCTGTGGCACTGGTGTTTGAACGGTTTGAACAGGTAGGCCTTGTTCATCATTGGAGCTACTTTCTTCGGCCCCGAAGGCCTCCTCGTCGTCTCCTACCTCGGTGTCGTCTTCACCTCTGTGGAAGAGTGACTCGCCTTCCTCGTCCGATCCGGGTTCGTGTTCGGAAACGGGACTGGAGGGCAAGACTTCCAATTCCTCGACGTCCTCGGCCTCGCCGAAGATGTCTGTCGGGGCCGGTGCCGCGTGCTGCGCCTCGAGTCTCGCCGCTCGTCGATTCCGCAGAGTCTTCTTCGAGCGGAACCGGGCACAGGCCATGCATGTTGATTCGTCGTGGTCCGGCGAAAGGCATTTGTTGCACACCGGATGGACGTCGATGTGTGGGTACTTCGCATTGCATACCGGACACCTTTTGAACGGCGTCCTGGATTCCATCGTCGAAGTCGTCGATGGACAGGTAAATGCGAAAGCAGTCGGTGCTGAAAGTTAGTAAACTAACAAATTCTATCGAAACCCGATCGATAAACAGTACCGACGCGAACTAAAGGCCTTTTGGCCTCGAAAAAATATTTTCCTAACTTGAGCTAAGATAGCACATCCGAACCCAATGGCGGAAAAAAACAATCTGAGGATGGAGAGGATGCCCATGCGCACTGTAGTCCAGGGGAGGAGTCACCTATCCAAGGATACTTCGAAGACTCTTCCAGGACAACAACGTGCAAACATCCGGACCCAACACTAGGCGGCGATCTATGCACAGATATGAATTCAGCAGCCCACATGCCTCGAACTTTGTCCTTCCTAGCCATTAACATTTGTGGAAATTTAAAAAGGAGTGTGGAGTAAGGTGGACAATCTCAGCTTGAGGACAGCGATGTGGGGTTTCCCTTTTTGCCCCGACTGGAAGTCCCTGAGCCATCTATGCAGACGCTGCCTTGAGTTAAGGTTTAATGAACAGAAAGATGGAGCTTGGCACTACTATCAGGTGGTGCGTATGTGATGTGGACCAGCACTGCAGTATGACCCAGGCGAGGGTCTTCATAAAGTGCGGGTACAAGATAAGAAGGCAGTGAGATGTTTCCGAGAGATGTTCACCGTAGGTGAGGGTTTAGGAGTTCAACATAATCTGATTCAGTATTTAATTAACTGCATCAATGTAGGGTTTTATATTACATGGCAGTGTACAATCCCTGTATAAAAGCCAGTCTCTAATGTGTTTATTACAAGCAAGTTAAGTCTTCTATAGTTAAATGTAATAAAGAAATGGTGGTGCTGCTTGAATGTAAGAAACTGCTACAGTTGAGTTCTGACGTGCAAGGCAGGTACCGGAGCATAATTATAGCTACAATTTAAACACAGAAAACAGGGATTGCCTTTTTTCTTCTTCTGATCATCGTTTTTAAATGAGATATCGTTGACACCATTTTTATGTTTTTCAATGCTAAAACTAATTACAGGAAAGATAGAATACCAGCATGTTTGTACACAACCTGAGCCACCGGTATTTCTTTTAATCTGACTTACTTGAAATGTATTCTAGTATCTTGCAAAAATTAAAGAAACAAAAAATGTTGACCAATTCTCTTGTCTCCTATTACAGGTCTCGTGATTGGTAGATTTGAAAAAGCATTGCTTAACAAACACTCCTATTTGTTATTTCCTAGCAGGACATTCCGGGGTCAGAAGAAGCATCTTCTTACAAGTGCAAGTGGGCAACTTTGCTTTATCCTGGAGCTTTGGAAGGAAAAGACAAATGTGACTACTCTATGTCCAAGTGGATTAAAGTAAGCTTTCAACTCCTGAGTATTTGGAGCTTCGACAGCAGATTCTCCAGTACGAGCCACAATGACCTAATGCGAGTCAAACACAGATCTGAGATGGGAATGTTTCAACAGGTTTTAACTAAAAGTCCATAGATCACGAGAAGCAGCCTACAGAGGAGATCCGGTGACCAGATTCTTTTGGACCTCAAACATCACAGAGGCTGCAATATACGCCAGATATTAAATCGATAGCAAGCCCACAAGGGCTACCTAATACGAATAACAGAAACGTAGGTGCTTGAATATAGTGATGATCAGTGGACAAAATGTGTTCCAAGAACATTGGAACACATTTTGAGCAAGTAAAGGACATTCCTGTTTTAATGAGTCCTAAGTGAATTACTGTTGATTGCTAATGATATTAGATCCAGGCATTCCGGCTTGTTGTTCCAACATTTTCGAGAGTGCTCCAATTATCTGGTCCTCCAGGCACGGCTAGATGCCAGTTGCTTCTCTAGAAGGCTACTTGGTAAGAGACCACAGAAGCAGACTTCAGACTGAAGGGAAGAATTCTCAAAACTTAGGAGTCCACAAAAACCCTAAGATTTCACGTGCTTGGTCCCTACTGGTAAGCTCTCCACGATTCGTTGCAACGCCCTGGGACATTTTTTTTTGTCTCTAGCCAAGATTTGATGGTGTGGTTGCTGCCCTCCATGATACGCATGACAAGTGGCATTTCCATCCTCTCGCTATTGTACGGCATCACCAAGTATCTTACATGCTCTTTGCTCAATGCAATCTTGCCGATTTTTGCTCTAAATTACTTCTTTTTATAAGATGTCCAGATCCAGTTTGTACCAATTACTGAACAGTTTTCCCCGTTTTGCTCTTTCAATAGTTTTACTGTGCGCCGATTAGGGTGTAGTGTCGCCTTTAAGGTATTGTGTAGTTTGTTAGCAGTTGGGGCTTTATTAGGATTGCTGAATTTCTCCATGAAACCTCTGTTTATTTTTTTACACTTCTGACAAAAAAGAGCTGAAATGTGGTGTTGATGTTTCCTATCCGCTGTAGGAGTCTGACCATGTACGCTTCCATCCAACTCTGGGTATGGGCATATCTGGGCTTTATATGTTAACATTAGTGGCATTGGCCACTTGAGGCTGGCGTCCAAGCAGGTCAGTATTGTCTGTTACGTTGAATTGTGTGCGATTTGTACTGTACAGTCTGCCCACAGGCTGAGAACACCACAACCTCTCCAGTCTCCCTCCTCATAGTCCATAACTATATGAGCTGGGCCTTCACAGGCAACTTTCTTTGCACCTTGAAAAAAAATAGATCTACTGCATAAATACTTAATTTACTCAGTAATTTCACTTTTCCATTTCAATTTTTTTTTTACTTTTGCTCTCTGTTAGGCATTGAAAGCCTCAGGATTCACCGCAGTTTTATGTTGCATCTTTTGCTTAAGTCTCGCCTACTAAACAGCGCATTCAATGTGTGGTGTTAGTTTACAGTGGGATTGGAGACTGCCCATTGCTTGCCTAAACTGTCACTCATTTGCTCACTTGTTAGAGCTTTCCATCCTCTTCCTGCTTTTGTTCTTCCCTTGGAGCATGGACGCATTACTTGTGTCTTTTCACAGCTCATTTTTCCAGCACTTCTTTTTTCCTTTTGTTTAAGCACTCTACGAAAGTGCATGTTTACCCGCTGTCTCCCCAGAGTGCTTTTCTTACCTTCTCAGTGCTCTGATTTGTGCTCACTCTATGGCGTGTGTGCGTTTTCACTCATGGTTCTCATTGTTCTCTTGCCAGTTTACTTTTTCTCCCTCCTCCACGTTGCGCTCTCTCTCCCTGTTGGTTTGCTTGCTTCCCTTTCCCTTCCCACTCCCGCCATGTTGCATTCCCCACCACCCACGGCCCGTGTGGCTTCGCTCCGCCCTCCTGTTGCTCCCTCCTTCCCATCCTCGTTGATTCTACCCTCCGGATTACTCCTTTCCCGCCCCAAACACGCTCCTCATTGCAGTCTCTTGCCTGCCTTGCACAACTTTTTGATCAATTTCGTTGGGGAAAATATACTACAGCTTCACTTCTAAAGCAGAACGGTGGCACCAAGAGCCCTGGGACTTGCAATCAAGGACTAGGGTGAGTCAGGGGAGGTCAGGCACTCAGCTTTCTTTTATTGAAGTGCACAACTCCTCACCTCCTCTGATGCTCTACAGCATATATGCTTCTCTGCTCCCAGAGCCGCTGCAGAGGGAATCAAGTGCCGCAGAGGAGCAAAGCAGTCACGCCTCCTTTCCCCTCCACAAATGTTAGATTTGTCTCCAAAGGATTCCACAGTTTTACAACATCACAATTTTTAGTTCTCACCTACGAGACGGCTTCTTGCTGTTCTAGCCAAAAGCCTATTGTGAAAAACATTGTTTTTATTGGGATGAAAAATGAGTGGGGTGGAGCTCTAAAAGAGGCATGGCTTAAGTACTTAAGGGTGTGGCTTAGAACGTGAGCTACAATCCAGTGCTTTACACACTACGGGGATTGACCTGCACGTTGGTGCCTCTTTGTGAGTTTTCTGCTATTTCATCCTTCGAAACGCCTAAACAAGACACAACTATTGGTTTTGTGAGTGCTTGATAGCAGTTTGATATAAATGAGTAACAATGATTTTTTTATAAATAATTAGAATTGGTAATTACAAATTGGTACATACGTAGTCGTCACTGGAGAGAGACCAAGGATTGGATGAGAATATATTCTGAACACTGTAACGTCCCCACTGACTCACAGAGACTTCAGTCTCCGCTCCAAATCTCGCAATCATGCCCCATTATGAACACCTTCCCACAGCAAGACCTCACCCGGGCACCTCAGGCTCAGATCCCCTGCACCATGCAAGCACTGGATGACCCGATAGCTCAGTCTGTTAGAGCCAAACCTCTTGTCTTTGCCAACACTTTGTAAAGTCAACTCCAATTCCAATACAAAATTGCTGAGTCAACATATTTTTGTAAGTGTAAACTTTGAATTTGTAATGTTATGTTGACAAGATTTATAGAGCGCTTGGCTGCCCCAGCAACGGGGCTTCCCAGCGCTTCCCAGTGCTTCCCAGTGAAATACGTCATCATACAACAGAAATATGCAGCCAAAATGAGGTAGAAAATAGGCGCCAGGAAAGGCACTAGGTTGCAAAACAGCCAAGTTTTGAGCGGTTGTCTAAAGCAAAGATGATTCTGCGAATTCCTCAAGTCAAGGGGGAAACTATTCCAAAAGGCCATGCCAAAACCTGAAAGGAGCGGCCTCCTAATCTCTTTCTTTTGAACCATGGAATCATCGCCAGGTTTATTGGATTAAATAGGTTGGAGGGTAAATAGGGTTGCAAAAGTTCAAAGAGAATGGGGGCTCCTGGTGCATTCATGATCTTATGCACTGTACTTAAGACTTTAAACTGTATGCTCTTCCCAGTGGAAACAAATGACATTTCTGAAGGAATACAATGCAATGTAAATAGAGTAACTCATTGCTATATTCATTGGTGAAGCCAACAGGTCTCAAAGGCGAGACCTATTGGCTTTGCAAATGCTTGTTACACACTGCTCTGAGATTCTTTCTGTTGGATAACCTTAGAAAAAAGTAATTCGCAATTCATTCCGACATGTTGTTTTATACGTGAACCTCGTTAAGAAGGACAGCAGAGAGCTTTACGGTGAAGCAACAATATGGGGACAAAACATCTGGAATATGAACAGTCAGCACTGAGGGGGCACGGAGGAGGCTCAGACAGGGGTTGCGAGGAAACAGAACAGATGGCTTTGGAGTGCCTTACTAAATAAAATGATGTCGATTTTTCTTGCAGATGTTCTCGTTTATTTAAGAATGGCCCAGACCTAAAGACGGTGTTTCAACGTGGACCTGGAGGACTTCTCACCTGACCTCACCAATGGTGCAATCTCATGGACTTCCATGCAGATCCAAGCTTCCCTTCAAGGACCATGTGGAAAGGAAAGGCCAGCCAGCATGGCGCCGATGGAGCCAACCCTGCACCTTCCCCTCACCCAAAGACCCTCACTGTAGAGCCCTCACTCATTAGGGTGACACCCTCAATGACCTCTCTTCTAAGGACCGGATTCTCAAAGGTGTTTGCGCCCCTCAATTTAACATAAAAAAAACTATTCCAAAGGTCAAAGTTCCATTCCCGAGATTACAGAATAAGGAACAGGGGGATTTGTTGTGATTGAAATGCGACTGGTTTGGTTACATTTCCGTGTGAAAAAATACAGCCCAAGAGCCTAGCTTGAAGGGTGGCCCCAGGAGTAAAACCAGCGCCCCCAGCAAACTCTTGTTTAGAGGTAGGATCACTCCCGAAAAACATGCACACACTTATTTATGCTACGGGCAGTAGGAATGTTTTTTGAGTGGGAACAGTGAAAGAAATGCCCCCGAACTGATGGATGGAAATGACCATACATCTCACATTCCGAAGAATTCTGGAGCAACTAATGACGATTTTTCCATCAGTTCCTGTTGCCCATTGGTCGAAGAACTTCCTGCCTATATTACTCAACCAGTGACCCTCATCGCGGTCTCCTAAAGGACACCGTGAGATCTGCCCACATCTCGCGAAGACCAGGCGTGCCTGACACATATCCTCAGGTATTCTGTTGGGATGGTAAGGCCAGACCCTACAATGTTTTTCCTGTGCAGTTTCTGGGTTATTCCTTTTTCGCCAGTGTGCCCAATAATCCTACTGGGACACCGAGGCTCTCCCTGCTTAACTGAATGTCCTGTCACTGCTTCACATCTGTGAAAAGAAGAGACAGGCTTTTAGGCGGCACTCAAAGTGAACTCCTCTGTCAGGGATTGACCACTACCCTCCCTTCTTGGCGTCAACAGGGCTGGTAGAGGTGGCAGCATAAATTATATTTGAGAGAGAGGATTTGTTCCCTGCGTAGTCGCCGGGGAAATGTCTACGGATATTCCCTGGATAAAAGGCTTCCATATGCATGTGGTATGTGTGGAAAGAGTGTACACAAGTTGTCTCTGTCGTGGGCAGAGGGTAAGGGCAGTGTGCGTGTCGGAGTCCATGGTGGAACCCATGGTGACAACCTAGAACGGTGGGGGCCTTGGGCTAGTCTGCTCAGGCTACTACTGTCCTGGGAGCTCTCCCTTGGTGGATTCACGTTCCTACCCTAGCTCCTTCAGTCAGGCGATACAGCGATCCTGTGCTCCCTTTGATGGTTGCTGCTGGGCTACTGTCAAGAGTCCGCTAAGGCCAAGCCTCATCTGCATCTAGAAGATATGTGGCCTTTTTCTGGGCCTTACCTGGGCTGGCTTGCTCCTGTTGTGCTTGACACCAAGCTGAGGTGTTCATGGAGTGGCTGTGTAGACTTTGGCGAGGCCTAGTAGAACTTGAACAGTGCTAGAGAGCCAACTGGTCAGTCGGTTATAAATAATTGTGATCTAGGAGCAGCAACTTGCCAGTGCCTGTCCTCTTAAAAAAAGGAAAGGCCAGACTTAGACCCACAAAAGAAGACAAGATGCTGTGGTAAGAAGGTAACCATCTGTAGAGAAAATACTCGGTGATGCACCTTGTCAGGAGTTCCTGCTCGACATAGAACCAGAGCCATAGAACTATCAGCCCAGAATCATGGTTTCAATAGAGCCACCAGCCCAGCTGCCAAAGAACCATGGTTTCAATACAACCATCATCACAGCTGCCACAGATCCATGGATTTAATACACCCATCAGACCAGCTGCCACAGAGCCATTGTTTCAACAGAACCATCAGCACAGCTGCAACAGAACCATGGTTTCAATACACTCACCAGCCCAGCTGCCACAGAACCATGGTTTCAATACAACCATCAGACCAGATGCCACGGAACCACGGTTTCAATACAACCACCACCCCACCAGCCTCCACAGAACCATTGTTTCAACGGAACCATCAGACCAGCTGCCAAAGAACCACATTTCCAATAGAACCATCAGCCCAACTGTCACAGAACCATGATTTCAAGTGAACCATCAGCCCGGCTGCCACAGAACCATCGTTTCAAGAGAACCATCAGCCCAGCTGCCACAGAACCATGGATTCAATAGAACCATCAGCCCAGCTGCCACAGAACCATGGATTCAATAGAACCATCAGCCCAGCTGCCACAGAACCATGGATTCAATAGAACCATCTGCCCAGCTGCCACAGAACCATGGTTTCAATAGAACCATCAGCCTAGCTGCCACAGAACCAACAAACTAGCTGCCACAGAACCATCAAACCAGCTGCCACAGAACCATGGTTTCAATAGAACCATCAGCCTAGCTGCCACAGAACCATCAAACCAGCTGCCACAGAACCATGGTTTCAATAGAACCATCAGCCCAGCTGCCACAGAACCATGGCTTCAATAGAACCATCTGCCCAGCGGCCACAGAACCATGGTTTCAATAGAACCATCAGCCCAGCTGCCACAGAACCATGGCTTCAATAGAACCATCTGCCCAGCTGCCACAGAACCATGGTTTCAATAGAACCATCAGCCTAGCTGCCACAGAACCAACAAACTATCTGCCACAGAACCATCAAACTATCTGCCACAGAACCATCAAACCAGCTGCCACAGAACCATCAAACCAGCTGCCACAGAACCATGGTTTCAATAGAACCATCAGCCTAGCTGCCACAGAACCATCAGCCTAGCTGCCACAGAACCATCAAACCAGCTGCCACAGAATCATGGTTTCAATAGAACCATCAGCCTAGCTGCCACAGATCCATGGATTTAATACACCCATCAGACCAGTTGCCACAGAGCCATTGTTTCAACAGAACCATCAGCACAGCTGTAACAGAACCATGGTTTCAATACAACCATCAGACCAGCTGCCACAGAACCATGGTTTCAATACAACCACCAGCCCAGCTGCCACGGAACCACGGTTTCAATACACCCACCACCCCACCAACCTCCACAGAACCATTGTTTCAACAGAACCATCAGTGCCGCTCGAAGTGGAAGGACTTTTCTCCCGGTTTGGTGCAAGGGACTGCGAGGACCAGCAGCCCGGATAATCTCCTCACCTGTGCCCTCTTCCCTTTGCCTCTGCCCCTGCCTGCAGCTACAAAACTACTCGCGGTCCCCGCTTCGCGGGACGTGTGTGGGCGCGCGCCGGGCGAAGCCCGGGCCAAGGGCGGACCCGTTTTAGCCCGTTCAAGACCGGGCAAGGACGGGACGGGCCACCCCTCTTTCGTCTCGCCTGGGTGTTTGACTCGTGAGTGTACTGCTCCCTATTTTGTTATTGACTTGCTGGCCTCGTTATGCCACCAAAAGAGGCCAGAGGTAGAGTGGTCAATGCCAACCTGACAGGAACTATGGATCAATTTATTACTAGGGTAAACAGTGTTATAGATCAGGAGATCACAATAATGGAACGTCGAGTTTCACAGGACCTTGCAATGGCCAGGAGGTCTTCAATGGGGCACATTGCTAATGTGCGATCCCCTGCCCACCATGGCTGAAATAGTGGTATTGTTGTATCACCAACCCTAGAAACCCCCATTACACATTTATCACCCTGTGTTACACCCCATGTTCCCTCGGAGGAGCAGTCTACGGTTTCTGACTCGTTATTGACTTCTCCCCATATGTTGCCGCTTGTTTCCAGTATAGTAATGGAGAATAACATCAGGCAACTACGGAAGAGACACCCAGGGGCTATTCCTAAGTATAAGCAAGGGCTGTCTAACAATAACGGTGGGAAGAATAACAACGCTGCTAAGAAAAAGAAAGCCACGAGATATACTAGAAACCCTAGACCAATCCCTGCCATATTGGAGCAGCCCGATACGGTTACCACAGCAAATATAGTTGCATCTCTGGCTCATTCATCATCCACCAGAACGGCATATCAGGCTGCAAGCGGGGGGTCAAGCCAAGCTGACAGGGCAGAGGGGATGGTCCCCGAGCTGACCAATATATGTGATATATTCAGACTTCTCCTTCGCCCAGTGGAGGATAGATTAAGTAAGATTGAGCAGCACTTAATAAGGATGGAGCATGACTTTGTGGGAATCATGGATTCCCTAAAGAAGGATGCTCATACCAGGGTTTCCCAACCACTGGATAAAGCCAGAGGAGAGAATGTCCCGGTTGTCCCGGAAGACCCCTCAGCATTGGCTATGGATCATCAGGTCCTAGTTGAAGCCAATAAAGGGCTCAGCTGTGGCAGCTGCTAGTAAATCCTGCCAGCATAACACATCTCAGTCTAGTGAGGGTGGTGGGGTCTCCATAGCCCAGGTTCCTAGGAGGAAAAATATTCAGAATTTACCCCCGGAAGTCTGTCAGTTTATGGTAATTCTAGCAGGGGTCCCAGAACTGGGTAAGCATGAAGTTGAATCTTCTACAACTTTGAGGAACAGGGTTGTCCATTGGTTAAACAAAAACAGACCATTGCCACTACATGTAGTGTGTAAATACTTATGGTTAGGAGGGTGCCATGGGTAGGACACCTGGCCAAGAATATAAGGGTGGATTGCATTTTGATCAACTTCAATGACCCTAAAATATTATTATTATTATTAAGCATTTGTAAAGCGCAACAGCTACCTCCAACGGAGGTGTCCCGGCGCTAGCATCCAAGGAGGGGCGGGAAGAGGACGGGAGAGAGATCGAGGCGTTAGAAGGAGGAGGATACGTCAAACAGCCAAGTTTTGAGGGCCTTTCTAAATGGCAGTTCCGCTTTGATCTGACGCAGGGGGTTAAGCATCATATTCCACAGCGTAGCCGTTTTTACTGCAAAGGCTCTCCCTCCTAGCCTTGCTTTCCTATAGCATGGAATGGCTAGGAGGTTCAAGTTGCTAGATCGTAGAGTTCTGGCATTCTGATATTTTTGGAGCCTCTGTATCAGATAGCGGGGGCCAACCTCTCTGAGCGCTTTGTGGGCTAGGACCAGAGCCTTAAACATCACTCTTTTTTTTACTGGCAGCCAGGGTAAGCTTTGCAGATGGGGAGTAATGTGATACCTTAGTGGCACATTTCTAATCAATCTAGCAGCAGCATTTTGAATTCTTTGAAGTCTCTTCATGAGATAGTCAGGGAGACCAATGAAAAGGCTGTTGGCATAGTCTAACTGGGAGGAGATAAGCGCATGAACCACCATCTTTCTGCATTCCATAGGAAGGAAATGAAGACACCTGCGTAGAGCCTTCATTTTCCAGAAACATTGTGAGGATATATAGGCTATTTGAGCCTTGCCTGTTAGTTGGGTATCCATTCTAAAACCCAGGTTCCTAGCTGAGTTGACCGGAATTGGTGGGGGGTTAAGTTCTAATGGCCACCAGAGCTCGGATTGAGGAGGGATCGGCTGATTAAAAAACAATATCTCGGTCTAGTCAGTATTTAATTTCAGGCAGTTATCAGTCATCCAAGAGGAAATATCACGGAGACACTGCCTGAACTTAGTGAAAGCATTCTCATTTTGCTCTTTGAAGGAGAAGATAAGTTGGGTATCGTCAGCATATGAAACAACACGTACACCCAAACCTTCAACAATGGATGCCAGGGGGGCCAGATATACGTTGAACAGGGATGGACTCAGGGCGGATCCCTGAGGGACCCCCTGCAATAGTGTCCTAGAGCTCGACACGTGCGGGTGAAGGAAAACTTGTTGAGATCTATCTCCCAAAAACGACTTGAACCAACGCAAGACGGTCCCTGTAACACCTAGTGAGTGGAGCCTATTGAGCAGAATCTTATGGGAGACCGTGTCGAAGGCTGCCGACAGATCAAGCAGTACCAGCATGGCACAGCTTCCAGTATCCATTGTCTCCCGAATTGATTCTGTCACCTCCAGCAGTGCCGTCTCAGTGCTATAGCCCGCCCTAAAACCTGATTGAGAGTCATGTAGGCAGCTATTGGATTCGAGAAAGTCTGACAGCTGCCTTTGGATCTCCTTTTCCAGAAACTTTGCGGGGGCGGGGAGCAGGGAGATAGGCCTAAAATTCTTCAATTCCGTGGGATCAGAGTCTTCTTTTTTTAGAATAGGACGGACAAAGGCTTTCTTCCATTCTGTAGGGAAAATTCCTGTGTCGAGTGAGGTGTTCCAGATATTGTTCAATGTGTTGTTCACTGCGGGGGCTAGGAGTTTGAGAATTCTAGCCGGGCAGGGATCAGAAGGGCAGCCAGACTTGACTTTCATAAGATCCCTCAGGGAAGCGTCCTTTTCATACCGATGGAAATCTGACCAGTTACCTGAATGACCAGTCAAGGGCATCTCCTGCTCATCCGTAATCGGGAAGGCAGAGTAAATGGCCGCAATTTTGTCATGAAAGAAAGAGGCTAATTCCTCACACAGCGGAGGGGATGTCGGAATGATACTTTTAAGGGGTTGAGGTTTCAGGAAACTCTCTACTATCTTAAATATCTCCCTAGGGGCGTTCTCTGCCTCCATAATTTGTTTGGCCAAAAAATCTTTCAAGGTTTTACGCTTGAGGGTATGGAATTTTCTCAGTGCTTCCTTATAAGTCTCCTTAGCTGAGATTTCATATTTTTTTCTCCAAATGCGTTCCAGTTTTTTACAATGACTTTTTGCCATTTGGAGTTCGGTATTAAACCACGGCGCTGAAGGCTTGCTCCTAGCTACTTTACAGGATCTGATCGGAGCAATCTTGTCTAGGGCAGAGGTTATCCATGTATTGAACAGGGAGGAGTCTCTGTTGGGGTTACCGGAAGGAATAGGAGTGGTATTAGCTAATTCATTTCTCATTGAGTCAAGAGTAACTTTCCTCCAGTTTCTTCTTTTTTCTACAGTGGGTCCATAGTATTTAGCAGGGCATATTAGTCCCAGCTTAAATGTGACTAGCATGTGGTCTGACCAGATTACTGGTAGCGGTTTTTCCACAATGATGGCCTTGTCATTAGAGAAAATGAGATCTAGTGTGTCCCGCTGAGTGGGTGGGGGAATGAACTAATTGCACAAGATTTAAACTTTTTAGTGCATCATCTACTAAGGAGGTTTGAGGGCACGTAGCAAGGTCCATATGCACGTTAAAATCTCCTAGTACAGTATAGCTGGAGTAGCGTAATGATAGATTGGCGATGCAATCGAATAGAGGCGACCAGTAAGAAGTCGGAGTACTAGGGGGTCTATAGATCAGAAGTCCTGCCATTGACTGTTTTTTGTTGAGCTTAATTTGAAAAGACAGGGCCTCAATAGGACCCAGCTCAGTTATTTTTTTATATGAGATTTCCCATTCTTCTTTCAAAATTATTGCCAGACCTCCTCCAAGTCTGTTGTCGGCTCTATTGGCAATAACCATTCTATAGCCTGTGGGAACAGTCAGGCAAATGTCTGGGTTAGATCCTTCTCGCAGCCAAGTTTCGGTTAAAAATAGCAGATCCAGATTTGAGGTTTTTAGGAGCAGCCACAGATCAGCTGCATGTTTAGGCAGCGATCTGCAGTTTATCAGGGCTGCTTTGATGGATTGTTTCTCCTGAGAAATGTCCAATCTGTTAGCCCTTGGTGTTATAGAAATATCAAGCGACTTTATAGGTGTCGGTCTAGGCAAAAAGAACTTACAAGAATTGCACTGTGACTCGCAGAGGTTTCTACCCTTTATCAGCATCCTGTCTAGCGAAAAACAGGTCGGAATTGCACAATTCGGTTTTGACAAATCAAGCAATTGTTTCCTAGACGAAATTTTTCTCCCCCCGGGAGGATGACAAGCAGAGTGTCCGGCCCCGGGCGCGGGATGAGCGCGGACGGGCGCAGACGGGCTTGCCTTTGGCGCGCCAGCGGCAAGTCAGCGCGCATGCGCCAAGCGCAGGCACTGAATCATCACAGCTGCGCTGTCAACAGGGATAGTATCGGGACGCCAAGAATAAAAATATAGATATAGTTGAGTATATCTGTAACTGGAGATACCCCAGCTCAGGAGTAACTATTCGCTCTCTCCCATTGACCTACTTCTATCCTCCAGGCCATTTTACATCTTTAGCAGACGGGTGGACATTAGTACAGCGGAATGGGAGGGGGCTGTCGCATGGGGGTTGGCAAAGGCCTTTATTATGCTTAGACCGTACCCCCATCCAAAATCGATTGATTAGTCTGGAGGCTGTCGATTGACTCCAGGATAGAGCAGGAGTACCGACTAGTCCCCCGCTTCCCTCAGGCTGTTGTTCTTCTAGTCTTTTTGTACCCCTCGAGTTTCCGAGTTCTGAATCACCAATTCCTGCCAGTGTACCACAGAGGGTTATCAATATTGTTGGTCGACACTTGGACCATTCTCCAAGTGCCTTAATCTCCTGTGATGGTCTCTCCAGTCATTTTAAGCTTGTTTCGTGGAATGTGGCGGGCCTACGAAATAAGCTTTCTTTACCAGACTGGAATGATTTTATTGATGGGTATGACCTCTGTAAATTTCAAGAAACCTGGAGCCTCGAACCGCTGTATATGCCTGGTTTTTCTTGTTTCTGTGTCCCAGCTTCTTCGGTAGGTCGTGGTCGTCCATCTGGAGGGCTTATGGTATGGGTTAAGGCAGAGCTCAACCTTAAGATTACCCACCATCCTTGTTCTACACTAGATGTAATGAGACTCTCTCTTAAGGGTACGAAGAGTAATAATATCTGTGAACTCTTTAATATATATGCTAGAGGTACCCAAGGGGGGGCAAAATCCTCTACCATTTCTGTTCTCTCCGATATGCTCCTTTCCTGTCCCTCTGATTCCTTTATTTTGGTCGCTGGTGACCTCAATTGCTCATTTGAGCCTTTAGCAGCAGATGACATCCTGGGAGTTTATGATGAGGAT
This sequence comes from Triturus cristatus, assembly GCF_964204655.1. Classification (NCBI taxonomy): domain Eukaryota; kingdom Metazoa; phylum Chordata; class Amphibia; order Caudata; family Salamandridae; genus Triturus; species Triturus cristatus. The sequence goes on along the minus strand of NC_140593.1, from coordinate 1,211,752,392 downwards.
GCCAGATGGGGCATCCCCTCTCTGTCACTTAAGCCGGTGAAGAGATGGTTACCGGTTGTCATCCAATTGAATGCTTTAATGTTAGAATTTGGGTTAAGAGCAGTAAATGGGCGTACGACTTCTGATGTAATGGGAGCATTTACATATAACAGGGTCCCCTGTCAAAGTAGAATCGATTATATATTGGTTGACAGGAGGGCATGGAAGTTTGTGGATGACATGGTCATTATACCATCAGTAAATAGTGATCATAACCCTTTGTCCCTTACAATGTTGGAAATGTGGCATAGGAAGGAGCATAGCTCTATCACTGGACCGAGAATGCTAACCAAGACAGTCTTACCATCTAACTGTAATAGGTTCCTGTAATAGGTTCCTCAAGTGGCCTAAGTTCATTTTGAATGAGCCAAGATTAAGTTCCCTTGAAGAAATCCTCAATGACCAGACTCTCAGGCTTTCTGCAGCATGTAAGGATAGGGCTGGCCCCGCTGCTGCAGTAACAATCTATGTGGACACTATAGATTTGACTGGCAGTCTGTTTGTAGACCCCAGTATAAAGCGCCCGATGAGTGTCAAGCCAGCACAGAGGTGGTTTAATAGAAACTGTAGATTGAAAAAACCCAGTTTGGTCCTTGCTATTAAATCTAACATCCCAGGTGACGTCCGGCTGGCACGACTGCAATATAGGCAGGCCATTGTAGATGCTGGGAATGGGAAGAACTGCACTGGGACAGTCTAAAAACTGCGAGCCAGTCTAAGAACGGCAAGCTTTTTTGGACTTTAGTGAGAAGATCCAATGGCCGCGATCTGGACCAAATTCCTAATCATATAACGGATAGGGAGTGGTTCGAGCATTTTAGGAAACTGTATGTAGGGGATGAGCAATCAGGTGGCCTAGGGTCTTTAAGTGGCACCACAGCCACCGACCCTGTTCTGGTTTCATTTAATAAGATAGAGAAGGAGGTGGTGGAGGCTGCTATAAATAAGATTGTACCCGCTAAGGCCCCCGGACAAGATGGCATTCCGGGCGACCTATTTAAAGCTAACATTGAGGGATGGGCCATTTACTTTGTGATTTTTATTAATGCTCTGCTGGAAGGCTCACCGGTCCCGAATTCTTGGAAGGTGGCCGAAGTAATTCCTATTTATAAGAGGGGTCCTAGGGGGGACCCTGCCAACTACCGTCCAATTAGTCCTATAGACGCTGGACAGAAGTTGGTTGGCAGGGTTCTCCTGGAGAGGGTCCTCTCATGGGCGGACAAAAATAATATTATCTCACAGTTCCAGGCGGGCTTTAGGGCCTGTACAAGTACGATTGACCAGGCATTTAGGCTGGTGCTCTTACACTGGAAGGTGGTTACCATTGGCAAGGGCGGTCTTTACTTGGCATTTATTGACCTGAAGACCGCCTTTGACTTGGTTCCCCGTGACCGCCTATGGCTGGTCCTGCAGGAGATGGGGATTCCTCCGCCCATTTTGAATCTCTTGAATGATGGTAATTATGCCCGCATTAGATGGGGGTCGCAGGAGCAAAAAACTGATAAAATCCCTGTGAATAGAGGGGTCCGTCAAGGATGTGTATTGGCTCCCACACTCTTCACGCTTTTCTTGAACGGTGTAGTTTCTTTCTTGCTCGAGGTTAATGCCGACGCCCGGGTCCTGGCGGGTGATAAAGTCCCCGCATTACTTTTTGCGGACGATACGCTGTTAGTATCGAAAACCCCGGCAGGATTATAGAAGCTGTTGGATCGCTTCTGTCTGTTTTGTAAGCTAAGGGGTCTTGCCATTAACACTTCCAAGATCAAGCTCCTTTATTTTAATCCGAGCAGATCGTCTAGATCTACTTTGTCTCTTGACGGGACGCCTTTGGAGCGCGTCAGGGAGTTTGACTACTTGGGGATCAGAATTTCTGACAAACTTAAACGGCAGCCTCACATTGATAAAATGGCATTTAATCACAAGCGGGTAGTAGGAGTACTAGGGAGGGAACATCGTGCCTCTACAACCAAGCCCATTGCTCTTGCTCTGGAAATTTACACTGCAAAAGCTGTATGTAGGCTGTGCCCTTTATGGTGCAGAACTCTGGGGCTTTGGTTGTGTAGATGTGCTAGTTACTTCAGAAAACAAGTTCTTTAGAGAGCTTGTATCGCTCCCGAGGGGCAGCCAACCAAGCCACTTTTGAGCTATTTGGGTCGGTTCTCTATTAAAGACCTAGTTATTCTGCGCCCTCTCTTATACTGGGCGCGGTTATGGCATATTCCAGAGCTCTCTAGGTACGCTGACGGCCTAAGAGAGGTCATGAACCTCCAGGGAGCATATAAAATTGGATGGTTAGCTAATATAAAGAAGCTTCTTTTGGCAACAGGCCTTGTAACTGCTTGGGAGTCTGGGGCATTGTCATCTAAGGCAGAAATTAAGAGAGCCTTTTGGGCATGGGTCGATAATGAAGAGCAGAGGGACCCCAACCAAGGCAGGTTGACTGAGGCATTTCGGCAGCATAAGTCTACCCCCCGCTTGGAGCCCTATCTAGACTTTATTATGAAGCCTAGGGATAGATCCCTTTTCATTCAGATTAGGATGGGCACCCTTCCTCTTCGTGATCGCACTAGTAAGTGGAAGCCTCCGCATCAAACCCCCGTGGATTGTCCAAATTGTTTAGGTATCAATGAAAACATTTCCCACCTTCTTTTTTATGCCCTCCTATTCGAAACCTAGATTGAAATGGCTAAAACCTGTGTGCCTGCAGCTTGGAACTAGGGACCTCTCTGTTGCACTTCGAATACTTAAGGCTGACGCTAGTACAACTTTAGTGTGTGGGGTGGCTAAATTTCTAAGTTGGGCATGGTTGATTAGGCGGAAGGCTGTATGATTAACTAGTACTAAATGCTTTTTATTATTCACAAAGCTGTTAAAGTTTAATACTTTTTTTAACTATTTATCGTAATAAAGGTCTTTATATGACTTCTCTTTGGTATTTTTTTTTTTTATGAATGGTGTTTTAATCTGTAAATGTGCTTTTATGATATCAAATATCGAAATAAAGCTTTGTTGATTGATTGATTGAGAACCATCAGACCAGCTGCCAAAGAACCACGTTTCCAATAGAACCATCAGCCCAACTGCCACAGAACCATGGTTTTTAATAGAAACATTAGCCCAGCTGCCACAGAACCATGATTTCAAGTGAACCATCAGCCCGGCTGCCACAGAACCATCGTTTCAAGAGAACCATCAGCTCAGCTGCCACAGAACCATGGATTCAATAGAACCATCAGCCCAGCTGCCACAGAACCATCAGCCCAGCTGCCACAGAACCATCAAACTAGCTGCCACAGAACCATCAAACCAGCTGCCACAGAACCATGGATTCAATAGAACCATCAGCCCAGCTGCCACAGAACCATCAGCCCAGCTGCCACAGAACCATCAAACTAGCTGCCACAGAACCATCAAACCAGCTGCCACAGAACCATGGATTCAATAGAACCATCTGCCCAGCTGCCACAGAACCATGGTTTCAATAGAACCATCAGTCTAGCTGCCACAGAACCATCAAACTAGCTGCCACAGAACCATCAAACCAGCTGCCACAGAACCATGGTTTCAATAGAACCATCAGCCTAGCTGCCACAGAACCATCAGCCCAGCTGCCACAGATCCATGGATTTAATACACCCATCAGACCAGTTGCCACAGAGCCATTGTTTCAACAGAACCATCAGCACAGCTGCAACAGAACCATGGTTTCAATACAACCACCAGCCCAGCTGCCACAGAACCATGGTTTTTATACAACCATCAGACCAGCTGTCAAAGAAACCATGTTTTCAATAGCACGATCAGCCAAGCTGCCACAGAACCAGTATTTCAATAGAACCAGAGAATAGCTGTCATCGAACCATGGTTTCTACAGAACCGGAGTCCTGCTGATGCAGTGAGCCCTGTGGGATACATTGTAGGGTGGCATTAGTTTTAATGCACGGGGACCTCCCCGTCCATCTGGGGGATAGCATGCCTCGCCCCTGAACTGCCCATGATGCAGGGTAAATTCTGACCACCCTGGATGCAACCGAACTAGGTCTCACACTACGTCAAGGACTTTGTTGCCACAGAGGGTTAGTTAGGCACACTGTTGAGTAAAATCCGTTGGCAGAAAAAGAGTGCATAGAAAGAAGCAATATGCAATAAAACTGGATGGAAAAAGATTTCAGCACAAAAAGAATGTGAAAAAGAATATTCTGAGGTATCCAGAGTATGTTCTGAACCAGGAATTGCAGACATCTGGGGCTTGGGGCCGAGTTTGTTTTTGAAGTTTTAGCATTTAAATTACATCTTTTTGGGGGATGTCCACGCGAATAAGACCTTTGTAGCTCTGCACCTTGGATATCCTTTTTAATGCTGCAAATAATCACCTGAACTCCAGCACAGTTTGGTAACGGGGTTTGGGCCAAAGGGAAGCAGTCCTCGAATTAAGCCAATAGCTTTAAGGGAAGTCTAACGAAACTAGAATACAACTTATAATTAATGAATAAAACTTACTGATTAATTAAAGTTTTATCAATTTTGATTGCACGTAATGTATTTAGCTTGGTCTTTTAATAGGTCTTTGTTAATGCACTTTTTGCAGTTTCATTGCGGTTGATGTTTGAACAAAAGGTGACAAGGTTTCTCTGCATTCTGCATGTTATTTCACCCAACTCAAACAGTATTTTCTAGTCTCATCATAGAACCGGGAACAAAAGCAAATATGTACAAGTTGCAATTTTTAAGTGCTAATGTAATCTTACTTAAACAGCTAAGGGAGCGAAAGAAGCACCTTGCTAGTCCTGAAATGTTCCAGGCAGATTGCTTGAGGGAGGGGTTCATGTTGCTGCCTGTTGTCATCATTATGTGACAAACCTTGGTATGGAGTCACCAATGAGGTGACGGACAATCCCAGTCTTTAAACTTACTGAAGTACTCCAAAGTAAATCACGCTTGCATCCAGTGTACTCCTTGAACTGCTCGAGGAAGGAGTTCGAGCTATTGACTATACCATTCTTATGCCACCAGCCTTAGGTCTGGAGTCCCCAATGAGGTGTAGGCCAATCGCTAAACTTACAGAAGTACTCCATAAGACCGTTGAAATGCTCTAGAGGGATGACACGGCCTTTTCATCAGGTGACCTCTGAAATGCTGACACACGCTCTATCTCTCCATCCCTGTCAGCCATCCGGTAGTTTAGAGGAAGATCTGGATTTGATACAGAGGTGGCTTGTGGACAGATTTGAGGAGCTAGCTCCCGAGAAAACGTCTAGCAAACCTTGTCGCCGCGTTTCTGCCCCATGGTTCACTCCCTCTCTTGGTGAGATGCGACGTGAGTGTAAGAAAGCCGAAAGGGCATGGCGCCGCCTGTACGATTCCGGAGACAAAATGAAATACAGGGAAGCTATCAAGCTGTATCACAGCCATATTATGGCTGAAAAAAAAGCTTATTTCGAAAAAAGGATTGACGATGCTGAAAACATAAGTAAAGAAGTTTTTCGCATCGTTAAGGAGTTTGTCTCCCCTACTTCTATCCTGCCATCACATTCTCACACTGAATCCTGGGTTGCCCAACTCGCAATCTTCTTTACGACTAAAATCAAATCCATTCAAGGTACTTTTCCCCCTGTGAGCCTTGCATCCACACCCGAGACTAGATCGGCTCTGTCTCCACCCTGGGGGGTGGAAGGTCTTTTCTTATCCGAATTCTCGCCTTTACTTCCCGCGGCCTCACTTGATCTCCTCTCCCAGCTGAAATCCGGCTCCCCGCAGGATCCCTGCCCTGCTAAATGTCTTGGACGAGTAGCGCCTGCTTTGAATTTCTTGCTCAATCCAGTGCTAAATAGATCCTTGAGCACTGGAGTAGTCCCCCAAGCTTGGAAGCATGCCCTGATCCTGCCGCTAGTCAAAAAGCCCAATCTGGACCCTTTAATCCATTCCAACTATAGGCCTATCTCCCTCCTCCCTGCTCTGGCAAAAGTGGTTGAGAAACATGTGCATGCCTCTCTTTCTACCTTCATCGAGAGCAATAATATTCTGCATGATACCCAATCGGGTTTTCGTGCGAATAGGAGCACGGAGACCGCTCTTCTTGAAATCACCGATGCCATTAGGGAGGTTTTAGACACTGGAGGAAAGGCCATCCTGGTATTGCTGGATCTGTCGGCAGCCTTTGACACCGTTCCCCACGACGGTCTCCTTTCAAGACTCTGGGAGATTGGACTTCGGGGAACGGTGCTAAACTGGTTCAGATCATTTCTGACCGGCCGACGGCAAACAGTCTGGGCACCCCCCTTTTCCTCCGAGATGCCGTCTTTGGAAGTCGGAGTGCCTCAGGGCTCCATTTTAAGCCCCACTCTTTTTAATATCTATATGGCTCCTCTGGCGGCAGTGGCGGAGGCGTTCGGTGCCCAGATTATATCTTATGCTGACGACACCCAGCTCCTCTTTACCTGTGCAAAGGGCTCTGACTTTGATGGCTTACGGATCAGAGACTGCCTGGGGGCCGTTTTCGACTGGTTTCAGCAGCACAGTCTGAAATGTAATTCCGACAAATCGGAATTGCTCTTTTTTGGATGCCCCCCGGACCCCAGTTGGAAGACATGGTGGCCTGCCGATATGTTTCCTCCGGCAGCTGCTTCGTCTACTGTAAAAAATCTAGGCTTTCAGATTGATGATGGTCTCTCTTTTAGACCCCAGATCCTTGGCCTCGTGGGTAAATGCTTTGGTATCCTGAAGATGCTTCGTAAGTTTCTTCCATTGCTGTCTTTTCACCACAGAAAGATAATTGTGCAGGCATTGATAGGCTCTCGCCTTGATTATGCGAATGTGCTCTATCTGGGGCTGCCTAAATTTCTTCTCTCACGTCTGCAGATTGTGCAGAATTCTGCTGCTAGAGCCATTTATGGTCTGCAGCGGAGAGCGAGGGCATCTGAGCTGCTTAGAAAGCTGCACTGGCTCTCGATGTCCAAAAGGATCACCTTTAAGGCATTAACCCTTGCCTATAAGGCACTCCATCTGATAGGGCCTACATACATCAGGAAGCGTTTGGCCTTCTATGTTCCTAGCAGAACTCTGAGATCTACTTTTTTGTCCATGGCCACTGTCCCTTCCATCAAACGGGCTAGAATTGGAGGTCGCTCTTTCCGTCATCTGGCACCCCAATGTTGGAATGCTCTACCCGTCTCCTTGAGGAAAGTCAATAACTTGCTGACCTTCCGAAAGGAGCTGAAAACATGGCTTTTCTCTCAGTAATCTTTGGCTGCTCCATCTACCCTGTTCTACCTCACGGGTTTTTGCTAAAGCGCCGGGACACTCCTCGGAGTAGCCGTGCGCTATAAAAATCCCGTTTTAACATAACTCCAAAGTCAATCACGCTGCATCAGTGCACTCATTGAATTGCTTGAGGCAGGAGCTCGAGTTACTGACTATACCTATTCTTTTTTTAAATCTTTTTATTAAATAATCTCATCATATAGTATTCCAGCTGAAAGTACAATACCAACATCATTTTAAATGATAAACCACCCCTATGAGAAGATAACACTTTAACATGGCGAGTAGAAGACTCTTAGTCCTCCATCGCAACTCCCCAATTCGTGCGGGTTCGAAACTGCCCTAGTACATCTATTTTGCTATGTAGTGTTGCGTTTACTGTCCTTGGTTGCGTCATGACCCGAACGTTGTTTCTTTGTAGTTTCTCCATGGGGGACGATATTTTCTCCAATTTTCTGGGGCACTCTCTTGCTTTGTAGATCACTTCCTCTATCCTTTGGCACCAATGACTACACCATTCTTATGCCAACAGCCTTAAGTCTGGAGTCACCAATGAGGTGTAGGCCAATCGCTAAACTTACTGAAGTACTGCAAAGGGAATCACGCTGCATTGGTACACTTGTCGAACTGCTCGAGGCAGGAAATTGAGCTATTGACTATACCATTCTTATGCCAACAGCCTTAGGTCTGGAGTCACCAATGAGTCACCAATGAGACGTGGGATCATCGCTAAACTTACTGAAGTACTCCAAAGTGAATCACAGAGCATCCGTGCATTCGTTGAACTGCTCGAGGCAGGAGTTTGAATTATTGACTCGTACTATTCTTAGGTCTGGAGTGATAGTGATATTCTGGCAATCTAGGATGGTCAAGGAGTGAGCTTTTCACAATCTTGAGACTGATCATGGAGTTAGATTCTATCATTCTAGGACGCTGCCCAGGGGGTGAGCTTCTTCCGCATATCAAATCAGTCTTTCTTTTCTCGACATTTAGAAAACAATTAGGCAAAAAGGATACTATTTAAATGAGATAAGCTCCCTAACCCTTTCATTTGGTTTTTCCTTTCCTGAAATGCTGAAAGACTTGCTAGAGTAGTAACAGATGAAAGAAATGTTAATATCTCAAAAAAACTCACAGGGGAGCCACTATCAAAAAAGAAAAGTTGAGTAGTGTGCAAAATGGAAATAGTAGTATGAAGCGGTCAGTAAAAGTCCCTAAAATGTAAAACTTAAAAAAAATAATGGCTCTGAGACTGCAGCCACTCTGCGGCAAGGACTGAACGTCAGTGAAGGGGAAAACATTTTTCAAGAAAAGGGCAGGTAGTAGATGGCACTTGGAATTGATATGTGTCTGCAGACATGATGGGTTGGGAAGGTCACATTAACGTAAAGAATTTGGCTTTAAAAAGGAAGGCATTAAAATGAATTAATGAAGACGCTGATGCACGTTCCTAATGCGGCAAGGCTGGCGCCAGAGGATATAACTCAGGTGAGGATGCTCTCCGGGGACACCGGGGGACCAAGGCACTCACTGTCCTTCAGCCTCCTCGTGATTACTGGAACCCGCGTCGCCTTAAAGGACGGCGGCACAGCACGCACCCTGGCACCTTGAGCTCCAGGTCATAGTGTCTGTCTGATGACAGAAACACAACACAAGCAGCCTGGCAGAGGGGCTGGTCAGTGACTTGCATGGGTGGAGAGGCGTAAGTGGTGGGGACGTCATTACAGGTGTAACAGGACTCAACACTATACAGGCCAAAGAAACCCTCCACAGCCATTGTACCAACATTAAAACAAGCATTTGCAATGCAATAGGTCTCACATTTACAAGAGTTTGAGCTATTGGCATTGTAAATGACAATAGCTTAAATTCTTACAAATGCGAGACCTATTGCATTGCAAATATTTTTTGTTGTTTACAAGCGCCCTATGCCGCGCTTTCATGTTAATAGAGGCCATACCCCCTTCTTTTGACGAGCCGCTTTTAAAGAAAGGGGCACCGCAGCCATTAAAGAGAATGTGCTGTATGAAGCGCTTTTACAAAACCAGCATTGGCATAGCCAATAGGTCTCGCCTTTGGGACCTTATAAGTGTTTAGCCATGCAACAGTTAATGTTGTTGCAGTAAGGATATTGTGCTGCATAACTAAATACTTATAAGGTCCCAAAGGCGAGACCTATTGGCTATGCCAATGTTTGTTTCTACTTTATTGGTGAGCGTGGTGCCCGTTTCATGTACACTGCGCTCTACAATACAATAGGTCTTGCTTTTGCTACAGTTTGACTTATTGGTATTGTAAATGACAATGCCTTTTAATATTATAAAAAGCATTGCCATTTGCAATGCCAATAGGTCAAAATCTCCCTATTGCGAGACCTATTGCATTGTAAATGCTTTTTTTTTTTTACTGTCCTCTTCTCCACTCCCACCAGATTGCCACAGCCCATAAGCAAAACTTATTCGTTTTGCCAACGATTGTATAAAACTACACTGGTGAAAGGCTGTGTTCCACGATTTGGCAGTATTGATTTTACAGCACCCAATGATGAGGTGTTAAAAGAAAATCCTAAATTGGATTCTAGACTTAAATCAGCACAGAAAATCATTTCATGATAAAACATGGACATATATAAGGAAAATTGGAGAAAAATTAAAATGAAACTATGGGGTCATTTCTGTTGATTTTCACGTATTGAGAAGTATCTGTTACCTATTAGATTGCTGTTATTTGGAGCAGCCTACCCACTTGACAGGGACACAATGGACAACCTCTTCTAATATAAAACGCTTTGACGCCTCGTCAGGTGTAGTAAGCGCTATAAAAATACAAAATATGTCTCAAGTGCGTGCACACAAACCGCCGTGCCCTCTAAACCTCCAGTTCCAAATGTTGCGGACCGCTAGCGAGTACTGAACAGACCTGGTTCGAGACCGCGCTGAGAAAGAGTGACCGGGCACAACCCTCGCTCTCGCTGACCACCGCGGCGCAGACTAGTTTAAACGGCTACCAACAACCCCTCCCCCCTACTTTAAGATCCAGAATACCGTCCAGTACGCTAATAACTCGTATCAAAGGGCCCCTCCGAAGAACAAGCATTTGCAATGCAATAGGTCTCGCAGTTACACAAGTTAAAGCTATTGGCATTGTAAATGACAATGCCAATAGGCATTGTTATTTGCAATGTCAATAGCTCAAACTCGCGTAAATGCGAGAACTAATGCATTGCAAATGCTTGTTATGTAGTCGTGCTTCTGCTAAGACGTGTGCTGCTGCTCCTGCGTGCGATCGAGTGTTTGCGCGTGTGGGTATATGCTTGTGTGTTGGTGTGACCGTGTGCGCGCGCCTGTGGCCTGTGATTTGCCTGTGGTTGTCTTATCATAAACACGGACCGCGCACAGAGCCCCGCGCGGCGCTCTCACACAGACATTGCACAGCAAGATTTATGGCTTATCTAACTTACAATAAACACAGACCTACCGTGTTATGCTTAAAGCAATAGCCCGATTTGTTAAGTCCATGAGTCACTGTTCATTCTATTTCTGCTCCCCTTCTTGTATTGTGTTTTGGTTCGTTCCGAGCAACGTGCCCTGACGTATGTCAACTCAGTATGTTGATGCTTGACGGTTGGGGCTGTTGGTGGTGCCGAATTCATTCGAAGGAGCGTTAAGTTGGAGCGCTCTTACCTCTTGTGTCGTTTTCTGGCTATTAAACATCATATTGTGGCAAACAGCAGAACGCGACCCGAGGCGGAATGATCGGACGCTGACTATAGCCATCGTGAGGGTCGGTTTGCAGCCATGAGCGCAAACATTGCAAGAATAACCCCTCCCAGCCAAATGTTCATCGAAGTGCTGGAGGAGTGCCAGGGCTATATCCGCCCTTAAGAATTTATGATACACCCCTGAGGTACTGTTTTTTTTACGCTGAATTAAATTCTCAGTGGGGGATAGGAAGTGTAGAAACTACGGTTCACCTTTACATATAGTGGTGCCATTTAAAAGTATTATTAATGCACAGATGAATTGGTACTGTGAAATGCTCCGAGGAAACGAAAACACTCTACGGTGTTTGTAATGAGTGAATATTAACCTTTATCATAAACAAATGTATCTTTCAGTCAAGGTTTAATAATTGCTTGGAGTAACAACATACATTTGTGTTCAATGAAGGTGATGACACCGAGGATAAAGTGAAATGCAACTTGATCCTCCACAAACGTTTTTACAGGTGAAAGGAGAAACACTTATTCCATGGACAACAAGCGACACAGCAGAATGTAATGAGGCGTGAATGAGGGCTGAGACAGCCGGACCATGGAGCTCTTCACAGAAGGGGAAGTGAATGTTTAACAAGCGATCGCGATCACATCAAAGCTGCCGTGCGGCCCGCGAAAGTGAAAGCAAACGAGTGCTTTCAGGCCTCCAAATGGTGCGCGCGCCCGGCCGACGCACATGCACTGTATTCGGAGGCCTGAAAAGCCACTGTTTGCACTTCCAAAACTTGCTTACTATAAGTCTCGCCAGAGCAGCGCTAAAGTGCTGTCTCAGGCGAGACCTAAAAAAGGCACAGACCACAACAAAATTGGACAGCAGCAAGCAACTGTAGGAGGAGAATGGGATCCACAACCAATCACCGCTTTCGTCGTTCTATGAAGAACAATGTGATTGGCTTAGCTGAGGTGACAAATATGCTCCAATCCTAGGTCACTTTACGCCTCAGTAATCCCTCCCCACACTCAGACTGCTCACAGAGAAAGTTCATAGACCGTATTGGTTGTTTTGTGATCCGGAAGCTCTAACATTGGCGGTTAATGTCACTAGTTAAACGACCAACAACAGACACTAGACTGATTCACGGACGAACCGTGTAAGTTACAGTTGATGGGTTGTCGTGTTAGTTAATGCGCTGTAGGTTAAACTTCAAGCTTTGCGTGACAGACGAGTGGTGAGGAATTTTTCGTGCTGGATTATTTTCGTTTTATCAGTATTATTGTGATGCCGTGTAAATTCGAGGAAGTTGAGAGGCTGTCTATTTGGCACAATTATTTTGAAGGACATTGTTTATTTTAATAGTGTTTCTTCTTGACAGTGTCAATGCGAGGAACTCGAGAAGCTGCGTACGAGCTCCCTAATTCGAGGACTGGGCATTCTGCTCGTCTCTGCACATCAGGACATTTATTTATGCGTTTTTTTGTAGCGCGAACTCTACCCGAAGCTGTCCGAGCGCTTTACAATAGAACGAGTTACATAACATACGGGCTTAAGAGTACATGAATAATATAAATTATACGAAACAAGTACATTCTAAACCCGCATAAGAATAGTAGTAAGCAGGGCACCAGTCCTAAAACAAGAGGAATTAAAGGAAAGCATAGCGGGAAAGTGGACAAAAAGAAAACAAGCACGCGAGTGGTGTGTGCGTGCCTCACGCTAAAAGTAAAAAAAAAACAAGGAGGCACGTCTGGCGAGTGGCGAGCGATGCGCTTAATGAGCCATGACGAGAGGGGAAAGCCAGATGGCGCCTCTGCGCGTAACCGCAAGCTTTAGGCCACAAGCAAAAGCGTGTGGTGAGCTTTTTAAAGCCCTGTTACCAAAAGTTTCGCCAGAGCAGCGAGACCTAATAAAAAGCATTTGTTTGTCAAGTTGAAATTTGGCAGAACCCCATCAGTACAAACACCTTTCGTGCTGGAATGGAGTAGTTCTAACAGATGAGCACCCACTGAGCATGCTCCTTGCGTGTGCCACAGCAACCCTCCTACCTGAGCTGCCCAGCAGCAAATGAAAGAGGTTAAGGTGGTGACACCAGGCAGTTTTATGGGCTGTGGGGAAACATCATTGGTAGACGAAAGTCACGTTTATTTTGTGCTCACCAATGCTAGCGTTTTGACTCTGACATGAGATGCTGTTTAGAATGAAGCGAAAAAGGCCAAATTAACTTCTATCCACAACATTACCTTCGACTGGCAAGGTATAGAGACTGAGTTCGTTACACACAGCCCCTCGGATTAACAGAACTCAGGATATGTGTGACATTGTGAGTTTAGTTTCCAGCCCCTTTCTCTAGCTCCCCATCTCTTCAATAGCATCTTGATCACCACTTCTGTCACCATTCACTTTAGTTCTAACTGGCCTCCATTAAAGAAAACAGGCTGAATTCCATACCAGCCATAAGGAAAGTTTACTCAGCGTTAATCCTAGTTCACCATCACAGGTATCGTCTAAAAATCCATGCACGGTACAATGTTTCTTACCATGGGTAAGCCACCTTCTAGAATGTTTGCCACTGGAAAAGAAGTCTTACTCTTAAATATTTCCAGTAATTCACGGTGATGAATTCATTTGCAGAATATTTAATTTCCTGAACTAATAAGACAGTTAAACACAGCATTGGGTCTTTCAGTGGTGGCAAAAACACACTGAACGCCTTGACAAAGACTGCTGCTCTCATGACAGTAATTACCAGAGCTGAGAAGCGCCCCCTGCAGGCCCATCCTTGATACACGCATCTACCAATGAATCCTCCCCAGTGAAACAGGAGCCCTGTCAGCAAAAAGCTACCCTACACCACATTTCACTTGATTTTCTCTTGAGATGTCTTGTTAAACCTAATCTACAGTGTCAATGTATTAAAAAGATGAGCACATTTTAAAGAAGAATAGTTTTTAATTTTACATTTAGAATTTGATTTATATTCACACAACGTTGCACAAAGACATTATGGGCCAGATGGACGACCCTTTTTTGCGGCCGCAAACGGGAGGTTCAATGGGGTAATAGCATGTACAAATGCTATTTTGCGAGTCCCTGACTCGCAAAATAGCATTTGCGACTTTTGCTATGAGGAAGGGGCGTTCCTTCCTAATAGCGAGTCAACATGCTATGTACTAGTGTTTTGTGACCACATTTGTGGCCACAAAACATTCTCAGTTTACCACCTACCTTAAGTAGGTGGCAAACCACTCGCAAAGGGGAAGGGGTCCACATGGGACCCTTCCCCTTTGTGAATATGTTGGCAAATATTTTTTAAGAGCAGGCAGTGGTCCCAGAGACCACTGCCTGCGTTTAAAAATTGAAACTGAAAAGTTTCATTTTCCTTTTTTAAGGAAAACGGGCTGCATTAAAAAAAAAAAGCTGCTTTAATGAAAAGCAGTCCCAGACATGGTGGTCTGCTGAGCCCAGTAGGCCACCATCCCTGGGAGGGCTGCCATTCCCAATGGGGTCGCAAATTGTGAGAGGCTCATTGATATGAATGAGCCCCGCAATTTATGACCCCATTAGGAATCGCAAACAGTGTAAAATACACTGTTGTACATCGGAAATTGCGCCTCACAAATTGCGACTCGCGAAAGTCACAATTTGCAATGTGCAATTTTCTTGGTTGTACATCTGGCCCTTTAAGTATCAGCATGTTCTCCCCAGAAGAAACACGCATTTTTCAAAACCCTGAGGGACATATCTGCCGTCTCAGGCAAACAATGAATACTAAACGGATGATGTTCAAGTGCTATAAATCTTTAAGAGTACTACAATCAGTTAGCACATCACGTAATATAAAGTATATAACAAGTAAGGTGTAATGTGGCCCTGTACTGCCAGCTCTGAGTTCAGGGGACATTTATATTCCTTTCACTTCGGCCTTATCGTTTGTAAAAGCCACAAAACCCCCAGGCTTGCCATATAGGCCCATATAACACAGCTACCCATTATGTATGCTCTCCATATATGAATATTCACTGAAAAAACACCACAGTTAAAAACTGAGTTATGGTTCGGACTCAAGCAAGTATAACCACCGAAACTGCCCAGTTATGGTTATAAATGCACGCAAGACACCTTACCTCACGCCACCCGTCCGGTTGTTGTCTTGATAGCTCTTTACTCTGTTTGTCCACTGGCAAATGTGGTGTTTGCGCACGACAGGCAGCAAGGGTTCTGCATGTGTGTGTTTGCTCATAACCATAGAGGCAAACTCCATGGTTTTACACACTTGAGCCAGAACCATATCTCAGTTTGTAACTGTGGTACTTAAGGATGTACTTAATTTTCAACCCTGTTAATATCAACATTGGACACAAATCCCCTGCTGCGCATAGCCTTGGGCACAAATCCCCTGCTGGGCACGGCCTTGGGCACAAATGCCCTGCTGGGCACGGCCTTGGGCACAAATCCCCTATAATGCAAAGCCTTGGGCACAAACCTCCTGCTGCGCACGGCCTTGGGCACAAATCCCCTGCTGGGCACAGCCTTGGGCACACATCCCCTGCTGTGCAAAGCCTTGGGCACAAATCCGCTGCTGCGCAAAGCCTTGGGCACAAATCCCCTGCTGGGCACAGCCTTAGGCACAAATCCCCTGCTGCGCACAGCCTTGGGCACAAATCCGCTGCTGCGCAAAGCCTTGGGCACAAATCCGCTGCTGCGCAAAGCCTTGGGCACAAATCCGCTGCTGCGCAAAGCCTTGGGCACAAATCCGCTGCTGCGCAAAGCCTTGGGCACAAATCCCCTGCTGTGCAAAGCCTTGTGCACAAATCCCCTGCTGTGCAAAGCCTTGAGCACAAATCCCCCTTCTGCGCACAGCCATTGGCACAAATCCCCTGCTGGGCACAAATCCCCTGCTGGGCACAGCCTTGGGCACAAATCCCCTGCTGGGCACAGCCTTGGGCACAAATCCCCTGCTGCGCACGGCCTTGGGCACAAATCCCCTGCTGTGCAAAACCTTGTGCACAAATCCCCTGCTGTGCAAAGCCTTGTGCACAAATCCCCTGCTGCGCACAGCCTTGAGCACAAATCCCCTGCTGTGTACGGCCTTGAGCAAAAATCCGCTGCTGCGCATGACCTTGGGCACAAAAACCCTGCAGCGCACCGCCTTGGGCACAAACCCCCTGCTGTGCAAGGCCTTGGGCACAATTCTCCTGTTGTGCAAAGCCTTGGGCACAAATCCCCTGCTGCGCACGGCCTTGGGCACAAATCCCCTGCTGTGCACAGCCTTGGGCACAAATCCCCTGCTGCGCACAGCCTTGGGCACAAATCCCCTGCTGCGCACAGCCTTGGGCACAAATCCCCTGCTGCGCACAGCCTTGGGCACAAATCCCCTGCTGCGCACAGCCTTGGGCACAAATCCCCTGCTGCGCACAGCCTTGGGCACAAATCCCCTGCTGCGCACAGCCTTGGGCACAAATCCCCTGCTGCGCATAGCCTTGGGCACAAATCCCCTGCTGCGCACAGCCATGGGCACAAATACCCTGCTGAGCACAGCCTTGGGCACAAATCCCCTATACTGCAAAGCCTTGGGCACAAATCCCCTATAGTGCAAAGCCTTGGGCATAAATCCCCTGCTGTGCAAGGCCTTGGGCACAATTCTCCTGTTGTGCAAAGCCTTGGGCACAAATCCCCTGCTGCGCACGGCCTTGGGCACAAATCCCCTGCTGTGCACAGCCTTGGGCACAAATCCCCTGCTGCGCACAGCCTTGGGCACAAATCCCCTGCTGCGCACAGCCTTGGGCACAAATCCCCTGCTGCGCACAGCCTTGGGCACAAATCCCCTGCTGCGCACAGCCTTGGGCACAAATCCCCTGCTGCGCACAGCCTTGGGCACAAATCCCCTGCTGCGCACAGCCTTGGGCACAAATCCCCTGCTGCGCATAGCCTTGGGCACAAATCCCCTGCTGCGCACAGCCATGGGCACAAATACCCTGCTGAGCACAGCCTTGGGCACAAATCCCCTATACTGCAAAGCCTTGGGCACAAATCCCCTATAGTGCAAAGCCTTGGGCATAAATCCCCTGCTGTGCAAATCCTTGGGCATAAATCCCCTGCTGCGCAAAGCCTTGGGCACAAATCCCCTGCTGCGCAAAGCCTTGGGCACAAATCCCCTGCTGCGCAAAGCCTTGGGCACAAATCCCCTGCTGCGCAAAGCCTTGGGCACAAATCCCCTGCTGCGCACAGCCTTGGGCACAAACCCCCTGCTGCGCACAGCCTTGGGCATAAACCCCCTGCTGCACACAGCCTTGGGCATAAACCCCCTGCTGCACACAGCCTTGGGCATAAACCCCCTGCTGCACACAGCCTTGGGCATAAACCCCCTGCTGCACACAGCCTTGGGCATAAACCCCCTGCTGCACACAGCCTTGGGCATAAACCCCCTGCTGCACACAGCCTTGGGCATAAACCCCCTGCTGCACACAGCCTTGGGCACAAACCCCCTGCTGCGCACAGCCTTGGGCACAAAACCCTTGCTGCGCACAGCCTTGGGCACAAAACCCCTGCTGCGCACAGCCTTGGGCACAAAACCCCTGCTGCGCAAAACCTTGTGCACAAATCCCCTGCTGTGCAAAACCTTGTGCACAAATCCCCTGCTGCGCACAGCCTTGAGCACAAACCCCCTGCTGCGCACAGCCTTGGGCACAAACCCCCTGCTGCGCACAGCCTTGGGCACAAACCCCCTGCTGCGCACGGCTTTGGGCACAAATCCCCTGCTGTGCAAAGCCTTGGGCACAAATCCCCTGCTGCGCACAGCCTTGGGCACAAATCCCCTGCTGCGCACAGCCTTGGGCACAAATCCCCTGCTGGGCACAAATCCCCTGCTGGGCACAGCCTTGGGCACAAATCCCCTGCTGGGCACAAATCCCCTGCTGGGCACAGCCTTGGGCACAAATCCCCTGCTGGGCACAGCCTTGGGCACAGATCCCCTGCTGCGCACAGCCTTGGGCACAAATCCCCTGCTGTGCAAACCCTTGTGCACAAATCCCCTGCTGCGCACAGCCTTGAGCACAAATCCCCTGCTGCGCAAAGATTGGGCACAAAACCCCTGCTGTGCAAAACCTTGTGCACAAATCCCCTGCTGCGCAAAGCCTTGTGCACAAATCCCCTGCTGCGCACAGCCTTGGGCACAAATCCCCTGCTGCGCACAGCCTTGGGCACAAATCCCCTGCTGCGCACAGCCTTGGGCACAAATCCCCTGCTGCGCACAGCCTTGGGCACAAATCCCCTGCTGCGCACAGCCTTGGGCACTAATCCCCTGCGGCGCACAGCCTTGGGCACTAATCCCCTGCTGCGCACAGCCTTGGGCACTAATCCCCTGCTGCGCACAGCCTTGGGCACTAATCCCCTGCTGCCTACAGCCTTGGGCACAAATCCCCTGCTGCCTACAGCCTTGGGCATAAATCCCCTGCTGCCTACAGCCTTGGACACAAATCCCCTGCTGCGTACGGCCTTGGGCAGAGGTGGTTGGGTGCAGTGTTTGGCCTTATTTTTGGAATCTCTCTTTTACAAGAGACTAGTTTTGAGGGGAGACTGACCCAAGAGCACCCTAGGAGTCCTATATGGTGGTGGTAAGTATTTTTACCTCAATCAAAAGCTGAGTGGAAACAATATTTGTACTAGATTATGAAGCAGCATGCCCCCCTCATTCAAAAAAGCACAAATATGTGAATTATCTCGAGAAAACTCCTAGGGGTGCAAAGCCACAACAAGCAGTAATAAAACATTTCACCTCCAACCAGCAGCAGGCATAGAAACTGCTCTTCACACCGCATTATAACATGGGGGGCAATTAAATGTTTCACCACCCTGCAACAGCACACAGAGAACTCTTCTTCACCTGTCCTACAGCTTCACACATGAGGAATTCTACATTTCACCATCCAGCCCCCTCAGGCACAGAACTGCTCTATACAAGGAGCCACAATAGTTCCACGCGAGACCTAACTCATCTTTATCTGAACTGCTCCTCACACTGCACTACAACATGAGAGCAATCCAATATTCAACCATTATTCTCCTGCCCTGCAGCTCCTACACGTGAGTGCAATTAAACATTTCACCACCCAGCACCACCAGGCACAGAACTGCTCCTCACGCTGCACTACAACATGAGAGCAATTAAACATTTCACCACCCAGCACCAGCAGGCACAGAACTGCTCCTCACGCTGCACTACAACATGAGAGCAATTAAACATTTCACCACCCAGCACCAGCAGGCACAGAACTGCTCCTCACGCTGCACTACAACATGAGAGCAATTAAACATTTCACCACCCAGCACCAGCAGGCACAGAACTGCTCCTCACGCTGCACTACAACTTAAGAGCAACTGAACATTTCACCACCCAGCACCAGCAGGCACAGAACTGCTCTTCACGCTGCACTACAACACAAGAGCACAATCACAAGCGGACCTGACATTTGACTTGTGTATCCTCTGAGGCGGAAGCCGGAGGACCGTGTTCCCACTGTTTTTAAAAACTGCACTGTTTTCACTTGTGTTAATTTTAAAAATAAAACTCAGAGCTCACCTGCTTGGAAGCGCCGACCTGAAACGCGCTCTCACAGCCCTCCACGACCACCCCTGACACAGCGACCAGCGCGGACTCAGGAAACGCCCAAAGGCGGTAGCCACGCCCACTGCGAGGCCACGCCCACCCCCAGAGACTACAAATACGCTAATCACAAGCGGACCTGACATTTGACTTGTGTATCCTCTGAGGCGGAAGCCGGAGGACCGTGTTCACACTGTTTTTAAAAAACTGCACTGTTTTCACTTGTGTTAATTTTAAAAATAAAACTCAGAGCTCACCTGCTTGGAAGCGCCGACCTGAAACGCGCTCTCACAGCCCTCCACGACCACCCCTGACACAGCGACCAGCGCTGACTCAGGAAACGCCCAAAGGCGGTAGCCACGCCCACTGCGAGGCCACGCCCACCCCTAGAGACTACAAATACGCTAATCACAAGCGGACCTGACATTTGACTTGTGTATCCTCTGAGGCGGAAGCCGGAGGACCGTGTTCCCACTGTTTTTAAAAACTGCACTGTTTTCACTTGTGTTAATTTTAAAAATAAAACTCAGAGCTCACCTGCTTGGAAGCGCCGACCTGAAACGCGCTCTCACAGTCCTCCACGACCACCCCTGACACAGCGACCAGCGCTGACTCAGGAAACGCCCAAAGGCGGTAGCCACGCCCACTGCGAGGCCACGCCCACCCCCAGAGACTACAAATGGGCCGGCCATACCAGCGCAGCGGACGAGCGCAGCGGGAGCGCCGTTTGCGCGCCGAAGGCGCGCCTAAGGCAAGCCCGTCTGCGCCCGTCCGCGCACGACCGGGCCCAGGGCCAGAACCCCTGCCTAAAACAGCCAACCCAAAGGTAAGCTACTCACGTAGAGAGTTACTAAGTCTTAGACCCCCAACCTCCTCCTGTGACTATGTCCATGATCTAAATGGACCTTTCACACGCTGCTCCCTCTGTAAACCAGCCCAGCTCACACTCCCCACAAAATCTCACAAGCCCGCCTCCCTCAAACTCGCTTCACTAAATTGTCGCTCACTTCCTAAACACGCGACACAGATTAACCATCTTATAGAAGACCTGGAGATAGACATCCTTTTCCTAACGGAAACGTGGCTTGCCCCACATTCACAATCAGACATGGCACTAGCAACTCCACCTGGCTATCTAATTCAGTCCCTACCCCGCCCCCTAGGTAGAGGTGGTGGTGTCGCCATTATTCACCGGGATTATCTTCACTGTAAAACCAGTGACGCGCAGATTCCCGAATCAGAAAGTCTTCAGTTTACCTTCAAGCTAAACCCAACCAACTCACTAACAGGAATACTGGTGTACCGTCCCCCCAGGTCCCTTCGCTAGTTCCCTCCTGGACTCAGTAACAACCCAGGCCCACTCTCTATCGAATTTCATGATAACAGGTGACCTGAATATTCATCTCGATGACCCGGTAGACTCGATAGCTAATGACCTGATCTTAGATCTGGCAGCACTTGACATCCGCCTCCTTAACTCCGGAGCCACCCACATCAAGGGTCATCTATTGGACCCGGTGTTCACCAGCTCCCCCTTGATGCAAGCGAAGGAGGCTTTTCCCCTTCCTTGGACAGACCACTTCCTATTCTCCTTCCAACTACCTGGAACCTTCAAGAAACCTCAAAAACCGCCCACATACAGCAGGGACAGGACCTGGTCCAGACTCCCCACTGAAGAATGGGCCAAGATCCTAAAAATGACCACCCCTGCATACGCGGAAGATCCGACCATCTCCGATAAAAAATTCAGAGAGTGGATCACCTCCTCCCTGGACTCCGTGCTCCCTCTTAGAACTAGGGAGGACAAAAACGGCAAACCTGGTTCGGCCCCGTGGTATACCACAGACCTCCGTCTACTTCGCAAAAACTGCAAAAAAGCCGAATGGCTGTGGAGGAGAAACTGGCAGCACGCCAACAAAGAAGCTTACCAGAACACAGTCAGGCTCTACAAAGAAGCCATCCGACTCGCCAAAGCCTCACACTATGACAAGCGGATACAAGAATCGTCCAACTCAGCCATGGAATCTTTCCTAATTGTAAAAGAGCTGCTCAAAGTACCCAACACTCCCTCCTCCATCACCCCTAGAGTCGACCGAAGTAATGAACTAGCTAATTACTTCAACGACAAAATCACCCGTATCCTGGCCTCCCTCCCACCCCCCGGTCCCCCCAGTCACAGGGATAGCCGTTTATCCCTCGACCACGTCAAAAGCAATCTACGCCCCACACTGCCAACATTCCGACCAGTAACCTGCCTAGAGGTAGAACGAACCTTGATGAAAATGAAAAGCGGATCACCTCTGGATCCAGCACCTATCAGGTTCCTTAAAACCGTAGCCTCAATCATCGTGCCTACGGTCACGGAACTTATCAACAGCTCGCTTGCCCAGGGCTCTGTCCCGGACAGCTGGAAGAGTGCTGTGGTAAAGGCACTTCAAAAAAAAACCCCAGCTCGACCCAGCAGACATGTCAAACTATCGACCTATCTCACTCCTCCCTGGGATTAGCAAGGTAGCTGAGAAACTGGTCAACGGACAATTATCTCAATTCTTTGAGACCAACAACGTACTTAGGCAATCCCAGACTGGATTCCGCCCAGGTCATGGCACAGACACCGCCCTTCTTGCAGTCATCGAGGAGGCAAGGCGCATACTGGATTCAGGAGGGTCGGTGGCAGTGATCCTCCTGGATCTAAGCGCAGCCTTCGATACAGTCAACCACCGTGTCCTTTTACATCGATTGGCGGAAGCAGGACTTACCGGGACGGCACTCAGTTGGATTGAATCCTTCCTCACAGGACGCACGTTCCAAGTGTGGGACAACAATCACCACTCGTCCACCCTTCCACTTACAAGCGGTGTCCCTCAGGGCTCTTCCCTGAGCCCGACGCTTTTTAATGCTTACATGGCCCCCCTTGAGGACGTAGTTACACCTTTTGACATAAAAATGGTAAGCTATGCCGACGACACTCAGCTGGTCGTCTCTTTAGCCCAACTGATCGACCACCCAGAAAACCTGACCAATTGTCTCATAGAAATCCACAATTGGATGAGTAACTCATCACTAAAACTTAATGGGTCAAAGACGGAGGTGATGCTCCTGGGGAAACAATGGACGACCATCCCCCCAGCACTCTGGCCCGACGTGTTCGGGGAAATTCCCCCCCCGAAACGTGAAATTAAGACACTCGGGGTGTGGCTCGAACCAGAGCGGTCTATGAAGACACAAGCAACTAAAACTTCGGGCACCTGCTTCGGGCTTATGCGCACGACCCGCAAGATTCTCCCCTTACTGCCACCCACTTCCAGGAAACTGCTCATCCAGGGACTGGTATTGTCTCGCCTAGACTACAGCAATTTGGTCTACCTGGGAGCCCCTGAGGCCACCCTGACGAAACTCCAGCGGACACAGAACGCTGCAGCACGCATGCTAGCCAACCTCCCCCCCCAGAATGTCCGCCAAGCCGGCCCTCAAAGCTCTGCACTGGCTCCCTGTGCGCCAAAGGGTGCAATTCAAAGCCATGTGCACGACGCATAAGCTGATCAACGGATCTGGCCCGGCGATCCTTAGCAACATGATCACCCCCTACACAGCATCCAGATCCCTACGATCCCAGAATGAGAACCTGGCCAACACTCCTAGATTCAAAAAGACTCGTACAGGAGGTCGACGATTTTCCGTCCAAGCAGCTGCTGGATGGAACGCTCTTCCTCGCCCCCTCAGACTGGAACCCAACTACATGGTATTCCGAAAAAAATTAAAAACTCATTTATTCCCGAAATAGAGTCCCTCAATAAATGTCTCTCCCCTCTCCCTTCCCCTCTACAGGATCACAATTCTCACAGCGCGGGGATGCCCTTGGGTCACCAGGCGCTTTAGAAATCGTTATTAAATTAAATTAAATTAAGAGCAATTAAACATTTCACCACCCAGCACCAGCAGGCACAGAACTGCTTTTCACGCTACACTGAAAGACGAGAGCAATTAAACATCTCACCACCCAGCACCAGCAGGCACAGAACTGCTCCTCACGCTGCACTACAACTTAAGAGCAACTAAACATTTCACCACCCAGCACCAGCAGGCACAGAACTGCTCCTCACACTGCAATGCAACATGAGAGCAACTAAACATTTCACCACCCAGCACCAGCAGGCACAGAACTGCTTTTCACGCTGCACTACAACATGAGAGCAATTAAACATCTCACCACCCAGCACCAGCAGGCACAGAACTGCTCCTCACGCTGCACTGCAAAACGAGAGCAATTAAACATCTCACCACCCAGCACCAGCAGGCACAGAACTGCTCTTCACGCTGCACTACAACAT
This sequence comes from Triturus cristatus, assembly GCF_964204655.1. NCBI lineage: Eukaryota > Metazoa > Chordata > Amphibia > Caudata > Salamandridae > Triturus > Triturus cristatus. The sequence continues at coordinate 1,211,728,447 of NC_140593.1, read as the reverse complement.
GAGAGCAATTAAACATTTCACCACCCAGCAACAGCAGGCACAGAACTGCTCCTCACGCTCCACTACAACTTAAGAGCAACTGAACATTTCACCACCCAGCACCAGCAGGCCCGGAACTGCTCTTCACGCTGCAATACAAAAGGAGTGCAATTAAACATTTAACCACCCAGCACCAGCAGGCACTGAACTGCTCTTCACACTGCACTACAATATCAAGCGATTAAACATGTCACCACCCAACAGGCACAGAACTGCTCCACACCGTGCAATAAAACATGAGTGCAATTAGACATTCCATGACAGAGCACTAGCAAGCACAGAACTGCTCCTCACACTGCAACATGAGAGCAACTAAACATTTCACCACCCAGCACCAGCAGGCACAGAACTGCTCTTCACACTGCAACATGAGAGCAACTAAACATTTCACCACCCAGCACCAGCAGGCACAGAACTGCTCTTCATACTGCAACATGAGAGCAACTAAACATTTCACCACCCAGCACCAGCAGGCACAGAACTGCTCCTCACGCTGCACCGCAACATGAGTTCAATTAAACATTTCACCATCCAGCACCAGCAGGCACAGAACTGCTCTTCACGCTGCACTACAACACAAGAGCAATTTAACATTTCACCACCCAGCACCAGCAGGCACAGAACTGCTTTTCACGCTACACTGAAAGACGAGAGCAATTAAACATCTCACCACCCAGCACCAGCAGGCACAGAACTGCTCCTCACGCTGCACTACAACTTAAGAGCAACTAAACATTTCACCACCCAGCACCAGCAGGCACAGAACTGCTCCTCACACTGCAATGCAACATGAGAGCAACTAAACATTTCACCACCCAGCACCAGCAGGCACAGAACTGCTTTTCACGCTGCACTACAACATGAGAGCAATTAAACATCTCACCACCCAGCACCAGCAGGCACAGAACTGCTCCTCACGCTGCACTGCAAAACGAGAGCAATTAAACATCTCACCACCCAGCACCAGCAGGCACAGAACTGCTCTTCACGCTGCACTACAACATGAGAGCAATTAAACATTTCACCACCCAGCAACAGCAGGCACAGAACTGCTCTTCACGCTGCACTGCAAAAGGAGTGCAATTAAACATTTAACCACCCAGCACCAGCAGGCACTGACCTGCTCTTCACACTGCACTACAATATCAAGCGATTAAACAGGTCACCACCCAACAGGCACAGAACTGCTCCACACCGTGCAATAAAACATGAGTGCAATTAGACATTCCATGACATAGCCCTAGCAAGCACAGAACTGCTCCTCACACTGCAACATGAGAGCAACTAAACATTTCACCACCCAGCACCAGCAGGCACAGAACTGCTCTTCACACTGCAACATGAGAGCAACTAAACATTTCACCACCCAGCACCAGCAGGCACAGAACTGCTCTTCATACTGCAACATGAGAGCAACTAAACATTTCACCACCCAGCACCAGCAGGCACAGAACTGCTCCTCACGCTGCACTACAACATGAGAGCAATTAAACATTTCACCACCCAGAACCAGCAGTCACAGAACTGCTCCACACCGTGCAATAAAACATGAGTGCAATTAGACATTTCATGACAGAGCACTAGCAAGCACAGAACAGCTCCTCACACTGCACTGCAACATGAGAGCAACTAAACATTTCACCACCCAGCACCAGCAGGCACAGAACTGCTCTTCACGTATCACTACAACAAGAGAGTAATTAACCCTTTTATGACTCCCGCACCAGCAGGCTCAGATCTGCTCCTCACACTGCCCTACAACATGAGAGCAACTAAACATTTTACCACCCAGCACCAGCAGGCACAGAACTGCTCCTCCCGCTGCACCGCAACATGAGTTTAATTAAACATTTCACCACCCAGCACCAGCAGGCACAGAACTGCTCCTCACGCTGCACCGCAACATGATTTCAATTAAACATTTCACCACCCAGCAGGCACAGAACTGCTCCTCACACTGCACCTCAACACGAGTTCAATTAAACATTTCACCACCCAGCGAGAGCAGGCACAGAACTGCTCCTCACCCTGCACTACAACATGAGAGCAATTAAACATTTCACCACCCAGCACCAGCAGGCACAGAACTGCTCTTCGCGATGCACTGCAACACGAGAACAATTATACATCCCACCACCCAGCACCAGCAGGCACAGAACTGCTCCTCACGCTGCACCGCAACATGAGTGCAATTAAACATTTCACCACCCAGCACCAGTAGGCACAGAACTGCTCCTCACGCAGCACTACAACATGAGAACAATTAAACATTTCACCACCCAGCACCAGCAGGCACAGAACTGCTCTTCGCGCTGCGCTGCACTGCAACACTAGAACAATTATACATCTCACAACCCAGCAAGAGCAGGCACAGAACTGCTCCTCACGCTGCACTACAACACGAGAGCAATTAAACATTTCACCACCCAGCACCAGCAGGCACAGAACTGCTCCTCACGCTGCACCGCAACATGAGATCAATAAAAATTTCACCACCTAGCACCAGCAGGCACAGATCTGCTCTTCACGCTGCACTACAACATGAGAAACATGAAACATTTCACCACCCAGCACAAGCAGGCTTAGAACTGCTCTTCACGTATCACTACAAGAGAGTAATTAACCCTTTTATGACCCCCGCACCCGCAGGCTTAGATCTGCCCCTCACACTGCACTACAACATGATAGCAACTAAACATTTCACCACCCAGCACCAGCAGGCACAGAACTGCTTTTCTCACTGCACTACAGCACGAGAGTAATTAAATAGGGAGTGGGCGGTGAACTACGCTTCGCCACCGGAGTTCGCTTAGTTTGGCCCACAGATCAGAAAAACTCCGCAACGCTGAATTTTTCCTCTTGTGCGGCTCGCCAACGAGCACCATAAGCTAGACCGCCTCCTGGCGAGATTTCTCAATGCGGGCAGTTGCATCAGGTCGCTACCACTCACGTGAGCAGCCTGCCGCTAGCGTTGAGGAGGCTGCCACTTGAGTAGAAAATGTACTCGAGAGGCAGAAAGAAGCAGCACCCTGTTGTGCTGTGCGTGGTGCGGTTTGCGCTGATTTTACAGCGTGGGACATACTCCCAGTGCTGAAAATCAGCCCGAGCAGGGTGACTTACCGCATTTTGCCGCTTGCAGAACTCCGTGGAGTGCAGCAGAGTTTTTTCGGCACTTCGTGGAGTTCCACATACCAGAACTCCGCAAACTCCGCCCAGGCCTATAATTAAACAGTTCATGGCCCAGCAGCACTAGCAGGCACAGAACGGCTCCTCACACTGCACTACAGCATGAGAGTAATTAAACATTTCAACATCCAGCAGGCATAGAACTTTTCTCAATGCACAATAGTATGAAAGTAATTTAACATTTCATGACCCCGCAGAATCGGTAGATAGATGGAGTCATAATCTGACACTAAAAGACCTTCAGGCTTTCATAATTGGAGACAGTGTGATTAATAAATGAATGAAGCAGAGCTACGAAGTGAACAGCCTTCAAGCTGCTATGATCTGAGCCAGTAATGAATAATGGGAGCACAGTCTAGATGTGAACAGCCTTCAAGCTGCTATGATCTGAGCCAGTAAAAAATGAAGAGAGCATAGCCTAGATGTGAACAGCCTTCAAGCTGCTATGATCTGAGACAGTAAAGAATGAAGAGAGGACAGCCTAGATGTGAACAGCCTTCAAGCTGCTATGATCTGAGCCTGTAATGAATAATGGGAGCCCAGTCTAGATGTGAACAGCCTTCAAGCTGCTATGATCTGAGCCAGTAAAGAATGAAGAGAGCACAGCCTGGATGTGAACAGCCTTCAAGCTGCTATGATCTGAGCCAGTAAAGAATGAAGAGAGCACAGCCTAGATGTGAACAGCCTTCAAGCTGCTATGATCTGAGCCAGTAATTAAGGGAGCACAGCCTAGATGTGAACAGTCTTCAAGCGGCTATAATCTGAGCCAGTAATGAAGAGAGCACAGTCTAGATGTGAACAGCCTTCAAGCGGCTATGATCTGAGCCAGTAAAGAATAAAGACAGCACAGCATAGATGTGAACAGCCTTCAAGCTACTATGAACTGAGACAGTAAACAATGAAGAGAGCACAGCCTAGATTGTGAACAGCATTCAAGCTGCTATGATCTGAGCCAGTAATGAAGAAGAGAGCACAGCCTAGATGTGAACAGCCTTCAAGCTGCTATGATCTGAGACAGTAATGAATAATGCGAGCACAGCCTAGATGTGAACAGCCTTTAAGCTGCTATGATTTTTGACAATAATGAATAAATGGAGCACAGTCTAGATGTGAACAGCCTTCAAGCTGCTATGATCTGAGCCAGTAAAGAAAGAAGAGAGGACAGCCTAGATGTGAACAGCCTTCAAGCTACTATGATCTGAGCCAGTAAAGAAAGAAGAGAGGACAGCCTAGATGTGAACAGCCTTCAAGCTGCTATGATCTGAGCCAGTAATGAATAATGGGAGCACAGTCTAGATGTGAAAAGCCTTCAAGCTGCTATGAACTGAGACAGTAATGAATAATGGGAGCACAGCTTAGATGTGAACAGCCTTCAAGCTGCTATGATCTGAGCCTGTAATGAATAATGGGAGCACAGTCTAGATGTGAACAGCCTTCAAGCTGCTATGATCTGAGCCAGTAAAGAATGAAGAGAGCACAGCCTGGATGTGAACAGCCTTCAAGCTGCTATGATCTGAGCCAGTAAAGAATGAAGAGAGGACAGCCTAGATGTGAACAGCCTTCAAGCTGCTATGATCTGAGCCAGTAATTAAGGGAGCACAACCTAGATGTGAACAGTCTTCAAGCGGCTATAATCTGAGCCAGTAATGAAGAGAGCACAGTCTAGATGTGAACAGCCTTCAAGCGGCTATGATCTGAGCCAGTAAAGAATAAAGACAGCACAGCATAGATGTGAACAGCCTTCAAGCTGCTATGAACTGAGACAGTAAACAATGAAGAGAGCACAGCCTAGATTGTGAACAGCATTCAAGCTGCTATGATCTGAGCCAGTAATGAAGAAGAGAGCACAGCCTAGATGTGAACAGCCTTCAAGCTGCTATGATCTGAGACAGTAATGAATAATGGGAGCACAGCCTAGATGTGAACAGCCTTTAAGCTGCTATGATTTTTGACAATAATGAATAAATGGAGCACAGTCTAGATGTGAACAGCCTTCAAGCTGCTATGATCTGAGCCAGTAAAGAAAGAAGAGAGGACAGCCTAGATGTGAACAGCCTTCAAGCTGCTATGATCTGAGCCAGTAATGAATGAAGACAGCACAGCCTAGATGTGAACAGCCTTCAAGCTGCTATGATCTGAGCCAGTACAAAATGAAGAGAGCACAGCCTAGATGTGAACAGCCTTCAAGCTGCTATGATCTGAGCCAGTAATGAATAATGGGAGCACAGTCTAGATGTGAAAAGCCTTCAAGCTGCTATGAACTGAGACAGTAATGAATAATGGGAGCACAGCTTAGATGTGAACAGCCTTCAAGCTGCTATGATCTGAGCCAGTAATGAAGAGAGCACAGCCTAGATGTGAACAGTCGTCAAACTGCTTTGATCTGAGCCAGTAATGAATGAAGACAGCACAGCATAGATGTGAACAGCCTTCAAGCTGCTATGATCTGAGACAGTAATGAAGAGAGCACAGCCTAGATTGTGAAAAGGCTTCAAGCTGCTATGATCTGAGCCAGTAATGAAGAGAGCACAGCCTAGATGTGAACAGCCTTCAAGCTGCTATGATCTGAGACAGTAATGAATAATGGGAGCACAGCCTAGATGTGAACAGCCTTTAAGCTGCTATGATTTTTGACAGTAATGAATAAATGGAGCACAGTCTAGATGTGAACAGCCTTCAAGCTGCTATGATCTGAGGCAGTAAAGAAAGAAGACAGCACAGCCTAGATGTGAACAGCCTTCAAGCTGCTATGATCTGAGACAGTAATCAATGAAGACAGCACAGCGTAGATGTGAACAGCCTTCAAGCTGCTATGATCTGAGACAGTAATGAATGAAGACAGCCCAGTCAGAGTTGATAGCGAAAGACCTGAAGGCACAAGAGTAATGGTCTGAAATGGTGAAAGACCTTCAACTTGTTGTAAACCAGTGGTAGTGCTCTGTAGCTTCCATACATATCAAAGGTATTGACAGGCGGTGTGACTGAGAGCCTCCCTCAGCATCTGCTGATGAAGGGCAACTGAAACCTTAGGAGAGACCTCACCAGTGTACTGTTGGTCACTTGGGTTGAAAACTAAACATACCGTCCCTTGTAAAAGCAGCAACACTTGACTCTTTAACAAATAGAAATAAATTTATTTCTGAAAGGTGTTGGCACAAGTATCCATAATGAAACAATTCCAACACTGAACATTATTCATCCCCGCCAACAATAACCACAGACAGACCCCATTGATTGTTGATTGATTCGAGTGGAGGTGCCCGCAACCTCTGCTGCTTGCCAAAGAAAGAACAAACGACCCCAGTGTAGCCGCTCCTGGATTTTCTGCATTGGTGCCTCAACTAGAAGTGAGTGACGGGAGGAGGGTCCCGGGGGGGATGGAGATGTTCCGTAGCACTGACTGGAGACTTATCATGGAGAGGGGTGCACGCTAGATGGGGAGTGAAGGGGCTGTAGGGCAGTGGTGTGGGTGTCTGTGTGTGCAGTTCTACCTCAGTTCTACGCCTTTCAGGCTGTCAGCTGAGGTGGATTATGGTGCACAGGCAGGCTGTATTCTGTCCTTGCAACGTGTATCTTCTCTCTTCAAGCCTCTTTTTATTTACACTATAGCTGGCTTTGTGACTTCACGTTATATGTGCTCTTTCCTTTTCTTGTCCTAGGCCAGTTGTGCAAGTGGTCCCTTCAGCCCTGTCCTTTTCTGGCCTCTGCATACTGTGTATTATTTCCTCAGTCCTAACACTTTCTGGCTTTTAAATAGTCGGGAGAAATGTCCACATTTATCTTTTTAGGATTGTGTGAATCATCTTTTTCAAATTTTACGATCTTCCAGCTGTTCGCTTAGTGTGTTTTCCTCATTTAATCATTCTACGGCCCTTGTCCCCGTGGTTGTGTGTTTCCCATCAGTCCCCTTTTTTCTGGTCATCATGTAGCTCTATGTGTGCTCCACAGTCCAGTATGTTTTCCACTTCTCTTGGATGGGCTTGTCTTTCAGTTTCATCAGCCCTGCTCTTTGTATGGTTCCCAGTCTGCCACATGCATTCTTACTTCAGAGTATAGTTCCCTTCTAGTCTGATTATGTGGATGCATCTCAGTCCTACTCTCTGGGGACCCTGGGTCGGCGAGGAGAGTAATTATTTTTCTCACTCCTATGTATTTTCTGGATGATTGTACAAGAGTGTGTCTTCATGTGCCAGTTTCTCCTAGTTGTAGTCTTTTTGGGGTGGGTGTGTTTTGTTATTCTTGCCAATGGTCTGCTAAGTGACTTGGTCTCTATATGTTGTGATTATGAAATGTTATTTATATGTTCCCTCCATGTAGTGCTTACTGGTGGTCAGTTTGTGTCGTTGCTGAGTGTTGGCACCCTAAATGTGTTACGAACCCCTCCTCTCCTATCCACCTACTCTAGTAATTTCATCTAATACAAATGCAAGTGCCAGCTTGGTCACTCACAGCACAGCCCAGCAGTCTCACTCATTCTACAGGAAACCTGCCTCTCAAAAAGCACACTCTTAGCCCCAGGAATCAATACAGACCTGCAAGGGAAGAGGCAATGGGGCGGCGAGTGTGGGGAGGGCAAATGTGCCGAACATAAAAATACTAACTCCAGCTCCCTTGTGTGGGAAGGAACTCTTGTATTCTGTTAGGACAGCAGCATTGTTGCCTGCTCCAGTCCCAAGTGAGCCAGTGTGGTGGGGAGGGCATGAGGGTCGATAGATGGGATTCCTTCCTATGCCTATGTATGATTGGCTGTTACTTGCTGAGGGGCGTGGTGACACATTAACCAGGGACACAGCCACCACTTTTGTTGGCCAGGCAGTACTGCAAGAGATTCACCCAGGAGCAACCAGCGTAGACTCCCCAGAGGCCGCCCACATGCAATGCATGGCTGCCAGATTCTGTGGGCTGCATGTGGTGGGCGTGGCACCATGTACACTCCTGCACTGCCCTCCCCAGCAGCAGCACAACTGAAAAATATAATTTCAGTAGGATTTAATTGTGATCAAAGCCAGTGTTTGTTTGAGGGGCTTGTGGTCAGCTTCTCATGGATGGCTGTGAAAGCCAGATTGTGGTCAGCGTAACTATCAGTTTGATAAACCTTCACCAGAGTTTGTAAAGCCTGTCACTCAAGCACCACCTCCCTGATTGGGAAGGGCAGAGATCACGCACTGAGTGGAGGGCGCCAAGTCCCAGTGTGGTTGCCACCAAGCTCTGCCTTGGTTCAACACTATACATCGGTAGCGCTTCAGCTCTTAGGACAGTCGAGGGGGCACAAGCCTCAGTATCCAATGTCAGCATTTGACACGACTGGAGGAAAACTCAAACACTCACATCTGGCATCCCCTTTCTCGATTTTTGTCTGTCACTCTAGAAGAACCATTACCAGGCGTTTTCTCCGCACAAAGCAGTTTCTCAGAGACAGGTTTCTTCCTGAACCTGCTTCGCCCACGTTTGCAGCCACGTAGCCCCACTGCTTCTCAACGCAGAGACCTTTAAAAGCAGGTCCCCTATGGCTTGGAAAATATTTCCCTTCCAGAACAGATTACTGATTTAGTACGCTGGAAAGGTTAATCTGTTGATGCAGTTAGGAGAATGTAGTGGTGTATGAAAGGAGGTTAGTGAGCGGCAGACTCCAGGGTTAAGGGTGGCTAGAGAAGAAGGAAGGAAGCAGCTCAGAAGAAGAATGAGAGAAGTGTCATTTCACCAGCACTGACTTTGGCAGGAATCCTTCTTTCTCGGAGGAGAGCGGCAGTGCCAGTGCAGGAGGCTTGGGCAGACTGTACATGTAAACTGCTCCAATCACCAGTCCGGCGCCCAATGTGAAGAGCAAGTTAATGTGGAAGTTGAAGAGGTAAACAGAGGCCACGGTGGAGACGATGATGGAGAAAGATGTGGCAAAGCCTTTCAGGATGTTGTCTGCGTACTTCACTACCACGGCCACCAGCAGGCCACCAAATGCCTGGTTGAAGATCACTGTCCACACGTAGGGCGTGTACCCAAAAAAGAACCCACGTTCAGCCACTTCGGCCCCATCATTGTACCACATTCCCAGCAGTCCCAGGCTGGTGCCAAAAATGCCCAGCTGAACATTGCGCAGCCAGACTGAGGCCGAGCTTCCCTTCAGGATCTTTTCGAAGTAGACTCCTGCAAAGCCCGACGAGAGGCACGAGACAATAACGGCAACCAGGCCCACAAGATAGTTCTGGTCTGCAGCCTGTACCTTCTTACTGCCGGTCTGTTCAAGTTGCACGATGGCCACGCCTGTGAAGAGCAGCATCAGGGACACCCATTGCAGCCGGGACAGGCCCTTCTTCAGCATGAGCACAGAAAAGATGGCGGTCGTCAGGATCTTCAGCTGGTATGTGACCTGGAAAACAAAACAGCCAACGGTAACAGGCAGAGACATGATCCTCAGCTGCAGAGCTACTATTCACGCTATGCACTCAAAACCCCACTAGGATTATGCATTTTAAATGAAGTGACTTCCAAAAAAGCAGCAAAGCCTCAGAAACAAACTTGGTGCAGCTGGACTGGTAACATCTCACCGTGCCACAAGACGTTCATTTCAGGTACATGTTTGGTTGATACGGGTCAATACGCAGTACAACACAAGGGCAGTGTGAAAACATGAGGTGGTGAGATTACCCAAGAGAAATGCCATCTGACTCGAAAAATACAGAGTTGGAGTCCATGCCAGGCCACAATGAACTTCTTGAAAGGCCTTTTCTAACATCAGAGTCCAAAATAGTACACTTTAGATAAACTCTCTTTGAACCACTTGTAATAGCCGCCTCCTTTGCTCACACAAAGGTGTCAGTACAATAAGTGCTGGGAACAGGCTAGGTGAGCAAAGGGCGCAGGCAATAGGAGAGGGGGGTTACTAGACAGATCATCAAGTACTTACCTATAACTTGGGTTCCAGTTTTTAATTAGAACAGATCAGAACTGATGAAACACCACAGAACGCAATATATGCTTTTCAGTAGAAACCGAAAATCCTGGATTTGCTACACTTTTACTGCTTCAGATTCCTCTGGTGTCAAAGCAGTAAGTGCCACCTCTACATCGAAGCACTTTTCTGTGATGGATGCCCCTGCTATGACCCACTAGGGCCATGGTAAGCCACTTAATAGGCCCTTTGGCCACCTGCAGTTGAACCACTGGCCCACCTCCCACTGCGGTTGCGGAAGCATGGCTCCCCTCAACTCACTCTCCAATGAACATAGCTAGGGAGTGGTCCACAGACTTGCAGCTGAACTAGGAGCCTCTGTCCAGGGCAAGAGGCACCACCATTAAGCCACCCTCATTCACTGGGAGCGAATCAGAATTTTAATCAGGTATCAAGATTCGAAAACAAAAAATCATTGTACACACAGGTGCCTCTAGAATCAATGTCCTCCCATAAGCACTGTACCCAACGCTCCTGTTCTCAGTTTCACACTGGGCTGTCCGAAAAGCATGTATATAGGAGCTGAATCATGAAAAAGGAGATGGACCATATCATGACCATTCAACCATGCATAGACCCACAATCAGTGCATGCCACTGCACTGCCTGTAGTGCAGACATTAACTTTGAAAAGCCATAAGCTAAGGTATGATCTTCAGACAATACAGCTCAGAAACATGGAGTGACAGCCACTTATCTGCGTTTCATTCTATATGCTACAAACAGCACAATTTGAACAAAGACAGGTGCATAAAATAAAAGATTCCAATCCTAAACTAACGCCTGAATTAAAAAACCAAAAAGACAAGAAGTGAAACTATCCCTCTAAAGGCACCCACCCGAGTCACACAGACTATACACAAGAAACAAGGAAATCCACATAATTCTGGTCGGGGTGACGGAGACACAAAGCGGTCCTCAAAGACTTTCCGGGATTCATGAAGAACGAAAATCCATGTGAAATCACTCTTCACCCTGCATGAAGTGCTTGATAGCCTTTCTATTATTGCTCATTCACACCTTCTGCCATCTTGTTTTCAGTGTTGTACATTACGCATTGAGCCGGACTGCTCCAGTAAGGGCAGCCTCGTTTTGAACTTGGCATAGACAAGTGTGAAACTACATATTTACTGAAGTCCGCATTCTACCATACGTCACTGTATCTAAGTTACAGGGTGTACTTGCATTCTCCCCACAAGAAGGGGTAGGCATCTGCTCGTTGTAAGTTTCACGGTGTACCATGTTATATCCTCAGCTTGCTGCGTTATAGAAAATGTAAAAAAGAAAGATAAAATGGAAGTAAATTTAGCATTGTATGTCTTAACGGCTCAGACAATGAAAAGATGATGCATTGAAATGATGAATTTGCACTTTTAATTTTTTGCTGACTGCGATTTTTGGGGGATTAAACATGTATTAGCCTTCAGTGAGCTTCTTTGAGTGTTTAGATTCTACCAGATCTTCTGGGGGGAGGCTGCTAGCTCGGATCAAGCAGATCAAACTCCTTTGTAGGTGCTCACTGAGCAAATAGATACTCACTAATGCAAACAACAGCGGAAACAAAACACCCCACGAGGAAATCAGTTATCAGGGCAACTAACGCGACCGGGTGTCTTGCTAGAAGGAGGCACTACAAGGAAAAAAGCAACAAAGGACGTGGAGTCTGAAACTCGATCGCAACCAGGAGGAACGAAGAAAGGGGAATAAACAGCCTTGACAAAAGACGCTATCAAGATGCCTATCCAATCTCCAAGAGAAACTGAGCAGTGCTTTCACAGACTGGCTCGCCACATCACACAATGGAAATGGCATTCAGGCATCTCCTGTGGTATCCAAGCTATTGGAGAGCAAGTGAGTGCAAATGAAGGCTCCAGCAAGGCTACCGGTGCAGCTCTCGAAGCAACACGACTGAAAACGGAAGAGCTCTCAGACGAAATGAGAGAGCCGAGTGACAAATGAAACGATCTGGAAGACAGGTCTTGACGAGAAAAACTAGGAGGAAGGAACATGTGCAAAAATGCAGGAGACAAGATAGTAGAGTTGTCAGCCACTGGTCCAAGACATTCTGGGAGAGAAAATGGACTTCTCAATCCACATAAAGAGACCCCACAAAAAAGGAGCCTCAAGGACGGACGGCACCAGAAGCGCACCCGAGAGACATACTAGTAAAATTGGCCTCATCAACAATGAAAGATAGGATCCTGGGACAGGCTAACCAACCAGGCAAAGAAACTCGATGCTACAACTATCGAGGAAGTCCAAACCATACTGTACAAAGGGGGATCTTGGCTGAAAATCACAGGCGAACTGAGGAACAGATAGCGAAAGAGAGATGGGTCTATCCCTTTGTGCTAATATTTCAAAGAGATTCCAAAACACATAATTAACACACTGGAGCAGGGACGAGAAATTCACATCAGAATGCGTCACTTGGTCTCCATTCTAATGACTAAGGAAAATGAAGACCCATGTTGACATCTGGCGAAGAGTATGAAAAAGATGGCTGGAAAACACTCTTGATGCTTGCTGGCATACGGTCTGACCCAAACTGCATACTACTCAACATTGATTATTCCGAATTTGTGCATGCCGAAACCGATTTCAGAGTTGCATGATAGCTGTCCATAATTGGATGGCTAGAAATTGCCTTAAATTGAACTCTGAAAAACCTGAGGTCCTACTGTTGGGTCCAGAATTACATTTTTGGGGCCCTGCAGTCTGGCCAACTACTATGGGTCCAGTTCCCCCTCCAGTGGAAAAGAAACAAAACTTAGGAGTGATCATTGATACTACACTTAATTTTACAGATCCAGTAAATACACTCACCTCCTCCATGTTCAACATCCGCAGAATAATTGTAAAAGTCCTACATTTCATACCGCCTAACCTGCAAAAAACCCTGGTTACAGAGTTAGTTCTGTCTAAAATAGATTACTGTAACAGTTTGCTTCTGACCACTCGAAAACACAATTTAAACAAACTCCAGGTACTACAAAACGCCGCGGCCAGACTCCTACGGAAAATCCCCAAATTCTGTTGAGTGGCTCAAAATCTAAAAGATCTACACTGGCTTCACATTAAACAGAGAATATCCTTTAAGGTACTTTACTTATCCTACAAAGCAATCCACAATCTGGGCCTGGCCTTTCTGAGCCACAGTTTCAAGCAGTATGTTCCAGCTAGGAAACTTTGTTCAGCCACTGCCAGCCTCTTGATACTGCCCAGATTTCAAAAAGAACCATGGGGTGGAAAGAGCATTGTGATGGAAGCATCCAAAGTATGGAATACACTTCCTTTGTGCATAAAAAATGAATCCAGTCTTCTTTCTTTCAGAAAGGCTGTAAAGACCTGGTAATTTAAATCTTGGTAACTCTTCCGGCAGTCTTGATTACACTCGCAGCTGAAACAAAACAGCGCTTCGACGCCTCAGGGCATTAATGCGCTATATAAATAAAACTAACCTAAGATAACATGCCGACTGTATAGTTTTAATAATCTTTTTGGACCCCCGGAGAGAGCGGAGGGAGTACTTTCACTATCACATTTGGAAGTATTGTTACTCCACCCGGTTCAAAGGTTGATATTGACAGTTATATTGGGGGCTTGGGCGAGACAGAGGGTTTTAAAGGGAAGTGGTACCGGACAGGGAAGGGAACTCGCAAAGTGCAAGTTCTTACAGATCTAAGCCAGGTAAGAGAGATCCCCTGCTTGTTTCGAAAGTGCTTTAGATAGTTGTATTGACCATTTGTATCAAGATCGCGCTCTAAGTCCGAGATGGAGCAATGCTTTCAAGGCTCGAGGGGCTGCTCAGCTCCAGGGCGGCTGTGCGGTAAAGTTGTTGCCTGTCTGACCACAGTCCTTGCGCAGCAGGATCCTGCAGGTGAGCATCTCATCACCAGTCACAATAGTCCGACAAGGCAGATCCTGATGGAAAGGAGTGCCCTTAAAGAGACGGCTCCTCTTACACCAACATGAGACTGCTTGACTTCTGTCATGAGAACCAACTTGTCTTCCCATTCGTCTTTAGATAGGGACCACTAATCTTCTAGGTAGTATTTTAACAGTTCCATGTTAAGGCCTGGCATTGGGGACAGGAAAAATGCATATCATCATTGATCAGATCAGGGATGACATCTGTTGAGCCATTGGATGGGGTGTCAGCAGCAATCTGACATTTTTGCAAAATGGTACACACTCTTTCCTCCGAAGGCCACACTTTACCTTCGAGTGTGAAGAATAGCTACCAGATAGTCAAGACGCTGTACTGGAGATTTATTTGAGGTTGATGCATAAGCCTAGGTTTCATAATAAGTTGACCGTGGTGTTGAAGTTTAAATGTGCCTGATGAGCAGACCATGCCTTTATCAACCATTTGTCCAGTTGTGGATACATGTAGACATGCCCTTGGGAAATGCTCTCGGCGCAGATTTCAGTCTGAAAGGAAGAACTCTCTACTGATAATGAGCCTTTCCTATTATGAATCTTCCAAAATGTCAGTGCATTACTGCCATTGGTATGTGAAAGTAAGCATCCTGCGGATCCACAGAACTTGTCCAGTCTCCTCTCATAAGCTGGGACTATATCTGATGCGGAGCGAACATCCCCAACTTTTATTTCTTGATGTACTGTCTTAGTTCAAGGATTGGCAGAATTACCCTTTGGGGCCTTTCTAGGGAGTCCCAAAATATCTGGAATAGAGTTTGTTTCCTCTTTGAGATGGAGGAACGGGTTCTATTGCATCTTCCTGGAGTTGAGATTTTACCTCTTTCTTAATTGCAGCAAATGAGGCTTCGGCACCGGTTTTGGAGATACGGGTGGAGGCGGAGCTTTGAACTGGATGGTGTAGCCGCCTCGAATGATCTGCAAGACCCAACTGTCAGTGGTTATCAACCTCCACCCTCCGGATGGTGTGATACACTCACGCCCACCACAGTGACAAACAGAGGAAGGGGAGTGGGATCTTCAGTGTGTGAATTGTGAACAAATGTTGCTCCTCGACTGGCTCTACAATGGTACTGGGACTGATGAGGTTGTTGCGGTGTCCGACCAGAAGGATCGAAGGGCAACTGAGAGGAAAAAGCCTTTAATCTGGGTTGGTGTCTCGTATTCTTCGCCTGTACTGTGATTAGTAAATGTTTATCTTTTCCTCCAATCACAGGTTTTCCACCAGGAATGTTTCCTAGCTAGGATGCTCTACTGAATACAACGCCAAGACAAAACTCTGCAATAGCAAGATCTGTAGAATCAATCCTACACAGATGGATGGTTGGAAACAGTTTGCCCCTCTTTAAACTATCGCCAATAAACATTGTCTCCTCCCCTTTGGGAGGTCATCTGCAAAAGTAGACAGGAGACTCCCAAAGTGCTCTATTGTACCTCCTTGAGAGGTTCTGAGCACTTGCAGTCTTAATAGTCACAGCTGCAGTACCACAAACCTTTCTTCACGCTGCATCAAGTCGTTAGCTTTCCTTTTCTGATGGAACTTATGTTTTCGGTGCAGAGGCCCCTTTATTTCTGACAGCCCATACAATAACTGAATCCAACTTCGGGTCTTCGATCAAATAAACCGGGTGTTGTTCAAAGGCTTTATATTTTTTCAGGAGCCGTAGAGCTGCTACCTTAATTGCAGCTCGTGTAAAAAACTGCTCTTCAGCTAATTCTGAAAAACAAGAGACCAAGGGTACAGTAGATCTTGGAGAAGCCCTACGTTATCACAGAGACCGATGTCTGTATAGCCTGCAGCTGGATTATCAACTTTGTGCCCCACTCCTCCTAGAAAGTTAAAATGTCATCCACAGGTAATGATCTCATGGGTGATGCTGCCAGAGATATTGGAGTAAAAGACTTAGAGGAGTTAGTTGAATGACTCATTGAAGGTGAGATGAAAGGAGATCTTCCTTTGTGCCTCAGAGGAGGAGGCTGTCTTGGAGAAGTTGGTTGAGGTGACAATGCTGGAAGAGGTGACATTGAAGTAGCTCTTAGCGCCAACACTGAACCTTGAGGCTAGACGGACTTGGGTGGAATGGGAGGACAAGAAAAGCTGCAGGCCTTGGAGAAAGTTTCTTGCCCAGGGTTGTCTGCTGGAATCAATAGTCTTGACACAGGTATAGAGTGTGAAAGTTCTGCCGCTGAGTGGTTATGTTGTCGGCATTGGCCTCAACATCAGTAGAGGAGACATTGGTTGAGTGGGGGCCAAAAGGCAAAGGTCAATGTCGGTAGCACTGTTGTCAATCCCATTGATGGTGAACAAGTCATGCTGACTCGGGTCTCAACGTCAACTGGTGCTCCCAGGTGTGGCATGAGTGTCTGAAATGGTGGTGACAATGATTTTTCGCCTCCTCTTTCTCATTCTCCCTCTGTGGCAGTCTTTCTCACAAGGTGGTCTGGTATCAGCAGAGAGAACCCCATCTCTGGCTTGTTTCCCCGTGCTTCTTCTGCTCCCAGCTTCTCAAGATTCCCTCTGGGGTGACTGCCTTCCCTGTGCTTAAGAACTTTCTGTTGCTTTATGACAAAACTCACACTCATTTATTGAGTGTCAGGCAGGTAAACAGACAGCACAAACAGGGCGAGAGTCAACAGAAGCTTTATTCTTTCCACATGAGGAACATTTGACAAAGAGATGAATTTCTAATGAAACATTTCCTCTCAGATGACACACTGTGGAGAAAACATTACGTTTGACTTTAAAGACATTGAATACAAGTACAAAATATTCAATCCGGAAGTAAAAATTATAAAGAAAGATTGGGCACCGAAACCCAGAAAGTATTCCGAGATCCTCGCAGCATGAGCCAGAAAAAGGCACTGGAGCTGTGAGGCTATCTGCTAGTCCAGGTAGAGCGAAGCCAATGACCGCTTGAAGAACCAGTTTAGAAATCTTTCTGCACTTTTGACTTGAAGACACCTTTCCTCCATTTTTCTCACCCCCCCCACCTCCCCCTCCCCCGAGTGTCTGATCAGCTTAGCTGTTCTAGCACCCAGGAACCTTTGGTTAACGTGCGCTTTATAAGTTATATTAACACAAGTTATAATAACATAACCGTGAACGCTGCACAGAACACAAAGGTGAAATGTCTTATGCAACTATCACAAATGCCTAGCAAGAGCGCTACTCTCAAAATGATCAAAGGGTCAAATACTTAACAAAAATCAATACTTAGCGATTTGTAAAATATAGTTCATTCACAGTGTGAATTGCGCAAGCTAAACACCAAAGGCATCCTGCAGGTCATTGCTAACAGTCAAGGGTTCAGTTTAACATATTACAATAGTAAATGCTTTGAACAGTCAACACTTGACTATGGGAATGCCATCAATTTGGCTGCCCCAAATGCCCTTCATTAACTCCTGCTGGTGCAAAATGTGGCTGCTTGGTTAATCATTCAAAAATCAATGGGGAGGGAAGGAGAAGCTGTGATCCATTCGGCTTCCAATGGTTAGAGCCAAAAAATCAAGAAGGGGGGAAAAGGGACCACTTGTCCTGTGTAGCCAGGGTCTTAAGTCGCGTGTGGACCGTCTTAAAAAACCCTCATATACGTACACTGGCAAAAGGGCAGTATATCTTGATTCTCCGCCACGGTGTACTGTAACAGCATGATCATTGGGTCTTTCCTTAGTCAATATGCTGACCTCCGCCAGGAGGAAGACCAACTGGTTTTTCAGTAGTGGTTAGAAATGAAAAGAGGGTGGGTTTGTGAACTCTAATAAAGTGAAAATAAAATTCCTCATGTCGCTACTAGTGTGAGTTTTATTAAAAGAAGAGTGACATGGGAAATTAAAAAATGCAGTTGTTCGTATGTAGACCAAGTTACTGGTCTGACGCACTGGTGTTGGTCAACATGTTTCAGCCTCTTGGATCCTCTAGAGGCTTTCGTCAGGACCGGGGTTTTAAAGAGTGCTTTATGACTCTTAGTGTTGAGGTAGGTACTCGCCACCTCAATCTTCGTGAGGTCAAACCCGGGTAACCATTTACAGAGCTAGAACAAGCAACGCACTTGTCCAAACAGAGCTAACAGCCGACACATGTTTCATCCAGTGGCTAAAATTGGGCCAGGGCTTTTTCAAGGCTTAGAATTCGAGGTAGCATTGGCATTTTATATTCAATAATTCTTCACGATAAAGCAGATCGAATTTTTTTATCTGTTCGGAGAGGTCGTGGTCCAGGAATAATCCCAACACGGTTCTTCCCACAGAAGCCACTGGGTGAAACACGTGTCGGCTGTTAGCTCTGTTTCAGTGTGAAGAAAGAAATAATATAAAAAAAAAAATCAAGGATATAATTTGAATGCTGGTCTATTTGAAAAAGAACTTCTTATGTTTTAACAAATAAAACAAAACCCTGTACTTATCAAAGTACTCTGACTATTCTTACTTCAAACTAACTAAGGAGGAGTTTTTGACTCATAACCCTACACGTTACCAAAGGAAAGTAACTTGTTTTTCTGATGGATTATTCTAACCTCAGATTCCGCACCTTTTTTTTTTTAATTTTTGAAACCGTTTATTACAAAACACAAAAAAATTTACAAAGATGGGCCTACAACCTTCCGGCCGGCCGCTAGTGAACAAAAGGAGCATATGATACACATTGTAGAGCGTGCATTGCGGCTGAGGAAGAAGCACAGGAGTTAACAGCGTTGATAGCCACACCATCTGGACCACACTATACGGTTTCATTTTAAACTGAAAGAACAACCAGAAAAACAAACCCACAAGGCAATCCACAATCAAAAAATAGCAGCATGTGCTCCCCTAGAAGGGGGACCCTACCAGTCCATGGGAGTATCAAGAAGGGGAAGAGATCAGGACTAGGGCTGGGTAAACTCAATGCCCGGAACAAGGAAGATGAGTCGGCTAAGGGGATGGGGCAGGCGACAGATCGGGCAATAACGGCGGAGCACAAATCCCCCCGCGGTAGGCGTTCCAGGGGCCCCATACTTTCACCCATGTCCCAGGCTTACCTCTCGCCACATACACCACCTTTTCCCGAAACATGCACCAGTCCATATGTTCCTTCCAGGCCGAGACAGTCGGGGACCTCTGGGATCCCCACAGTTGAGCAATATCACGCTTGGCCACCATATATCCCAGAGTCACCCACCACGTCTGTGGCGCCGAGTAGTCGGTAGGTTCCCACACATTCAACAGGCATCTCCTCGCTTCGGGTAGCAGCACCACATGCGTAACCACACGCAGGACCTCATGCACACCACGCCAGAATCGCTTCACCTCCGGGCATTCCCACAGTATATGCAGAAAGGTCCCCAAAGCACCACACCCACGCTTACACAACCCGTCCACAGCATAGCCCATACGCAGGAGCCTTGGCCCCGTCATGTAGACTCTGTGGAGTATCTTGAGCTGGACGAAGTGAAGGCGGGCCGGTATGGCCACCTCTTTCGGGGAGGCCACCGCAGAGGTCCAGTCCTCGTCGTCCAGCTCAAGTCCATCGGCAACCCAAGCCTCACGAAGGGCAGTCAGCAATCCCGAGCGGTCATTGATCAGTGTTTTGTAGATCAGTGAGATCGTGCTGTCAGGAATGTGTCCATCCAGCACTCTATCCTCCAGGGGGGAATACTCCGGGATGGAGGCAACGTCAGGGAAGACGGAGCCCAGTGCATGACGAATCTGCAAATACCGAAAGTATTCCCTGTCATGCAACTGGAATTCCGTCTGCAGCATCTCGAACGTTTTAAATCCTCCCCTCGTCCAGAGATCCCCCACTGTACTGATGCCCATCATGTCCCACTTCTCGAAGCCCTTCGAAGTCCACAGGGAGCCCAACCGTTCGGACGCGTATAGTGGTGTTGCCCGGGTCAGACGATCCTTCCACCCCATCGCCACATTGGCCGCGTGCCACACACGCACCATGACACGCGTGGGGCCGGTCAGCCGAGCGTCGGGCGCGCCAGAGATTCCGCACCTTTTGAACAGATACTAAAGCTGTACTCCCAAAAGGTGGTGGGTCTGAGGAGTGGACTTTACACCAGAAGTCCTGCAGGACCGGAAGGACAAAATGGCTCGGTCTGTGGGCCTGAAAGTCCATAGAATAGTGCCCGATGGAGGTGTGGACTTACTCCCAAGTAGCAGCGGCCTGGCAGATGTTTAGGACTGGAACCAAAGATGTAGAGGCGGCCTTGGCTCCTTCTTGCCAAGGTAAGGAACATTTTGATACGGTGGATGGTCTATCTCAATAAGGTCTGTTTCTGAATTGCCCTTTCCTTCTTTGTAAGTGTGAATTCAACAAAGACCCAGTCTTTCAAACCGTGCACTTAGTATAATCCCTATAGAAACTAAGGGCTCTCTTCAGATCTATCTGATGAAGCCTCTCCTTCTTGGAATTTGTCCAAGAGAAGAAAGCGGGGAGAATGATGGACTGACACACATGCAAGGATGACACAACATTTGGAAGAAAGGATGCCCGATTCCTGAGCACCAACTTGTCATGGAAGAAGATGGTACACATAGTTTCAGCCACAGCACCTGCAGATTACTGACGCTGTGTGGCGAAGTGATTGCTATGAGAAAAACAGACTTAAGGTCAGCTACCCTAAATAACAACTGTGCATGGGTTCAAAAGGTGTGCAGATCAAGAATGTAAGAACCAAATTAAGGCCTTACTGTGGAATAAGAGAAGGCGCATAAAGAAGCACAAGTAGAATTATAAAAAGCATGCATCACACCTGGTGACGTACACAAGAGTGGCTTATCAAAAAAAATCCGGAATGATCGAAAGTAACCATTTAACAGTGCCCATGGAAAAACCTTGCCGAGCCAAGGACAAAGCAATTAAAAGTACATCAGAAAGTGTACAGTGGAATAAGCCAACAGCCCTCATAGAAGGCCACACATTTTGCTCATAGGCCAGAATAGATCGATGAAGGATGGATGACAAGCCGACAAATCACTTCTACCATTTCTTCAGGCAGTTCAAAACCATTCTGCTGATTTGCTCAATCTACATGCATGGAGGAGCAGATTGTGCAGGTTTGGATGAAAAACTCTGCACTGTTGTTGGGACAGCAGGTCCTCCATAATAGGAGGGTGGAGTAGAGTGCAGAGGAACAGAGTCCATCAGTTCAGAGTACCAGCCCCTCTGAGCCCAGTCTAGGGCTATCAGACTGAGCCGAGCCTGTCCTTAATGACCTTCTACAGAACTAGGGGAAGCAGTGGCAGAGGCAGAAAAGAATGAAGGAGACTGGAGTTCCACAGAAGGCAGAACACGTCCCCCACTGAGCCCCATGGCAGAAAATCAAAAGACAACATTGAGCGTTCTCTGCGGTGGTGTAAAGATCCACCACAGTCAAACCATGCCTTGAACCACATTCTGACAAAGACGCCGCTCATTGGTCGGATGACATCTGCTGGTCTGGGAATAGAGGGAGCCCGCCAGGTGACACAGCGTCATGAAAAATCCACGAAGGTCCAGCAATCACCATAATCTCAGCGCCTCCTGGCACAGCACACGCAAACACACTCTGCCCTGCTTGCTGCACTACCACATGGTCCATTAGAACCTGAGCAGGTTTACCCATGATGGAAAGTAATCCGCTTGTTTTGACAGTTACTGATATATAAATATTGATGCAAAGGCTCCAAGTTGACCAAATGCAGATGTCATCTTCAATTCCAGGAGGGGCCGACACGTGTAGTGGAAAATTGCATTACATTTACATAAATTTGACTATTGCATAAATATGTGAAAGCTTCTACACATGCTTACCTGAAAGCAAACATTGGTGAACCACAAATAACTAGACCATAGGGTTTTCTAATAATGCCTTGCTATGTCAAGCTTACTTCTGTCGCACCAACGTGGGTAGACCAGCACTTCGGTGTGCATTCACAGAGGGTAATTCTGAAGTACAGAGGCGGAGTACCTCTCTTAATTACAGTGGGGGAGTACTTGATCCGGAGTGTAGTATGAAAGACTGAAATACATAAGCTCTGTAGTGCAGTGGAAATGGGGTATAGCGGAAACTTAAGTGAGGTGAGCAGCTACCACTGCACAAGATATCTTTTTCAGGAGCCTGCAGGCT
This sequence comes from Triturus cristatus, assembly GCF_964204655.1. Lineage (NCBI taxonomy): Eukaryota > Metazoa > Chordata > Amphibia > Caudata > Salamandridae > Triturus > Triturus cristatus. The sequence goes on along the minus strand of NC_140593.1, from coordinate 1,211,706,239 downwards.
GAACGAGGGCACGTTAAATTGATAACCTGTAACTTGACAAGTCATGACTCAAAACCACAGATAGTTTGTATGAAGATGGTACTCGAATGTAGGTGTAGGAGTGATGGTGGTTCACCCTACAAAGCTAAATATTTGGCTCCATGGAGTTCATGCTGGACGATTTTATTTTTTTTAACCTGATAGATCTTAGATTCAGAGTACATCTTAAGCCTGCAGTCAAGACTTTCCGTGTACTCAGGTGCACAGTGAGTGCATTCCAGCTTTCTGATCGAAACTGTGAATTCCCTCTACTTCCTCCTTACCATACAGTGGCAGCCTCCTGAGTTATTGACACTTAGCACTTGCAAAGCACACAACCGGTCATTAGTACCTGAAACTGTGCTATATCAGGGCACCTACAGTGGTATGGATTTAAACTGCAATGTCCCGATTATATATTATGGGTAACAGCAAGCACTCAAATATCGCATAGGCTGCCTGTAAGCTTTGACTATCTTGAAGGCTTTCACTCACACTAGGGTGTTGAATGCGGAGAGATGGTAGTCACTGGGCTCCAGGATGCTGGATTGGGGTTTTCACAAATGATTCAGCAGAGGAGAAACTGGACCTTTTACTCTTACAGAGGAGCACCTAGGCCTTTGGTGTCTCTGATGCTGCATATACGAGGGCTTCAGCCTCCTGAAAAAAGGGGTTCAATTCTCACACGAAAATCTTTGCTAAAGTCATCTTTGTCTCAAACCAGACAGCTTTTAATACTATATTACACAAGTCAAAGCATACCCATGGTCCAAAAAAGGGTGTTGCGTAGGTGTACAGGTAGATGAAGTCCTATTGAACCACCAGTTTGAACCCTCTTAGTCAGACTCCAGAATATCCAATGGGTGACAACTCTGCACACTGTCCCCGACTAGAGGATCCATGGAGTTTACTTGCGTTTTCATTGTGCAGCTGGAACCATCTGACCTTCAGCAAAGACTTCAAGTGCCGGAAACCACATAACGAACAAGAGGTTGGTTTCATTTGCACCATTTTAGCCCTGAGGAACCTTTCATGCCCGTCTACCAAGACTTTGCAACCGAACTCCCTTTTGAGGCTCAGGTGCTGGTGGTGCCCAGCTGTTTCCAATTAGGCGGATCCACGCACTGTTGACAAAAGGTTTCTAGACACGGAAAATGCTCTTCTTTTTTTGCTGCCAAAACCACAGCAGAATCTGCAGGAACTTTATCTCAAACAGTGTGTTCACGAGAGGAGATTTATAATCATGTATCCATCACGGCTGTCACCCCAAACATACTCGGAGTAAAGGACCATTAAATTTAGGCTCGGTAAAGGATCCTACAGTCGTAAAATTGACTGTTGATCTACCGGGGACATTGAGCAAGTCTGCAGCATTCCTTATAACCTTTGTATAAGATGTAACGTCAGCCACTGCCAATATAAGGAAGAGACCAAATGATACGTTCCTCCCCATAACCTTCTGAACATATATTCAAGGCAGTAGAAATTGATAAGTCCATATTAATGAACTCCATAGGGAAGGACTAAGGATCCTGGTAAGAGGTGTACAGTCAGAGATTGCATCTGAGCAGGTTTATTTCTTAGTAAGAATTTTTGTTCTCCTGGTTTTGTATACAGAACAGAATGTTTGTTGGGTGTCTTTGAACAAGAATTCCTTTGTGTCTCCAGGGCCACCAAAATCTGTTCAGGATATGTGCTCTTGATGACAACCGCTTGTTCCACACCAACTGGGCCATCAATGAAGATTTCCACCTTGATGGCGGTGTTGTGATCATAAAGTCCTTCCAAACAGAAGGAGTCATCGATGACAACTGGATCAAGGATGCAGGAGGACAAACATTATGCCAACTGATTGCAACAGTGATTGGTATGTGAAAGGGCCTAAAGCCCTGCAGAGGGTTGATTAAAATCCATTCTATCCCACGTCGTTCTCATTTGCTGTAGTGAAAATATGGATGTCCTGTGCGATTGTTTGGGCAAAACCCAACTTGGCAAATTTCAAGAGAGCAATTAACGGGCTGCTGTTCAATCAAAAGACCAAGCATTCCCATGCCAAAGACGTCTGCTATTTTATGTTACCCTTTCAGCGCCAAGAAGCTTAGCGTAAGTGTACTTATAAATGCAACAAACGTAACCTGGTTCCTTAAAAGGAGGCGGAGCTGGAGACTTGCCTCCTTTTGTTTTATTTCAGGCTGAAAAAATGATGTGGATGAAGCTGATGTCTGAGGAGGCAAAGTGGTCTGAAGCTGCTTGAAAGTGCTTTGAATTCGTGTCTTCACTGCGGTCACTTCGTCTCATTGATGGTGATCTGATATCCAAAAAAAGCACTTCAGAGTTTGTTGTCTTTGCTGGTCTGCCTGTCTCACTTGGAATGTTATCGGAACAATGGCAGGAAGTGAAATCAGAAACAAACTTGCCTAAAGTTAAGCCAAGAAAACCAGATGGTCATGATAAACTGCAAATAACCGATGTGGAAATCGCAATAAAATATTCAAATACCAGATCGATGACTTAAGATCCCAAACCTCTAATGGAGAACATCTTGTCAGAGTAAGATTCTTTTAAGGTAACAATGGGATCATGAAAGCTACCTAATGTGGAGAGATACAACTTAAAAACCAAACGGGGCAGCTAGTCAGTCATTATTCAGCTTCGCTCCTACGATGCAGGAGGGAATACAATCCTCTATTCGAGATCCTTTGAGGATCAGACAGAGTTCTTTCTAGGTTTCATAGCGAGCTTTCCTCTCCACTACGGTCGCACAAATTTGAATTCCCTTGCTATCCTCAGGCATCCTAACAAATAACATAACCTGCCGAAACGTGATCAACCGCTCAATGTGGAACAAGCTGTGCCCCAGGGTGTTCACTTTGATGATGCGCAGCCGGACCTTCAAGAACCACTGCCCCAACAGCGTCATCACTGGACCCGTAAAGGCCTGGGCCAACACACTTGGGGTGCTCTTCAAGGACTACCTTGAGCCTGTGGCCTCGTCCTGATGAAAAAAAACATACTGCGCAGTTGAGGTGACATGGAAGAGGAGGATGGAGATTTTAGCTCTTCCGGTTCGGACTCAATTATTTCTAAGTAACAGCGAAAATAAGGAAGGAGTTCAACATAGTCTTTCCTGATGTTATTCGATGATGCACGATTCATACTGCAACATGAGTGTATCTGAAAAATCTATGTGAATGGACCCTTGAAGCCACACTCATGGCGCCTTCGGAAATCAAGGGATGGTATCTTGTGTGCAAGAGGCTCATGAATAGTCCAATATCGTCTGTCCATAATTGGAATTTATGAGGTACACTTTGGGTGTACCCCCGTTCCAGCAGAGTCTAGGCTGTTGAGGGAGCAACACCATATTTGTAGCAAGTCTTCGAGTCGGCACTAGATGTACCCACTGGGCAACAAAAACAGAGGGCAGGCAAAAATGCAGAAAAGGGGGGCAGGATGTGGCTGCCCATTATCCATCGGGCTCTTTTGTACAGACATACATGACCGAGAAAACAAAAGTAATAAGACTTGAAGAAAAAACATCGAGCCTCCAAAAGAAAATCTAAAGCGACAATAAAAACTCAAATGTGAGAATTAACAACTCGAAACATGCCGGATGGGCAACAGCTGCCGCAGTTGATAAAAAACACAAGTAATAATATTTAAAAAAAAAACAGAAAATGCTGTTCTTAGTGGCCCAAACTGTTTTCTGCCTGGGGGAAATATACTGCTATGTATGGAGTGATTCACTCAAACTGCGAGGGGGAAATAAAAGGGTTATTCTTTTGTTTCAGTGGTTTGTGGGTCAAAATAGATTGATCCCGTTAGCTCCCCCCAAAGTTTCAGTTAATCGCTAATTACAACATTTCTCGAACTAGGAGGACCAAAAAACACAAGAAACAAATTTATTGATGTTTGTCCGGCAATCTGGGCTCAGCTCATCTCTTCCCTTCAAAATACTTAACCACGCTACCCGTTTTTACTGGATATCCCACCATGTTATTTGTTTTCCTTGGATCTCCCGTCGTTTAGTGCTCCGTTGCGCCGATAGACCATCTCAACCCAGCTGGGCGATTATCAGACAAATATGTGTCATACTGCAGAGCACAGAGTGGCTTCACAGATATAAAGGACAACGCTGAGGATTACGTGGACTCTGGTCCATTACTACTGTTTAAATGGCAATTTTGTGCAGTATTTGTCTAAAGTTAGTTTGATTACTAATGGCAACCTCCTTACTTAGGCAACGTATTTATAGATTTGCTTGGAAACAGAAGTGTGAAAGTTGATGGCTACCCTAAAATTTACCATCTGTACACCCTCCCAAGAAGTTGTAGAAATGTTGATGTGGTAACTAGTTATTTATATTCTAGTACCCTAAAATGTACTATTCCATGATGGCTACAGATTCCCAGGCCATCATACAATGTGTAAATTCTAGGGTACTTGAAATTAGAAAGCTACTTCCTACATCTAAATACGCAACTCTCCCACTTTTGGAACACAGACTAAATTTACTAATGAAGCACATTTGACCCGGGGGCCCTGTGAGAGACGGAGGGCACGGCTTACCTGAAAGGTGGCAGCGGGCAAGTTGGATATGGCGATATACTGCAGGTTGTTCTGAAGCGTGTAGATGAGGGATGGGACGGCCAGCTTCAAGGTATCCATATACTGTAGGATGATGGAGTCGTACAGGAAGAGCACAAACTGCTTTACGTTACCTACAGATAGATGGAAGAAGAATCAAACATTCATAAAAGACCAGATTTGAACATTAGGGCTTCAAGTGAACACAAGGAAGTGACCCAGATGTAAATCGAATGTGCTTCTGTGCCCACCACCAGGGGCAATTCACTATAAATCCTTGTAATAGGCTCCACCCCCAGAACACATCCTTCAACAAATGGACACACTCTAAAAGCCACTCACCCACAATCAAATATGGCCATAGCGGCGAATGATTTTAATCAACATATGGATCTGCATACATATATACTGGGTGTTTTAATCTGCATTTATGTATTTATATATATACTGGGTAATTTAAATCTGCATATGTATCTACATATACTGGGTAATTTAAATCTGCGTATGTATTTACATATATACTGGGTGATTTTAATCTACATAAGTATCTACATATATTGGTGATTGTAATCTACATATGTATTTACACATATACTGGGAGATTTTAATCTACAGAACTATTAACAAAATAACTACTAGGAGGTGAACTATGTGAGCTAATTCTGAAAAACCAGGTCTTGGACAGTGGGTTTATGGTCTTGACCAGCAGAAGGAGGTTGGCAGATTCACAACCGGGAGGAGGTTAGTTTTATATTTACCAGACAGTTGGCTTCATTAAAGCACAGTCCGGCTGTCTAGCTAAATATAGGGAGGATGCAAGTAAATTCACACCAAAGAGGATTTTGATCCCAAATGCCTTTGTGAATCCCAAATTTGCAGCATATTCTTTGCTTTGTTCACAAGATTTCTGTGATACACTTTCAGTATTTTCACTCTAAAACTCAAGCTATAGATGCGGACATCGAATTATCCCAAGATCTTCTTGTAAACGAGAATGAGGATCTGGAGAACAGTCGGACCCTCCTCCCCAAATGAGGCATTATTTTAGCACACTGAAGAAGCAGACAATGGAAACAGCACTAAAAGGAATAACATCTGGGTCTCTGTTAGATCCTGGCCTGGCGTGCACTTGTTAACTTTTTCTGTTGATTGATAACTTTATTCAGAAATGTTCCAAAAAGTCTATAAGCTTTGGGACTGTTGCATCCAGAATGCCTCTCCCGCTATTAGGGGAGAATGAATGCTTTAGATGAGTGTCAATTCAGAATTCACCCAGGAGGAGGTGCACCGCCTGCTCTCCTCTTAGCCACACAAGAACTCATGGCAAACCTAGGCAGCTGGTGGATGCCAATGGGAATATTTTCAGAACTTTCCACTGCCTTTGATATAGTTGATCATAACTTCTCTTTAATCAATGGGTTGGGAAGGCCGTGACTGCAGGCACTGAACTGAGCGGGGTTCGATCCTTCTTGAAAGATGGGGTACAGGCAGACAGATCTGAGCCTTTTAACACCGAGGCTAGAACTTGCCTGTGTGGGCACCGCTAGGCTCACACTCATCCGCCCTGCTTTTTAATATCTCTATGCAACCGTTATCAAAATGAATCGCATGCCTCATCCTAGGCGGAGGCTACGCACGCCATCATCGGGTTAGACCCAAAGTTGTCAGAATCAGTGCACGGATCACAGGAGGGTCTTCATGAGGTCCAGAGTTGGACGGTATTTAACTTTTTTACAGGTAATGCAAATAAAACAGAAATTACATTTTTTGTAAGCACAATGAGCACTGGAACAATGGCAACTGGATTAATATTATGGTCACCCTCCATGAAAAGCCTAGTATAAATGGCGATTGACATAAGCTTTTATTTAGTTCACAAGCCAAGTCAATGTAATGTCCCAGTTTTAACAACCTACCATAGATAAAGCGGGCATTCCCTTTTCTCCCTGTACCAATGCATGCCCTGATCGTGGCTGCATGTGTGTTATCAATCCTGGATTACTGTAGTGGATTCTTTTTGGGCTTCCATGTTCTACAGTACCAGGGACACGGTTTACTGTTCCCAACTGGTAAATGTGCCCCAGTACCATGCAAACACGAGTAAAACCCCACAGAACAAGGAATAACATTGTGGAACCAATTTTCCCACAAAAAAACCAGAGGGAATTTACCATTCCACTGTGTTATACAGCATACATTTACCAAGTGCTCGGAGTAATGAAGGGAAGGAGCCCCAACACCTAACACACTGGACTTGCTGGCTCAGCTGTATGAGAAAAAAAAAGATACCTAATAATAAGCCCTTGATTAAATGTTGGAACAACGAGCTGGCCGAAAGAATTGGAAAATATAATCTTTTTTTTTTTTTTTTTTTTTTTTGAAACCGTTTATTGCATTTTGAAAAGGTTACAGTTATGGGCCTACAACCACCCGGCCGGCCGCTAGAGTGACAAAAGCATATGACATACATACAGTAAGAGTCTCTTGGCGGTGCAGATTGGTAAAGCAGGAGACATCAATAGCGCAGGCCGTATAACCCCAAGCCCACAATACGGTTTCCTTTTATCAAAACAGAACAACACAAAAAACCACACCCGCAAGGCAACCCGCAATCCAAAGTGACGGCACGTGCTCCGTAAGTGGGGGATCCCAACCAGCAGCAAAACTCTGAAGAGGGGAATGGGAGTAGATCAGGGACTGGGGAACCACGTGCCCACGGCTGAGAGAGGGGGGCGGCTAGGGGGACGGAGCTGGCGAGGCAGCCGGTAGCAGTGGCGGCTCACAAATATCCCCACGGTAGGCGTTCCAGGGGCCCCAGATTTTCACCCACGCCCCAGGCTTACCCCTCGCCACATACACCACCTTTTCACGAAACATGCACCAATCCATATGTTCTTTCCAGGCCAACACCGCCGGGGGCCTCTGGGATCCCCACAATTGAGCAATATCCCGCTTAGCTATCATGTATCCCAGAGTCACCCACCGCGTCTGCGGGACCGAATAATCATTTGGTTCCCACACATTCAGCAAGCATCTCCTCGCTTCAGGCAACAGCGCGACACGCGTAACCACACGCAGAACCTCATGCACACCACGCCAGAATCGCTCCACCTTTGGGCACTCCCACAGTATGTGCATGAAGGTTGCCAAAGCACCACAGCCACGCTTACACAATCCGTCACCAGCAAAGCCCATACGTAGAAGCCTTGGCCCCGTCACGTAAACCCGGTGAAGGATCTTAAGCTGGACGAAGCGAAGGCGAGCCGGGATGGCCACCTCCTTCGGAGAGGCCACCGCGGAAATCCAATCCTCGTCGTCCAGTTCCAGCCCGTCGGCCACCCAGGCCTCGCGGAGGTTAGTCAGCAGGCACGATCTGTCGTTGATCAGTTTTTTATATATCAGGGAGATTGTGCTGTCTGGGACATGGCCATCCAGCACTCTGTCCTCCAGGGGGAAAGACTCCGGAATGGACGCGACATCCGGAAAGACGGAGCCCAGCGCGTGGCGGACTTGTAGGTACCGAAAGTACTCACTGCCTTGCAGCTGAAACTCCGTCTGCAGCGTCTCAAAAGTTTTGAATCCCCCCCTCGTCCAGAGATCTCCCACCGTGCTGATTCCGATCGTGTCCCACTTCTCGAAGCCCTTCAATGTCCACAGGGAGCCCAACCTCTCAGACGCATATAGCGGTGACGCCCGGGTCAAACGGTCCTTCCACCCCATAGCTGCATTAGCCGCGTGCCAGACACGCACCATGACACGCGTCGGTCCCGTCAGACGGGAGTCGGGCGCGCCAGAGTAGAGCGCTCGATTGTAATCGCCACCGGGCAGGAGCATCTTGTCCATTTCAAATGCCGGGTTCAAGGCGGGCCCGTAAAGGCCATGATTAATTGCAGCTAGTTGGGAGGCCCAGTAATACCGTTTAACGTCCGGGAGGGCGACCCCCCCATCGTACCACGGGAGCGTCAATTTAGCCAGAGCAATGCGCGGCCTCCCGTCCCAGAACAGGCGCCGCTGGAGGCTCTCCACCTCACGGAAGTAGCGCGCCGGAACCAAGTCCATAGTGTTCTGGAGGGCGTACAGAAAGCGCGGCAAGGACATCATCTTAAACAAGGCCGCTCGGCCAAGCGGCGAAAGCGGAAGACGCCGCCAACGCGCAACGTCCTCCTTCAAGCGCTGGAGGGGGGGTAGCAAGTTCCGCTCATAGCGGGCCTCCGGGTCTAGAGTAATATATATACCCAGGTACCGGAACCCCTGGGAGGCAATCTGGATCGGGCAGTCCCGTGGTAGGGCCGGAGCCTCCCCGGAAAGCACATATACGCAGGATTTCGCCCAGTTGATGACGAGGCCTGAGTTACGACCGAAGGAGCGCAAAACATCAACCAGGACAATCAGCGATTTACGCGGGGAGGCGAGATACAAAAGGATATCATCGGCGTAGAGGGACACGCGGTCCTCATGCTCGGGGGTCCAGCGGAGACCACGGATAGAAGGGTGCCACCGTAGCCACTCCGCCAAGGGCTCCAAGGCCAGTGCAAACAGGAGCGGCGACAAGGGGCAACCCTGACGCGTGCCCCGCCCCAGCGCGAACGGGGCCGAGACTCGCCCATTCACCACCACCTGCGCCAATGGGCCCGAATACAACAATTTGACCCAGCTGATGAATCCCGGTCCAAATCCGAATTTCGCCAGCATCGCCCAGATGTATGGCCACTCCAGCGTGTCAAACGCCATGGTGGCGTCTAAGGACGCCAAGATGGCCGGCTCCCGCACAAACGGGACACGCGCAAGCACCCCGTGCAAGCGTCGCAGATTAAGAGCCGTGTTGCGGTGGGGTATAAAGCCAGATTGGTCTTGGTGGACCAGATCGCCCACCACGCCGACCAACCGGTTGGCCAACACCTTGGCAAGGATTTTGGGCTCCGCGTTCAAGGGCGAGATCGGCCTATAGGATGTGACCCGCTCACGGGGTCTCCCCTCCTTGTGGATCACCACGATTGTAGCCAGACGCTGGTCCGGCGGGAGGGAACCCTGCGAGTGGGCCGCCAGGAACATCGCGCGCAGGTGGGGCGCTAGTACATCCGGGCGCAGCCTGTAAAGCTCGATGGGGATACCATTGGGGCCCATGGCCTTGCCGGATGCAACCGAGCGAATAGCCAGGGCTATTTCGTCCGAGGTGGGAGGAGCGTCCAGCAAATCCCTGTCCTCCACCGTAAGGGAGGGCAGCGCGATGTCCCGAAGCAGGGCATGGGAATCTTCCTCCGAGCAGGGGGAAACCGGGGAGTACACCTCGCGGAAGTAATCCGCGAAGCAGGAGACAATGGCTTCCGGCTCGGTGACACACGCACCATCCATCCTCTCAATCAAAGGAACCACACGACTCGCTCTCTCCCTCTTATCCAACCACGCAATCAATTTGCCAGCCTTATCACCCACATCATACAATCGCCCCTGCTGCTCTCTACTGAGGCCCCTGGCCGCCTCCGTGACGAGGGCCCTATAGGCCGCCTGCTTGAGGTGTAGAACATGCAGCTTGGCATCCGTTACCCCGCTCCCCAGGTCACCCTCCAGTTCCGCAATCTCGGCCTCCACCCGGGTCACTTCCTCCCGCTCGCGCCTCCGGGCATGGGAAATAAAGTAGAGGGCCTCCCCTCTGAGAACTACCTTAAAAGCCTCCCACAGGGAGATGGCCGAAGGGACAGACCCCATATTCTCGTCAAAATATCGCTGTAAGGATTTGATCAAGTCGGCCCGAATGGTGGGGTCGCGCAAATACCATGCATTGATTGGAGCCACCCTGCCCTCCCCCTCGGGAAGACATCAAAATGTAACAGCAAGGGGGAGTGATCTGAAATACCCCGCGCCAGATGGCACACCTCCCCCACCCTCCCAGCATAGGCCGCCGGGACAAGGATGTAATCAAGCCGCGAGAGGCTACCATGGGCACCCGAGTGGAAGGTGTATTGCAGCTGTGCGGGATGCTTTAGTCACCAGCAATCCACCAGGCCCAGTGTGTCTAAAAGGCCGGGCAGCCACGCCTGTGCCCGGGGGAGGTCCCTAGGGGGATGACGATCCATAGACCCAGAAGCTACCGCATTAAAGTCCCCCCCAACCACCAGCAGGCCACCCGGAAGGTCCAGGAGGAGGCGCCCCAGGTCCGCAAATGTAGTGGCTTGTAACCCAGGCGGGACGTACACTGATATAAAAATAAACACTCTACCCTCCATTCTACCCACCAGGACAGTGTAGCGTCCCCTCTCATCATGGCGCACCTCATCGATCTCCAACGGGAGCGAGTTCTTGATCATGATACCCACCCCCCGCGAGTCCGAAGTGAAGCCCGAATGGGCCACCAAACGATAGCCCCGCCGATTCATAGCCTGAAAGGAGTTACCTATAAGGTGTGTCTCCTGCAGGAAGACAACATCTGGTGAAATACGTTTCAAGAACTGCAGGACCACACCACGCTTAATCCTATCCCCCAGGCCGTTAACATTCCATGACAACACAGTCAAATCCCTACACCCATCGTACGTAGAAACAATCAGTCGTCCCCCACAGAGCATCTTGAGAGCAACAATACAGTAGCGGGTTTGCCTTGCGGTGCAAACAAACAACACACCCCCCCCACCCCCCCATCCCAACAGAACTCCCCCCTCCCTGCACCCCTGCATGAGCCCAGACAGCCCCCCCAAAGTGCAGTGTGCCTGTCGCCCCATAGATGAAAACTAACTAGTCCCCCAGAGGAGGAGGGAAGCCCCCAACAGACCCCGATCGACCTCCATAGGAGGGGAACATATACGATCAATAAATGGAAAAGGAATGTTGTCCCGAGCAAGGCCTATTATTCACCCCTCAATTCTGATCCGGCGGGCCCTCCCCGCCGACCGCACCCCCCCCACCCCCTCGGCCCCGATCTCCAGGCAGAGTGTCCAACCAGTCCCCAGCCGCCTCGGGCCGGTCAAAGAAGTGCGTGCGACCATCGACCTCCACCCTCAGCTTAGCTGGAAAAAGCATTGAGTACTTAAGGTTTAGGTCCCGTAAGCGACGTTTAACACCGAGAAAACTCAGTCTCTGCTTTTGGACCGCCGGAGTAAAGTCTGGGTAGAAATGCACATCCATGTTATCAAGCTTGACCGGTCCCTGTTGCCTGGAGGTCTGCAGGATAGCGTCTCTGTCCCGAAAGTTAAAAATCCGGGCAATGAGAGGCCGTGGCGGGGCACCGGCCTTAGGTCTGCCTCCAGGGACCCGGTGAGCACGTTCCACCGCGAAAAGCTTACTCAGCCCCCGGGGCTGGAGATGGGTAAGGATCAATTCTTCCACAAAAAGATCTGCCGCCTCCGCCTCTCGTCCCTCCGGCACCCCCACAATACGAACATTATTCCTCCGGGCCCGACCCTCGGAATCCTCCAGTCGCCGGTCCATCAGGGCGCTCGCCTGGCCGAGCCGGCGCACCTCCTTCTGGAGGGCCACCACATCCGTCGTGAGGCTCGTTGTGGTGTGGGTCAGGGAATCGACCCGGTCATTCGTTTTGGACAAGTCAGCCCTCACGAGGCTCACATCCACAAGGACCGAGTCTATTTTTTGCGCTAGGGTGTCGAAGCGCTGGTCCACCGAGGCCTTCATCTCTGCGATGGCGCCCATGACGTCCCGGAGGGTCAGATCCACCGGCTGAGCAGATGCTTCCGTCGGGCCCGCCGGGGATGTGCGCGATGTCTCCGGAGATCCCTTCTGGAGAGTGTAGCGGTCCATACTGTTGGATTGGTGCGCCGGGCCACGGCGGGTCGTCTTCACCTTCGCCCGGTCGCCATCTTGTTTGGTGGACATGCTTGCTCTCCCACCGTCGTGCCAATCTCCTCGAACGGGCCGATAAACCAGTTCACGGGTTCCGGGGGGGGGAGGGCGACCACTGGACCGCAGGACGACCCACAGCCGGCGGGTCAGCCGGGCACCTGGACAAGGCCACACCACCGCACCCCGCTCCGCAACCCTACCTCGCTTGAGGGCAAGGAGGGCGCGAAAGTGAAAGCGCGGGGTACGGGAGTCGCCCAGTCTTGCCCGCCGCTGTTGTTCACTTTGTCCCCGGATCGCCCCACTACTCCAATCCGGGGGGCCGGCGCGGAGAAGGCCGCAACCTTCGATCGGTGCTCCCACCGGTGTCCGGGGTCCAATTCGAACCCGAAAAACGGGTGGCGCCTCAGCTCGGGTTCACCGACACAGTCCCCTCAACAAGGACAGGATATCACCAGGATTAATTCAGGAGGTCGCGGAGGTCCTCGGGAGCCTCGCACCTACGCGGCCATCTTGGTTGCGCGCTAGGCTCCTCCCCTCGGAAAATATAATCTTGAACCAAAAAGGCGCACCACTTTACCCAAGAAGGCAGGAGACCAGTATCAAAAAGAGGGGGATACCATAAGGCAGTGGTTCTTTATCTTTGACTTCTGTGAAAACCCCACCCAATCATTACTGGAATCCGCGGTCCCTCACAGAATCATTATTGGAACCCGGGAAACCCCACTGAATCAGTACTGGAACACGGGGACCTCAGCCTAAGCATTTTCGATCATTTGAACCGCACAATACACACAAATTCAGAAAGAAGCATTAATGAAAGAAACATTATGAAATATTTTATTTAATTCACAAGCACATCAAAAATCAACATTTTAATTTTAGTTGGGAAAAGTGGAGCTTTCCTAAATTCAATTGCGGGCACTCATCAACCATCCATCACTTTCACTGCTCCCACGAATAAATCTGAGGATACCAACTTAATTTTAAGCCTCCAATTTCAAATTGATTTACATGTACAGAATATTTTAACGTTTTAAATTTGACATTTTGCTTCTCTATTTATATATACTTTTTTAATCTGTTCCTAATATTTCTTTTTCTAAGTGGTCACGGACCTCTGAGTAGGCGCTGCAGACCTCCATGGATCCTCGGACCACAGGTTAAGAACTGCTGCCATAAGGCTATGAAATGCACAAATAAGGATTACTTTGACCAAGGCATTCATGGAGCGAACAACACAAAGGAGATCTTTGGTATCTTCTAAGAAATGGGCGATGCCGAAGTGCTGAAAAACGGACTAAATACTGCTCACAACCCCTTCCAGGGCGCAGCCTTGGACTGCACCCCTTTCACACAGCATTTAAATCTGGCATTGGACTGACACCCTCAAAAAAGGTTACCAACCTGGGTGTCATTTTTGATTATCGCCTTAACTCCATCCCTCAAATCAATTCGGTCTTCAAAGGGATACATTTTTAACTGGCTCTTCATTTACTACTGGTTAGTGGAAGTTGTTGAGTGTACGCTTGGACCCTAACCACTCACTAATGCAGAGCTATGGCACACAAAGCGAGTGTCAAGGGAGCCTAGCCATAACCCAGTGGATGGGCCACACCCATGCACAAAATGGCAGTGTTCCTCCCCAGCTGAAGGAACATTAAGTGGGACAAAAGAGAAGGTAATTTGTAAGAAGAATGTGAGCCAAGTGTCTGGTGGAAGTGGGGGAAGTAGGAGGCAAGGGGCACTCAGCCAAGACAGGCACTAAAAGTAGCAAGGCTGGGCGGGCCAGCAGGTGCAGCTCTGCTGAAAGGGAACCAATCACTCCACGAGAGGGGAGAGTATAGAGGATCCCACACCCCCAACAGGAGGCCTCAGCGGGTGCACTTAGCGAGAAAAGATCCTTTGTCCCACCCACTCCTGAAAGAAGGACGCATCGGGCTATGAACTACAGAAGGAAGTTGCAGAAATCTGATAGCGAAAAAAAAAAACAATCAGGCTGTACAGATTAAAGACACCCCAGGCTCGTGGGGGCGCTGCTTCCTACTCAGCAGACTCTAGGGTAACCTCCCAAAGCAGAGAAACCACTAGCAGCCAAGCCCTTGTTAGAGGCTGACTGCGGTGAAGTTAAAGCAGGTTACAGTAAGAGGACCTACGGCAAAGAAAGGCCTCAATGACAACCAAGCTGCAGAGCTAAAGAATCAAAAAGGATGACTAATGTGAAGCTCTGGTCTGCATTAGAAAAATTTAACAAATGCCAGAAATGTGAAGAAAATACAGGGAATGTACCACCTGTGTGTTGTCTTACATTAAAACCTGCAGCCATCTCAGCATTTGTTTGTTGGTAGAGGAAGGGGTTTGTGGCAGAGTGACCAGACTGCCCAGGTTCAGACTTCTAGGCAGACCTAAACATACACCAATGTAGTCAGAGCCAGTGAGTGGCACAGAAACCGGATGGGCAGGCATACACAAAAACACACATTTACTGTACTAGGGGAATCACAATGAGGAACGGTGCAGCCCTATGCAGAAGTACAGAACTGTGATTTATTCCCCAGCCCCAAAAACACATTCGGAGCCACTGTCAGGCAGAACAAAAATGAGAGTGCTAGTGCAAGCCTGTCACACACACTGCAGGAGGTCCACACCCAAAAGCTACCGACCTTGAGCTTATGCAAGCAACACCGGACACCACGACCAGGCTGCAAACTCAACACAACAGTACTGTGTGTGGCAAGCACTGTGACCGACTGCTGAGGTAGAAGGGGACAGAGCACATGGGATGTAGGAAACTGCTAACTACAAGAAATCTCAGTGATTCAGGGCATGAGCATGTCAGGGTTCCCTGAAGAAGCAGTGTCTGCTGAAACATACCGGTTCCCTGAAGAAGCAGTGTCTGCTGAAACATACCAGTTCCCTTGAAGAAGCAGTGTCTGCTGAAACATACTGGTTCCCTGAAGAAGCAGTGTCTGCTGAAACATACCGGTTCCCTGAAGAAGCAGTGTCTGCTGAAACATACCAGTTCCCTTGAAGAAGCAGTGTCTGCTGAAACATACCGGTTCCCTGAAGAAGCAGTGTCTGCTGAAACATACCGGTTCCCTGAAGAAGCAGTGTCTGCTGAAACATACCGGTTCCCTTGAAGAAGCAGTGTCTGCTGAAACATACTGGTTCCCTGAAGAAGCAGTGTCTGCTGAAACATACCAGTTCCCTTGAAGAAGTAGTGTCTGCTGAAACATACCGGTTCCCTGAAGAAGCAGTGTCTGCTGAAACATACCGGTTCCCTGAAGAAGCAGTGTCTGCTGAAACATACCGGTTCCCTTGAAGAAGCAGTGTCTGCTGAAACATACCGGTTCCCTGAAGAAGCAGTGTCTGCTGAAACATACCAGTTCCCTTGAAGAAGCAGTGTCTGCTGAAACATACCAGTTCCCTTGAAGAAGCAGTGTCTGCTGAAACATACTGGTTCCCTGAAGAAGCAGTGTCTGCTGAAAACTACAGATTTCTTGGAGAAGCAGTGTCTGCTGAAACATACCAGTTTCCTTGAAGAAGCAGTGTCTGCTGAAACATAGCCTTAGGGAGCTGGGGGCAAGGTGAAATATGATCCCACAGATCCCTTGGGATTTTACTAGACTGCTAATGCCCAGGCCGACACACTGCAAAACCCAGTGGCTGTGTAAACCAATAGAAGTGATAAGCATGTAATGCCAGGTGACGCAAAATGGATGCACAGCAGGGCACTTACCTCGCTTCTGCAGGAAGATCAGCAGCAGGCAAGTGACGGCCTTGAGCACCTCTGCCATCACCACCGCCGTGGTGGCAAAGAACTTGTCCCCCGGCAGGGTCCTGACATAGCGGATGGTGAGGATCAGGGAGGCATTCTGCACCACCAGCACGGCCAGGCTGATGTACTTCAGCTTCCTGTTGGCTGTTGAGGAAGGAAACGCAGAAAGTGAGTACCACAGAGCACTGCTTGGCACAAACCATGCACCTCCACAAGTGCAATAAACTGGAGTCCAACAAAAAGTGAGTTTAAAAAACTGAAACATGTCCTAACCCTGACTAATAAAACAATGACTTTGGATTAATTATCTTAGGAGCGGACAGGACAACATTAGGAACACCACATACATTGCAATGCTTTCAGTTTACCTGGGAAAGGGAACTAAGGGCAAAGCTTGAAACGGGCTACACATGCCTGGTCTCCTATCTGCTTTGTTTGAAGGTTCTAGATGCATCTGTCAGTCCTATGCCCAAGACTCAGGACTACAAGTAACCAGAGATAAGAATGTGTTAGACAAAAAAGCAAATCAACGTAAGTACTGGAATATGATAAGAGGCTCTTCGGTTGGTGGTATCTCTACAATAGTAACAACGACAGACAAAGCCAATGGGTCTGGGTGATTAAGTTATTGGTTGGATATCATATCTTATATGAGCGGTGCAGCTTGGTGCATGTTCTACCAGCCCTCTAAGTGCAGTCTCATTTGGCTCAAACAGCCTTGTTTCGCAGCACAAGGGGACATTTGTGGTGAGACAAAATGTACTGAACGAAATGAATCTATATGGGAAGAGGTGAAAATATATAAAGGAAATGGCTAATTCACCTCTCAGAATTAGGCCACTGGTTGTGCGTGTAGGAAGCAAGCTCTCTATATAGTGCACTAAAATGAAGTACACTGTACAGAGAGTCCAGTGAATCCCCAAAAGGTAAGCAGATCATTCTAATGCTGCTTTTGTGGCAGCGTGGACGAGCAGTTAGGCTTATTAGAGGGTAGTGCTAAGCATTTGTTGTACTCAGAGGCAATAAATGAGACACACACTCGAGAATAAATCCAAGACCAATGTAGGAAAATAATGTTGATTTTTATGTAATTTTAGGACCAAGAACACAGTTCTAAGGTAAGTACTTTCGGAGTTATGATTTTTCAAATTTCAGAAAATATATCACTTTTGTGCGCAATTACGCACCATTTAAAACAAAAGGTAAAAAGTAGAAAAATCATTAAAAAAACAGGTAATGCTTTCAAGAAGTTCACCTTCTCGTTTTAGGTTTGTGTCGGGAACAGTTTCAAAGTTCCAGCAGGAGAAGTTCGGGAGCGTCCTGGATCAGCCAGTAGCAGAGTGCGGGGGGTCTTGGAAGTGGGTGCACAAAGATGAAGGGTGTCACTTGAAAACACACTGCCCAGGAGGAATTACAGGTAAGTTTGGTGGGACTCCTTGGAGGGAGGAGGTCGAAAGGGCTGTGGGGCCCACGGGAGCACAGCTGGTTGGTCGGTGGTGGGGCCAGGTGCAGAGCGGAAAGGTCAGCCGGACATCATGCATCTTGAGGTATTCGCTGTCAGGACATGCAACTTGGAGAGGTGATCTCGGGACAGCTGAGCCACTCAGGAAGTATCTTGAGGTCCCTCTATGGGTGCTTGCTTCTGGTGCTTTGGGAGTACAGGGTGGACTTTTGGTTTTTGCTGCGGCTCCGGTAGGTCTTTGACACTCTAAACTTGGTTTGGAGTTAGATCTGACCTTCTGGAGCAGTTTACCATTTATTGCTTCGGTGCTGCATCAAGGTCATTAGAGAGCAGCAAGTTGACAAACCGGACTTCACGGGATCAGTTGCAGGGAGTGATACCTTTAATCCAAGAGAGCTTCTCTTCGATTTCTTGATGGCTGGAAGTGCTCTGGGGTTCATGGATTCCTTCCAGGTTCAGAACGACACAACAGGTAGCGATTGCCAAGTCCCTGAGGCAGCAGGCAGGGTTTGGCGCCTTAATTTGTTCTGCAGCAGAGCTTCAGTTCTCGTGCAGTGGGTCTTATTTGTCCTGGTATTCTCTTGTCCATCGAATCTGATGTCCAGGTCTTGAGGTGCCACCTAAATACTCAATGTAGGGGTGTTACAAGGGGAGGCAGGTAAGAGCCAATGGGCTACCTTACTTTAGGGTGTCTACACCCTCTAGTGACCACTTCCGACGGGAAGAGGCACTACCCTAGCCCTGATAGGTTGTTTATTAACCATCCCAAGATGGTAGAATTTCAGGAGAGGGGTTCACGTGGCCTGCCCCGCATTAGTTGTGGTACAGGCTAAGTGGGGACCGTCCTCCTAATCTAACTAATTGTCCTGCCTTTCGATCTGCCAAAAGTGGAGCAGGAAAAAGGGCTTGATTCCCTGAATATCTGGAGGTTCCTTGGTTGGATTTCAAAGGTGGCATCGCCTTTGAAGCCTCCCGCTCAGGAAGACCATCCTGTCTTGGAGGATGTGAAGCACCTCTACCCAAAGCAGGCTTTGTCTCTGTCCTCTGAGAGCACTGGCTCTTACCTCCTGAGGCCAGAAACATGTCTGGTGTTGGCAAACTGGCAAAAATAAGTCAGGTACCACACCAGTGCTGGATAGGTTTTCAAGGGACCATCTAAAAAGGGTCTGCTGTGTGAATTTATTTATCAATCCTCACTGATGCCAGTGGTGAATTTATTAAGACAAGATGTTTGGTACCAAACATCCTAGAAATCAGTGAAGCCATCATGGAGCTAGGAAACTTGTATAGACAAGTATCCAGCCCATGTACTCTTTATGCCTTTACACTTGCAACATCTCAGAATAGGCTGGACATTGTAGGGGCACATCTGCTCGTGCTGATATGTTCTCACATAGGCTATATAGTGCACCCTGCCTTAGGGCTCAAGTCCTGCAGTAGGGGTGACTTGCCTATATCATATGCAGTGTATGGATGGCATGGAACACAGGGCTGTGTATAAAGACACAATCTGCAATGGCAGAGTGCATAGCCTTGGTGAGGGGCCCTTGGGATGGTACAACCAGTGCTGCAGCCACAGAGGGCCCTCTTCAGTACCCATGCGCTAGGTATCAGGGGTACAATTTACTAGGGGCTTACAGGGGTAGCTGAAGTTGTGCCAACCGTGGTACAGTGTTTGAGGTAAGAGATCTGGCACTGGGAACCTGGTTAGCAGGGATGATCCAGCGCACTCACAGTTCGAAATCTCATCAGGCAAAAAGCGGGGGCCAAACAAGCAAAAAGAGGCACTTTCCTACAGTGCGTAATTGAGAAGATTAAAGCATTAGACTGACGTGGGAGTTCTATTTATGAACCAAGGTTGTAAATCTTACACACTTACTCCTTCAATGGCAGAGCTATTTCTCGACTTGCAAATACCTTATGCAACACAGCTATCCCTTGGGGGCTGCAGAGAGGAAAGCAAATTATCAGACTGTACAAATATCTGACACTGGTCTCTGCTGCATCTGGAATGTACAGTATGGTATAACTTACACAACAGAGCTATCCCTTGGGGTCTGCAGAGAGAAAAGCGAATTATCAGACTGTACCAATATCGGACACTGGTCTCTACTGCCTTATGGAATGTATACCTTACAGGCTCAGGTGTGAAACAGCAAAGCGATCCACAGAGTTACACAGATATTACAGGCTATGGCTGCAGAACATAGCTATCCGTCAGGCTGTACTTCAGACACAAACTCGTACAGCAGACCTATGCCCAAGGGTATCTATACCATGTGTGGTCAAGCCTCACTTAGCAGCATTAGTAGCCCTTACACGACTGAAGTACAGAGAACAAAGCTATCTCTCGGACTGTACACCAGACACAGACAGGAGAGCTATGCCACAGGTATCTATGCAATGCGTGGTCAAACCTCGCAGAGCAGAGCTATCCCTTACACGACTGAAATGCAGAGAAGAAAGCTATCCTTTATGGCACTGAAAAACCCTTTTATCCCAAAGTACAACAATCATTACAGCCATTTTGTGCACAGCTATCTATGCCCAGATACAGCCATCCTAGACCCAGGGACACCCATCCTATGCCCAGGTAAAACTATCCTAGGTCAAGGTATGGCTAGCCTCTGCCCAGGTACAACCATTATACAACTCCTACCCAAAGCCAGGTGTGGCCTGCATAGGCCACGTGCAATTTCACATGGCCAGGTATGTCATCACATGAAAGGAGTCCAGAAGCACAAGAAGTAGTTCTCCCGCCCTTTCTGGACCCTGCACCGGTCACTGCACTCCACTCCACTCAGAAGGGGGTAGTAGGATTATGGGACATGCGCCTCTCAGTGCACTTTGAGAAATAACTTATTTTAATACTCTTTTAATACTGTTTTAACTTTGTATGCGCGACCGAGTTTGCCCGTATGCAAGTGCGTGCCTGATAGGCCAGGTCAGCGCTCTAGTTGATTGTGGCCTAATTCCATAAAGCACGCAATGGCGTGATCGCGCACCAGGTGACGCGTTAGTGCCCTAGACACACAGCGCGGCCGAGTTGATTAGTAATTGGGGAATGTTAAAGTTTTAAACTTGCACATTTGCACTTTAAGAAATAACTTATTTGAATACTCTTAATCGTGTGTAAACTTTGTATGCGCGACCGCGGTGTCCTTATGTAAGAGCGGGCCCGCCAGGACAGGTCAGAGCTCTAGTTGATTTTGGCCTAATTCCATAAAGCACGCGACTGCGCAGCAGACACGCCGCCAGCATGCCGAAGGCATGACAAAGGCTGGCCCGACTGGCTCAGAGTGCGCCCAGCGCCAGGACCCATGCCCGTTCACAAGAGATCAACTACTCAATCTGAGTGCCACAACCCGACCATACTGATAGAGTATGGCAATAATGGACCAACTAAATGCAATTTGTGTGGTCTTCTAGCTATGTATTTACCTAGTAAAGATACAGCTGGTAATAACAACACAGGTACAGCCCCACCACCTTTAACAAAGGGATGTCATGATAGCACCAAAAGGATAGGTGCCCCTCTAGTACAGCCAACTCACCAAGGCACAAGCAGAGCGGCCATCCACATAGGTGCCAGCCCCTTGCAGTGCCCTACTGCAGATCCAATTAGCTATATTCTGCTGAACACTAGATCAGTGATAAAGCACAGATATGAATTTGAATGTTTGATGCAACTCTCAAACCCAGATCTCGTTTTCCAACAGAGACCTGGGTGAACGCCACATCAGAACCTGATTGGAATGTCCCCTTAACTGTGGGTTATCAAGTAGCCTGTGCAGACAGGGAGGGGAAATAGGTGTGGGGGTAGAACTATAATTGATCAGTCTCATCTTAGTGTTAGGATGGAGCCCACTCAACAACTGGAAGCAGAGGCTGTGATTTTTAACATTAAATGTTACAACTCCCTGTCCTTCCCGGGGCTACTTCTTTACCGACCGCCAGGGGTCAGGCCACTTTAACTCATTCATTCCAGACTTTTTTAGAATCATGTTTAGAAACTCCCACTTTCACAATTTTTGGGGATTTTAATTTCCATCTAGAAGCAAACAGCAATGTAGATACTGCTATCTTGGTGGACAATCTTGAAGGTTATGGTTTAACACAGATTGTGTCTGAAGCCACGCATAAGGCGGGCCATACCCTGGATGGCATATTTACTAATAATCCTAACATTAAGTTGTCAACACGCTGCCACTGCCGTGGACCGATCATAAAGCAATATATTTCAATGTACTAATTCCTAACAGCAGCCCCCATCAGAACAGATTACCCCAGGTCAAATCTAGACCTTGGAATAGAATCCCAAAAAGTGAACTGGAAGCAGTCCTTGCGAGGAACCCCCCTAATGTCGTCTCTGACCCCAATTGGGCTGCCAGCAAATTTGATGACTGGATTAGGTCATGAGTGGATCTATTAGCTCCAGTAGTAACTAAGAAGCTTCAAACAAATCAAGCGTTGGCACCCTGGTATAACGCAGATCTCAGGCTTATCAATTCCAAATGTAGACGTTTTGAACGACTCGAGGACAGATTATAGTGAGGAACGCAAAAGGGCCTATAATCTAGTTCTAGAGGAATATAAGGCAGCTATTAAAAAAAAAAAATAGGCAATTCACTCCTGACCAAAATTTTGTTGGCAAGATACCTTTTTCCAGACTAAACTACAGACAGTCTATAACGAACTTCTCAAGTTGCTACCTAACTCGAGTGGAAACAATGAAGATACCTGGGAGGATAATCCAACTCATGGTAGCCTGTCAAGGTTCTCCACTCTAATGATAGAGAAAGTAAATGAGCTGCTATTATTGACCAAGTCTGGCTCTTCTACTGACCCATGTCCCCCTTCTATTTTGCACTTGGTCTCTGGGAAAATTAGCGCTCATTTGACCCCTCTCCTAAATGAGGTTACTAGCTCCGAGACCTTTCCACCGTCATGGGAAAAGGCTTGTATTAGGCCTATCCTGAAGAAAGCTACATTGGATCCTACTGAGGTGAAACACTATTACCCAATATCGTGTTTACCTATACTGGCTAAAATCTTAGAAAAATCTATAAACCAGGGACTCACCGACTACCTAGATTGTAACAAAATCCTAGATGCCACCCAACATGGCTTTAGATTGCGCCACTCCACCGAGTCAGCCCTGATCATGGCCACAGAGGAGATCCGTAGACAATCATGGCCACAGAGGAGATCCGTAGACAGATGGATGGGGGTGGTGGCATCCTCATTCTGCTTGACCTATCAGCAGCATTTGATACCGTTAACCATTCGGTACTGATGCCGCTGCTGAAGGCAATAGGTATCAAAGAGCCGGCTCTAACCATACTATCATCCTTCCTGGGATCCAGGGAGCAGATGATTTACTGGGATAGTCTTAAATCTGGAAGCTTTTGCCTCCCGTGTGGTGTTCCACAAGGATCGGCTTTGTCTCCAACATTGTTCAATATATACGTCACCCCTCTGGCTAGATTAATTAAAGATCACGGTCTTAAGTTAATTTCATATGCGGATGATACCCATATACTAGTATCTGTCACGCAGACTGTGAACGCTACAGCCACCAGTTTTCGCAATTGTCTAAACTCTGCTATGGCCTGGATGAACTCAAATTTTCTCCAAGTTAATACTGAATAGACTGAGGTTATTGAGTTTGGCCAGGGCCATTCTATAAGGATCCAATTGTGGTGGCCCTCCGAGACGGGGAATTGCCCAGTTCCTGCTATTAAGTCTAGAAACCTCGGATTCATATTTGACAAGGAACTAAAGTTTGCAAAAAAAAATCAACTATTTAACCTCCTCCTGTTTTTTCACATTGAACATTTTGCATACAATGTTGCCGTATATTCCATTAAGCCTCAGGAAAACGGTAATAGGAGCTCTTGTCCTCTCGAAAATCGACTATGGGAATGCGCTATTCCTGGGCATTGACAAAGGCATGACTGACAAATTGCAGGCTTTGCAGAATGCAGCAGCACGAGTACTACTTGACATTCCAAAACACCATCCCACATCCGCCAGTATAAGGCAGCTTCACTGGCTTCCAGTCCTACAGCGAGTAGAATTCAAAGCTTTCCGTCTTGTGCATAAGGCACTATATGGAGGGGAAGCCATGGACATTCAGAAACTTTTCTCCTGGTACTCCCCGCGACGGAATCTCAGGTCAGCCAACACAGGGCTAGTACAGGTTCCTAAAATAATAAAAGCCAGATGGGGAGGCAAAAGCCTCTGCCATCGAGCAGCCAAATTATGGAACATGCAACCTACTACCATTAGACTACAGTCTAATAGACTTCTGTTTAGGAAATTGGTCAAGACCTGGCTTTTCCCTCAACACTAACCTTGGCGAACCTGTGCATGGGAACAAGTCACTCCTAGCGCCAAGACGCCTCGGCAATCGAGCGCTTTATAAGTATGTCAGTCAGTCAGTGAGGCAGACTTCAGGACTCATATAGAATGGGGCATGGAGAGGCAGAGGGTCTTCCTCCAGTGTGTGGTGGGTACCGGGCAGCAGCAGGAAGTGAGGTCCTACCCCTTGACTCTCTAAGGCCAGTCATTGGCCAGCACGGGCCTGCTGAGGCTCGAGAAAGACTCCGTTCAGTGGCACTAAAAACAGCAGTGCCAACCTCTCCCCGCGACACACCCTAAAGTGCCAGGGGGGTGCATGAATGACATCACGGGTGAGACTGCAGGTGAACGGAATGCCAGCGGGAAACAATGTAATGGTCTTTGTGCCAAGGGTGACAAACGATGGCAGCTCACCCTGACCTTCTGTACACCATGTAAAGGTTTTACACTCAAAGAGAGTCTCTGAGCCAGGGGTAAACGAAAAGATGATATATGGCCCACCTTTGCAAATAAATACTTACCAGAGCACACCGCTACCTGGGGCGGGCTATGTTACTGCACAAACCGCATTCCACAAAACCTAATCTGTGCTTTGTTGAACCAGAGGTGAATAAATCCTGGCAGGTGAACCGCAGTGTACACACGGGCGATGGTTCACTAGTGCGCCACACCAAAGCAAACATAGGCAGAGGGTACTGTGAGGAGCAGTGGGTGGGGGGGGGGGAGGGGGGACTATTCACACTATGATGGAGATGAACAAGAGAGCCATGGGGAGGCAGGCAAGGAGGCTTCAGTAAGAAGCACTAGAGGAGGTGTCACGGGATTGGGTGTCACGAGGAGGGGGCAGGGGAATCCTTGGGGTGGCAAGGGGGATCCTGAGGACGGCAAGAGGGATCCTGAAGCAGGCAGGTCAGAAGGTCCTAAGCAGCAGGCAGGTGTGAGAGGTACTGGAGTTGTGGCCAAGAAAGGGTCCTGTGGAAGGTTGCTGAAATGCTAAAAAGTTTCTGGAAGAGACAAACCAAGCAATCAACATGTAACATGTGCAGGCAGATCATAGATACCCTGTTGCATTTAGGCAGAGGTCTTATGAACAAGCGGGCAAGAGCCAAATTGGGCCATGATGTGGGAGGTGGCTGAGGGTCCTTAGAGGCCTCCTCAAGCAGATTTACACGAGGAGCCCTGGGCAGATCGGCAAAAGGCGTCCTGTGGCAGAAGCGGAGAAGGTGTCCTGGGGCAAGTGAGCAACAGGAGTTCTGTGACAGGTGAGCAAGAAGTGCCCTGGGGCAGGTGGTGTCCTTGGGCGGAGGAGTAGCAGTTTCCTGAGAGAGACGTCAGAGGGCCCTGGCTGAGGAAATCAAGAGGGATTCTTCAAGGGGGTGGATAAGCAGTCCTATAGAAGGCAGACAAGGTGTGTCCCAGGGCAGGCAGGAAAAGGTACGAGCTGAAGTGGGTAAGCCAGACTGGTAGGAGGCATCCTGGGGTAGAAAGGCAAGACGTGACCCTGGCCAGGTGAGCAAGCAATGCCATGGGGCCTCCAGTTCTCTTGGGCAGAGCAGTAAAGGCTTCTTAGGAGAGATGTTGAGGCTTCTTGGGAGAGATGTCAGATGGCCCTGGCTGAGCCAATCAAGAGGGATTCTTTTGGGGGGTGGACACGCGGTCCTACAGAAGGCAGACAAGGTGTGTCCCGGGGGAGGCAGGCAAGATACGAGATGACGTGGGTAAGCCAGATTGGTAGGAGGCATCCTGGGGTAGACAGGCAAAAGGTGTCCTGGGGAAAACTGGCAAGCGGTGATCTAGGGCGGTCAGACAAGAGTCAAGCCAGACCAGGGAGATAAGAGATGTCCCGCGACAGAGGGCTGACAGTCCTAGCTGAGAGATGAAGGGAGTCCTGGAGAGGTAAGACGAGCGGAAGGTAGAGGTGAGAGGGATCCTGAGGAAGGCGGGTGAGATGGGCAACGGAGAAGGACCATTAGTAGGATGTTCGTGCAAGCTTGAGAAAGCAATGCTGATGGAGGAGTCTGGACAAAGGGTGGCAATGGTGTTAAATTTTCTTCAAATTCTTTAGGAGGCAACTTTGCTTCCTTAATGTAGTCAAATAACACACTAGAAGCAGTTCCTGTTTGTGTAAGGGTGTGGACAAGGAACAAGGACACGTCACCACAGTGAAAAGGTTATTTCCAGCACATCTTGCATATTTCCTGGGCGCAGGAACAGCCCGCCCTAGCCCATGCATCCCACTGCGTCGCTCCGAATGACGCTCACATGAGCATTTTCCCCACGGACATACATTGATCAGAGGTAATTTTAGGTGGAAAAGGGAAGATTACAGAAAAATGAGCTACTTTTTTGCTTCGAAGATCGAGTCTCCCGCCTGAATGGAGTCTGAAGGCATGTACGGTTTGCGTCATCATGGGAACGTCACCCACGCACAGACTGGGCCAAGTCCTGCTCAGCGTGCAGGTGCAGTCACGTGCCTACAGCCGGGGGCCTGCTAGTGCAGTGCAGAGCAGACTCAGACCTCTGAAGCTCTGAGTGACAAACAAATCATTTTCTTGATGAAGAGATCAGCACAAACACATAGCCTGGCCACGCCCTCGCCGGCTTACAGGGTGCAATCCACAGGGTGGCACAGCGTGTGCTGTTGCGATCCCACACCTTTGGTACATGGAAATGAAAGGTCCCCGGAGATACGGGGTGGAACAAACCGCGTGCACATGTAGTTTCTCTCTGCAGTGACTCCAGATAACCATGCACTACTGTGGTGATCTGGCATCCATTCCATCATAGTACTATGTCATTGGAATGTAGAATGTACTGTGTGAGGCTGCAGTGGAAAGATTCCAGTTTACACAGTTACTCTGGGACTGCAGCAGCTGTGGCTAATAAATATACTTCCTGAAGTACCAAGTCTTCTACTATTTACTGCTCTATACTTCACTACAATGTGGCGACGAGGATGGGCCTGTCTTTCATCCAAACCGTTTTTGCATTCTCGTGTTCCTCCACCCTCCTCTTCTGACATTGTTGTTTCTGAACCAAAGTGTTTTTCTCATCCTGAACTCGAGCGTAGGAGTAATAGACGAAATGTTATCAAACCTTTAAGATTTCGCGATTGATGTTCATTTGTATTAATTATCAAATGTATATTTATGAATTGATGAATTTACGCTATGTTATTCTATTTATTGTTTTTCTGTTTTTATTTGTTGTAAAGAAGGGAGATATTGTGGTGATCTGGCATCCATTTCATCATAGTACTATGTCATTGGAATGTAGAATGTACTGTGTGAGGCTGCAGAGGAAAGATTCCAGTTTACACAGTTACTCTGGGACTGCAGCAGCTGTGGCTAATAAATATACTTCCTGAAGTATCCAAGTCTTCTACTATTTACTGCACTATACTTCACTACAACTACACTTCATGTTCACCACAGAGCCTTGCTAATATTTAAACTACTCACTTTACGTATCAGGAAGACAAACTGCAACAGTGATCAGCAGGAGACAGAGAGCACAAGAGCATCCATCCTATTCCAGTGAGTGATCAGTGATCGGAAATATTTCTCTGAAGTTCTCCTCTCTGGGGCGCCTCTAATTATATGGTACCTCATGTTCGGAGTGTTGCATAGTACACCACAGAACGGGTGATTTGGTGTGTCAGTGTACTCTTATGGAATCGGAGCCATCCAGCCAGTCAAAGTGCTTTGGAAACAAGCACTGGCAAACCCTCACTTCTTGGATCTACTGACTTTGCCAGTGCTGTTTGCCAATGAAGTGCAGCATCAGCAAAAAGCATTTTTTGCTGATGATGCAAAGCATCAGACAAAAGAAAAGAAAAAAAGCCAATAACATTGCTTTTTGTCATTTCATGAGCACATGCATGGGCACCAATATATATATATTTTTTTTTAAGCAATCCTTAATGGATCGGTAAATAAAAAAATTTAAGTAGAGCTAAAGCATCTTTTTTTTTTTTAAGGCAGAGGGCAGGCAGCAATTTGCTTCCTGGCCCTTCAAAATAAAGATAGATAGACAGACAGACAGACAGACAGACAGACAGACAGACAGACAGATATCAGCACAAACTCTTAGCAGGGCGGCCACGGCGTGGCGGGTTCAGAGTCACACGCCGACATATCCAACACTGCTCCTTACAAGAAATGCCCCGCAGCCAGATCCAAAGGATCACAGCGCTTTATTAGACAGCATTCATTGAGTGATAGGCGATGTTGCCAGTCCCAACCCAACGTGTTTCGGCTCCATCCACGAGCCTTGCTTACGGGAGTCAAATATACCGGCTCACTAGGTCTCGCCTGACCCAGCGCATGCGCTGGTCTGGCGAGACTTATTGAGAGGGCTCCAAAAAGTGCTACCAAGCCAGCCTAGAGCTACAGTGCATGTGCGCGGGCGCGCGCGCTTTACCGCGATTACTTTCACTTTCGTGGCCGCTGGGCCGCTTTGATGTTTGATCGCGATCACTTTCACTTTTGCGGCCGCACGGCCGCTCGGCATAGCCAATAGGTCTCGCTTTTGGGACCTTATAAGTATTTAGTTATGCAACTGTTGCATGGCTAAACACTTATAAGGTCCCAAAGGCGAGACCTATTGGCTATGCCAATGCTGGTTTTTAAATGACCACGTGTTTTCAAGACCACGTAATTTATTGACGTCGTCCTCCGGCCATTTGTCTTCGAGCATGCGCAGTGATCTTTAATTCATAATTCAATCCCAAAGCAGCGGTCTAAAAATAATTCCAAGGAACACTGCACAATTTTGAGTTCAGGTAAGTTCAATGCGCACAAATTAAATTGTAAATAAAATTTGGAGCAAAAACATGCCACTCACTGTGTTTTGTTGCGCGTTTCCTCACTCCGTATCCGCGAGCCTGGAACCTTTTCCGGCGCCTTCCCTTGCTCATTTCCACTGTTCCGTATTCATGGGCACCCCCATACTTATTCACAGCAGAGGCGAGCGAGTCAGGCTCCAACTACCACAATCCATCAGCTCAAACTCCGATTGTGAAGCCCAAGACGCTAGAGTCCAGACTCTAGAGTCTTGGGCTTCACAATCGGAGTTTTAGCTGATGGATTGTGGTAGTAGTTGTTTTTAAACCAGCCAAAAACAGACCTCCTACCTATTTGTTTTTTTCTTCACCAAAAAAGGAACGCTATCCACACAGTCGCACGCTACACGATCAAACTCCACACATTTTTAATCAACACCACTTAATTGATCACCAAACTGCATAATCCAACTCAACAACACAATTACACAACACACCACATACATCCAATCCATGCCAATCATGCCACAAAATGGGGAGCAAAAAAACGATGGATGTAGGCCCAGATCTCTGTACTGGGATGAATGTATGATATTATTGAGCATTCTGTCCATCAATTGTTCTTTTTGCACATGTCACCCCAAGTGAGACGGGTATGGCCCGACGTGGGTCCCGTGCTCTCCATGCCACTGGAGTTAAGCTAGACTGGCTGACGAGGGGTGATACCCCAAAACCAGTCCTAGGATGCTTGTTCCCAGTCCAGGGAGGAACTGGCCTGGCAGTTCAGGCTGGACTGTTCCTATAGGGAACAGGGTCCAGACTGATTTACATATGGCTGGCTCTAAACTGGAATGGCATGGGGAGCAAAAAACAATGGATTTAGGCCCAGATCTCTGCATTGGGGTGAATGTATGACATTGTTCTGCATTTTGTCCATCAATTGTTCTTTTTGCACAAAATTCAACAGCACGCCACGTAATTAAACTCCACTACATACCACGCCACAACACAAAAAACAATTCCACATAATTCCACTCCATAAAAAACAATCCCACTCCATATAATTCTAGTACACTCAATACCACATAATTACTATCAACATATTTCCACTGCACACCATGCCTCATCCACTACACAAATCCACTCCATACCAAACAAGTCCACCCAATACAATTCCACAACTAACAATTCCAACCCAACACACAATTCCAACCCAATACATAATTCCACTACACACCACATGCTAGGGCGACCAGATTCTCAATCAAAAAACGGGGACAGGTCATAGACATAGAAGTAGGACTATAGTTTGCAGTAACCATTGACATAAAAGTAGGACTATTTGACAGCTGTCAGACATGAAAAGAGACTACAAGGACAGCTTCCTCCACAGACCGTGATGAAGCATTACAGACAACAAATCCGAGGTCTTTTATTGGCACCCCTCTCCTTTACGCAGCTGCATTAGTACTTTTTATTACATTTACACTTTTAAGGACTATAGCATATATTTGAAAAAAATCAATTACACACCACAGGCTAGCAAACGCCAGATTTACTAGCTTTATCAATGCCCGTTTCTATAGCTGCGCGTCAGCACCACGTAAAGTACAACTCACTCATGTTGCTTAGTTGCTCTTAACATGAAAGCATGGGAGGTAAACTGCGGAATGCTAAATTGCCAAAGGGCAGCCATGGACCAATGTAAGAAAAACACTTCTCTCCAGGTATTACTGCCTTAGGGTCTTAAGGGTCGCAAAGGCTGGCTGACCACACCGTCCTCCCACATTTGCGTGGTCACTGCTGGGATGTCATGTTACCTTACTGGGGTATGCATAGTGCACTCTAGCCATTGGTATAATCTCATAGTGCAATAGTGTGAAGACCTGAGCAAAAAGCTCGAGCAGCGCTGCTCGCCTCTCCCACAGGCATTAACCCTGCTCCTTTAAGTCTTTTCCAGCTAAACAGTTTGCCGTGATCTGAAAGATCAGTCAAAAGGTCAAGTCATAGCTTTGATATGGAGAACACAGAGCATGCATCAATTGGTTATGAATAAAACATGCAATGAGCAATACATTAATCCTTGCACGGTATGCATAAGGGCTACTGAAAAGTTTGTATGGCTATGAATACAAGCAACAGGACGCAGAAATATTGTTTTATCCAAAGTAGAAACTTTTGGTAAGAGACATGGGCTAGGCAAACTGAAAAACATGTTGGAAACAATGAGCAGATTTAATAGCCAAGGCAGGTTTAACCTGAAGCCACTGAATGAAGGCCTCAAATAGCGACTCAGCCTGTTACCTGATCACCAGTGTTTCGTTTCCCTGGATTTCTGTTCTGATCTTGGAACTGGTAGAAATGAATGCTTGGAGCTTGAGAAGGACGTTGGGGACGTCATTACCACATGTGTTATCGGACACTCATCCTAACATTCAGAAATACTTTAAAGTTTCTGTTTCGTGTACTTCTAGTGGGATATCTGGGGGAGCAGCAAACACACAGCCTCTACAGATCACAGAAGTTCAGAAAGTTCATATTTCCTCCTCTAGCGAAGATTCAGTTTTGATGATATGCAATTGTGCAAATATGGCTGGCACGATGACGTAGGTGGCGCTGCGTGTAAAAAGAGAAGGGAAATCCGGAGAGAAAAGGTCTCTCTTCAAAGGATTTCCCTTCCTGCTACAGCGCTCACCTCAGTGACGTCACACGCCGTAAACAGTGCAAAGTGAGCATGCGTGCACATGCTCAACCGGAACAATGAAAAACCAGGCCATTTCTGTGTTAAACCCGGACACTGTTTGAAAACTGGGACATTTGAGTCACTTGGAGAAAAGTGTCGGGACACTTCTCCAAAAACAGGGACCGTCTGGGGAAAACTGGGACGTCTGGTCACCCTACCACATGCGTACACTCCATAACCCATGGGTAAAAGACATTGGGCCCGATTAAGAGTTTGGCACAGTTGCGCTGGCTCTCCGCCGGCACAGCTGCGCCAAACCCACACAAGGACTGCCCTCCGTATTAAGAATTGATAGAGTTCAACTCGTAACACGGCGGGTGGTCCTTTGCCCTTTCCATGGTGGTGCCTGGAAAACAGGCATCGCAATGAGAACAGGAAAAAAGTTACAGCACGGCATGGGCATTGTGCTGTGGGGCAGCTGTGCCAACCCCAGGACTGTTCCCTGGCGGTCCACTGCCGATGTGACGGTGAACATCGTAACGGGCAAAAGTGTGGACCTGCACTGCCACAGCAAGTCTGGCGGTCAGAAGACCGCCAGATCATAATCAGCCCCATAGTCATTTACAACGCCAATAGCTCTACCTCAACCAAATGCGAGACCCATTGTATTTCCAATGCTTGTTATTGTTTACATCTAGAAACGAAGTTGCTGGAGTACACAGCCAGCGAGGCAGTACACACAAAGATGGTGGGACCACAGAGCCACTAAGGCATCTAGCTGCACGTTGGACACGTGCTGGGTGTGCAGAGAGCGCAAAGGCACGCACCCACCAAAGCACACAATCACATAGTAAGGTGGGGCGGGGATTGTGCAACAGCGTCCGTTTGAGAGATCCCGCCCAATGGCTGCTCCTCCACGTGCCAGCTCACAGGGAGGCCGGACCCTGGCAAGCAGCTGCCGAACCGGACCTGGCACACCGTCGCTTCCTGGTCGGGGAGTGCCTGCCTCCACGGCCCGGGCTGCGGCGCTTGTACCTGCAGGAGGGGCCCCGGGTCAGCACCCCGGAGGGGCATAGAAGAAAGACGTGCAACAGAGGCTCATGAGGGCAGCCCAGTCCCCAGCAGGGGAGGTGTGAGGGGGTGGGGGGGGGGAGAGAGACACAGGCTACATTAATGAGGAGTGAGAGCGCCCCCAGCACTGCATGCGGCACGCTCCTGACATCAATGAATCAATTAACTGTATTCGACTCGGTCTTAAAATCATAAGAGTATAAACAATACAATCATCTAAAGAGGGTACACCTCCGGATGAAACACAATAAAACACCATAGCAAACAAATGTTTCAACGCAGTTCTCGGATAAAAATGCACATGCTCAGTCAAGACTATGATGCAACCGGAAGTACGCCCACAAATAACCAATTAAATAACAGTTCAACAATAGAAATGGAAATTAAGTTCAACTGCAATGTAAAATGCCAGATAAAAAACGTGAGAGAAAAATACACATATCCTGTGACTGTAAGAGTTGTAAAAACAGAAAAGCTGGTCTCGCCCGACTGAAATCCAAAGGTGAAAGCAACTGATGGCGTAAACTATTACCTGTGGGACATATCAGCACTATATGCATTGTGTATGGATTAGGGAGTGAGTAGTTATCACAAGTACAGGCTTGCGGCTGCGCAGTTTTAATCCGACCTCCCTTTGCAAACATCAGCTGCTAGAACGAATTTAACCTGAAATAGGTCAACAACCCGCAGTGGCGGCTGAATAACCCCCTATTCAAATATGGCTGCATCCCATTCAAGCATTGGACTATACTAAAATGGCGCCTCGAGCTTTTAGTCAAAGCAATGGTCCCTTTTTCCGCTGCCACCCTAGAGTGAAAAGCCTGCTTCAGACACGCAATATCCCCTTTCACAATATAGTCAGGATTTACAAAAATCTCCTGTCTGACCAACTCAGTAAAATGTCTCTTGAGGAATGAGAGCCAGAGAGCGCGTGACATGTGGTCCAGGTTCACACAGTCCTGCTCTATGAATCAGTGAAGATTGAACTCTTCCTTCAGCCAAGGGGATAGCCATAAAAGCAGGGGTCGAAGGCAAAAGAGAGATCAGAGATGTACCCCCACCCCCAATTATTCATGTAATATCTCACGGAGAATAGCTTGGGAGGTATTTAATAAACCGCTCAGAAAAATATTTTCAGTCACCTGCAAGGGAACGGGGGACATGTACACCATATGTCACACCCAAAGCTGGCGGCAGGAATGAATTTAGCCGTATGTACTTTAAGAATTGACTCGATTTGCGCGTGGCTTAGGCGTTTAAAAGGGTGGCGAATAGTATCCGTGTTTTTTTTAAACATGGTATTTTTCTAGAGTAAGGGTTGCCAGGAAAAGTGGGAATCCTCTAGGATGCCCAGATAAGAAAAGGTCTCTACTCTACAAGTGGGGTGACGTTTCACAGCACATTTTTTGGAGCTGGTATTTCTAGGTCCTATAACTTTAACATGGGACTTGGAATAGTTATGAGAAAGATCAGGTCCATCCATGAAATTTACGGAAAGATTACAAGATGCTGCAGACCGTTAGTCGCCTGAGCTTTTAAAACAGCTTCATCAGCATATAAGAATGCGGGCAAAGGATGACAGTGCACGCACAGAAGGTCAGTCCCACGTACTAAAGGCAGTGGCGTAATGATAATTGAGGGGGCCCCCCTGCAAGGTACGTGGAGGGGCCCCCTCCGGATTCTTTCAGGAGCTCCCCGGCAGAAGGGCAGTGCTGAGGGGTCCCCTGGAGTTTGGGGCCCCCCCGCACTGCGGGGGATGCGGGGGCCTGTGTAACGCCCCTGACTAAAGGGGCTGACTCCATACCATTAATATAAAGAATGAAGAGAATGGGGGCCAGAATCCAACCCTGGCACACCCCTCCCCTTAGGCTAAAGGACTGGATGCAATAGGACTGGATGCGTTGCCCCCATACCAGCCGGAACCAGTGAGGCACTCGTGCAGATCATGCAGGAAGGCGACCAGAGCCGGCTCGACCCCCATTGACCCCAGCGTAGGCCAGAGCTTAGCTCTGTTAACCTTATCAAAGGCAGAGCTGAGGTCCATGAAGGCCAAGTGGATCCCCCCCACCCCGTCCTGGTGTATTTTGATATAAGCAGATAGAGATTTAGGTTTTGCTCTACAGTCCCCCGCCCAGAACTGAACCCATACTGAATTTCTGATAGTACACTGCTATCGCTAGCCCACAGAGTGAGACGGTTTAGGAGGACTCTGCCTATAATTTTCACTTTACTATCCACCCAAAAATTCGGACAATAGCATGCAGGGTCCTTCCTATTCCCATTTTTAACAAGCATTAAAAATGCAATAGGTCTCACCTTTAATTAAGTTAAAGCGATTTGCTTTGCTATACAATACCATTAGCAAAGCAAATGGCTTTAACTTAATCAAAGGCGAGACCTATTGCATTTTCAATGCTGGTTTTATTTTACAATCTATCGCTCACTCCCGCCCCCAAGCCCCAACCAAGACTCATAGGAAGGGACTGCAAAGAACGTCGCCCAGAAATAAAAAGATCTGCTGTTTGCTATACTTTGTGCTTCTACCTTACCATTTATTAAAAACGAAAACACATTTATGTAAACTCCGATTTGAAATTGGTAGGAAAAATAAATGTTTCAGATGCCAAAGAAAGAAAAGCGAACAATTGACAAAAGTTCTTCCCAAAACCAGACTCTCCTGCAACAGCAAGACATTAATTCGGTCTATCATTATGGCAATAGAGGACATTTTATAGCGCTGCGATGAGTTTTGTCTATGTCAGCACTATACAAGCACCACCTACATGCATACAAGTAAAACGCCAACACAAACGTGTGCATTAACAGCTGAGTGGCTTATGAGGCGCGATGAAGTGTGCAGCATTGTGCAGTCTGCTCCCGTTGTACGCCCCACACTCCGGCACCGCTGTCTAGTGCTGCGCAGCAATAACCCCGACAGGTGTCGTTCCACGCGCATTTCCCACGAGGCACCGCGCGGATTAAGATTTCGCCACGCTTCAGTGTGCAAAGGCATTTCGCAGCTGGAAAGGGCACGGAAGCGGTTTGGCGTTAGCTCGCCCAGAGTCAGGGCACGCTGGAGAGCTGGGTGTGCAAGGGACAGGAGGAGTTGGCCTCTAGGCGCTTGTTCAGCAGCGTGAGAGAGGATACATCTGCAAGAGACAAGCTTGAGCAGTGCATGCGAGGCCGGATGAAATAAACCCCGAGACACCCCAGCCTTAGGGGTCAGACAGGGACACACTATAATTGTATTTATATAGGGCCTGCTTCCCTGGGCCAGCGCTAAGGGTCACCAGAACAGCTCTCAGGCTATGTAAGCGCTATACTAGCCGCCATAGCCATTGTATAACCATAACATATAAAACGCCATTAACATTCCCTTCCACTGAACGGGACGTCTTCGTTCGTCCATTATGCATGTTACTATCCCTGGGCTAGCAGACTTTCTCCAGACGCTTCTCTATCATGCTGGCTGCCCCCCACTACACACATATGGGGGGCGGGGCATCAGGAGAATGTTTGGCGTGCAAGTGATGGCAATGCAGGAGCTTTGCAAAAATGAAACATGCGTTTGGTTCTGATAAGGGGGGCTCACTAGAGACAGGTAAGGGCTACAGAGTGCCAAGAAACGATACATCTGGGGGCACAGATGATGGAGCAGAGGAGAAACTAAAGGGGGCATACGAAGCAGAGAGAGGAGGCCACATATATACGACCTTAAAGGTGAAAGAGGGCTGCGCAAGGTGATACAAGGCAGACGCGAGGACCAGTGCGGGTTAGAGAAGGAGGCATAAGGTGAGCTGCTAACAGGGCGCATGGAGTCCATATATGCAGCTCAGGGCACACGCGTACATAGGTAGGTGGCTACATGGATGTGTGGAAGGATGCTTGCTTGGATGGATGGACGGTTGATGTATGGATTCGTGGAAGAATGGATGGATGCGTGCATGGATGGATGGACGGATGGATGGATGGACGGACAGACAGACAGACGGGTGAATGCGTGGAAGGATGGATGGCAGCTAATGGGACATATGCAGAACAGATGTGACTCACCAGGGCCGTAAACATGTTTATATGGGAACATGAGCTGCAGGTGTGCTGCGAGCAGAAACGGGGCGTGTGAGCATCATGCGGGCAGAGTGGCTCATTGAGCACAGGTCCAGGGCTTGGTCGGTGGTGTGGGAGAGTGGTGGCGCGGGGGGCTACCAGAAGGCCGTTGTCCCCTGGGTAAGGGCATATAAGGGGCCCTTAATAGACTAATGGGGGTGACACATATAAAAGCGTTTCAGGGAGACATTTGGGTGAGATCATGGGTTGTGGGAGCAGATACGGTGACGGGGGCTTATATCCGAATACACATTGGTATAGATGCGGTGGCGTGGGGGTCAGACAATGGGCCATGTTATGTCAAATTAGACAACACAGCGAGGCGGCGAAATACTTAACATCAAACTTCCACGAGAAAAAAAGCATTACACGCGTGTGCCGGTACCTAGGGGCCCACGAGGGGGAGGGAGGAAAAGCGAAAGCACGCGTACAAACAAAAAATGCACGCGCGTGTCAAAGATAGCGTCGGGCTGTCCACATGCACGTGCTTTTTTTTGTAACTACGCGTGCATGTTTAGCTTTTCGGATGGCGGATGTTTGCCCAGCTGGACGCGCGTCGATTCTGAAAGGTCCTCTCCATGGCGAGAGCAGCGCATGCGCTGCTTTCGCCAGGCGAGACCTAAAAATGGAACGATCACCGAGTGATGCCAACTAGTCTGATGCGAGTAGCTGTATTAAGATGTTGAGTCCCATATGGACCACAGGTCAATGGTAGATTTTAACAGGCTCCCCCGTACCCTAACCGATCCAGGATCCTTACAATCAGGGAGAGACAAATAACTTTCCTTACTTGCTCCCACTGAAAGGTGAGCCTACAGTCCTCGCAGTCGCTAACCTATTGCTCCATGTCCTTCTCAAGGCTGTAAATAGCCACAGAATGACCGAACCAAGCATCTGGGGTAGTGGTGAGAGTCTGTACCGAAGTTTGCTGCAGATAGAACAAGGGGTGGTTTGCTGTACCCGAAAAAGCTGCACTGTTCTGCAAGGCACTAGTTCCTAGAAGATGATCCCATAGCTCTTGCTTTAGGGCTTTCTTTCTCTCATTACGTGCCTAGCCTCTTTGACTTCTTCATGGACCCGAGGTTGATTGTGCAGGGAAGCCATTAGCACTCCAGGAGCCTGGAAACATGGCTTGTCAAACCATTTAAATGGGAATACCGGGGGTGCAGTACTAGGCAGAGGAAGGGCCGTCTTAATACATCTCATGAGACTAGAAAAGGCAGCCAAACCGTTGACACCGGAGGCTTCCTAGTCTATGCAAATATACAAATCAGATGGACAGGTAGAGAGCAGATGTAAATTAAAATCATCAGGGAACATCTTCGCCCATGTAAGCCATCTTCCCTGATCTTTTGAGCTGACGGATTCCTCATATAAACAATCTGCCCTGACGGGTATCATAGACCACAGGAAAACGGCCAACAAAGGGTTATGGTCACTTTATGGGTGCCAAACTACGTGAAAGTTAATAAGGGTGGAAAAGAGGCAGGCAGAACCAAACATCTCGTAGATTATTGAGCTGGAGCCTGCCCCCTTATAAGTTGGAATCGGTCTGGGTCATTAACACCCTCCCCTCCTTACTGAACAGGTTCACTCAGTTAGGTTCTAACATCAGATTATTTAACATATCCCCCTGAGGCGAGTACTTGAGGTGAGCCTGGTCCATACCAATAGGAGCATCTACAATGGCACCATACAGAGAACAATCCATACAGGGGTACAAGTTAAAATCACCTATCCGCATCAAAGCTGTAAAGCTGGATACGCTAGAACCAAAACCATATAACAAGTGTCCACGATCACACTTCACATCATGCTCACTCCTGGCAGAAGTAGAATTATAAACATTCACAATCAAGGCCCTGTGTGAGTTTCTAAAGACCAAGAG
The DNA here is from genome assembly GCF_964204655.1 of Triturus cristatus. Lineage (NCBI taxonomy): Eukaryota > Metazoa > Chordata > Amphibia > Caudata > Salamandridae > Triturus > Triturus cristatus. The sequence continues at coordinate 1,211,667,711 of NC_140593.1, read as the reverse complement.
AGTGCCTAGGAGATTGATAAGACCCCTTTACTTTACAGCGGAGGCTCAAACTGATAATAGTGGCTAACCCCTTCAGCTCTGCCATGAACAGAGGGAGTGGCGTTCGAGACAAATTAAGCATAACCACCTACAATGACCCAGGTTTCTTGAAGGCAAATGATGTCAAAGGAACAGAATACATTTTTGCATATTTCATTATCAAATGTACTAGAAGACCCCTCTAAACCCCAGCTGGTGACCTTTAAGGCGTTGAAGTTACTTAGGTGGTTACTAGTAACGATGTTATCCAGCCCAGGGGGGAGTCAATCCTGAGTATCAAACTCGCTTAGAATGTCAAAGCCATTAGACAATGATAGGCCAGGGGCCTCCTCCTGCTGATGAGCAGGGCTGACTCCCACACCTTGGGCAGGAATCGATGCAACCGCCCCATCTCACCAACCCCAAATCTAAGGCGTTATAGAAAGAGCCCAGAGGGAGTAAGGATATTTTAGGGCTGGAAGAGGGACCTTGAATGACCCTATTTTAAAAATAGTCCGCCTGCCTCCTGTTAGAAACATTAATACAATAAAGTCCCCATTCCACGTTTTGTTTGACTTGCCCATCCACCCCACTCTGCAGGCCATGATGATTTCATTAACAAAGGCATCATTTGCTTTGGCCCTTCTTAATAGCCAGTGTATGATATTATTCTTGGGCTGGTAATAGCTCTCAGAATATGTTGGCCCGAGAGAAGGCACACTGGCCATGACCAGAACGCAGAAGCAGGAGGAGGTTGAACAACATCACAGGATTGAGCCCCTGCCTCAAGAGAAGTAGATGTGGGACGGCCCCTTCCCATTGTCGAGGAAGGGACTGGCCGTTATAATTCGAAGGGGTACACGGGCTAATGGGATCTGGCGCCCCACAAGCCTGCTATCTACTGGGGGTGTGGGGGGGAGGAGGAGGCAGTGAAAAGGCAGTGAAAGATGCAGACTAAAGAATCAGTTACTGGGCCAGCACACCTAGGGCCAGATCGAGGCGAAGTGCAGCCTGAGGCCTGGTGCCCAAAGCGTCACTGTGGCTGGAAGGAGGCGAAGTGCAGCCTGAGGGCTGGTGCCCAAGGCGCCACTGTGGATGGAAGGAGGCAAAGTTTAGTCTGAGGCCTGGTGCCCAAAGCGTCACTGTGGCTGGAAGGAGGCGAAGTGCAGCCTGATGGCTGGTGCCCAAGGCTGCACTGTGGCTGGAAGGAGGCGAAGTGCAGCCTGAGGCCTGGTGCCCAAAGCGATACTGTGGATGGAAGGAGGCGAAGTTTAGTCTGAGGCCTGGTGCCCAAAGCGTCACTGTGGCTGGAAGGAGGCGAAGTGCAGCCTGAGGGCTGGTGCCCAAGGCGCCACTGTGGATGGAAGGAGGCAAAGTTTAGTCTGAGGCCTGGTGCCCAAAGCGTCACTGTGGCTGGAAGGAGGCGAAGTGCAGCCTGAGGGCTGGTGCCCAAGGCGCCACTGTGGCTGGAAGGAGGCGAAGTGCAGCCTGAGGCCTGGTGCCCATGACTGCACTGTGGCTGGAAGGAGGCGAAGTGCAGCCTGAGGGCTGGTGCCCAAAGCGTCACTGTGGCTGGAAGGAGGCGAAGTGCAGCCTGAGGGCTGGTGCCCAAGGCGCCACTGTGGCTGGAAGGAGGCGAAGTGCAGCCTGAGGCCTGGTGCCCATGACTGCACTGTGGCTGGAAGGAGGCGAAGTGCAGCCTGAGGGCTGGTGCCCAAGGCTCCACTGTGGCCGGAAGGAGGCGAAGTGCGGCCTAAGGCCTGGTGCCCAAGGCTGAACTGTGGCTGGAAGGAGGCGAAGTGCAGCCTGAGGCCTGGTGCCCAAAGCGTCACTGTGGCTGGAAGGAGGCGAAGTGCAGCCTGAGGGCTGGTGCCCAAGGCTGCACTGTGGCTGGAAGGAGGCGAAGTGCAGCCTGAGGCCTGGTGCCCATGACTGCTCTGTGTCTGGAAGGAGGCGAAGTGCAGCCTGAAGCCTGGTCCCAAGGCTGCACTGTGGCTGGACGGAGGCGAAGTGCAGCCTGAGGCATGGTGCCCAAAGCGTCACTGTGGCTGGAAGGAGGCGAAGTGCAGCCTGAGGGCTGGTGCCCAAGGCTGCACTGTGGCTGGAAGGAGGCGAAGTGCAGCCTGAAGCCTGGTCCCAAGGCTGCACTGTGGCTGGACGGAGGCGAAGTGCAGCCTGAGGCATGGTGCCCAAAGCGTCACTGTGGCTGGAAGGAGGCGAAGTGCAGCCTGAGGGCTGGTGCCCAAGGCTGCACTGTGGCTGGAAGGAGGCGAAGTGCAGCCTGAGGCCTGGTGCCCATGACTGCACTGTGTCTGGAAGGAGGCGAAGTGCAGCCTGAGGCCTGGTGCCCAAAGCGTTACTGTGGCTGGAAGGAGGCGAAGTGCAGCCTGATGGCTGGTGCCCAAGGCTGCACTGTGGCTGGAAGGAGGCGAAGTGCAGCCTGAGGCCTGGTGCCCATGACTGCACTGTGTCTGGAAGGAGGCGAAGTGCAGCCTGAAGCCTGGTCCCAAGGCTGCACTGTGGCTGGACGGAGGCGAAGTGCAGCCTGAGGCATGGTGCCCAAAGCGTCACTGTGGCTGGAAGGAGGCGAAGTGCAGCCTGAGGGCTGGTGCCCAAGGCTGCACTGTGGCTGGAAGGAGGCGAAGTGCAGCCTGAGGCCTGGTGCCCATGACTGCACTGTGTCTGGAAGGAGGCAAAGTGCAGCCTGAGGCCTGGTGCCCAAGGCGCCACTGTGGAGAGAATAAGGCAAAGTGCGGCCTAAGGCCTAGTACCCAAGGCCCCACTTTGGCCGGAAGGAGGCGAAGTGCAGCCTGAGGCCTGGTGCCCAAGGCGCCACTGTGGATGAAAGGAGGCGAACTGCAGCCTGAGGCTTGGTGCCCAAGGCTGCACTGTGGCTGGAAGGAGGTGAAGTGCCCAGATTTGTAACAATTGAATCTCTATCTACCAGCTGAGAGTGTGACGTGCCAGTTCCATGGATGGTCGGGAGGGGCACAGTGCAAGAGCCAGTTGTATGGATGGTCGGGAGCGGCACAGTGCACGAGCCAGTTCTGTGGATGGCTGGGAGGGGCACAGAGCAGGAGCCAGTTCTGTGGAGGGCCGGGAAGGGCACAGTGCATGAGCCAGTTCTGTGGATGGTTGGGAAGGGCACAGTACACAAGCCAGTTCTGTGGATGACCGTGAGTAGCACAGTGTAAGAGCCAGTTCTGTGGTTCGCTGAGGGAGAACAGTGCATGAGCCAGATCTGTGGATGTCCGAGAGGGGCATAGTGCATGAGCCAGTTCTGTGGATGGCTGGAGTGGCACAGTGCAAGAGCCAGTTCTGTGGATGGCAAGGAGGGGTACAGTGCATGAGCCTGTTCTGTGGATGGCTGGGAGGGGCACAGTGCAAGATCGAGTTCTTTCAATGGCCAGGAGGGGCACAGTGCATGAGCCAGTTCTGTGGTAGCCCTCGAGGAGCACAGCACATGAGCCAGTTCTGTGGATGGCCGGGGGAGCACAGTGCATGTGCTAGCTCTGTGAATGACCGGGAGGGGGCACAGTGCAGGAGCCAGTTCTGTGGATGGCCGGGAAGGGCACAGTGCATAAGCCAGTTCTGTGGATGGCCGGGAAGGGCACAGTGCATGAGACAGTTCTGTGGATGGCCGGGAAGGGCACAGTGCATGAGACAGTTCTGTGGATGGCCGGGAAGGGCACAGTGCATAAGCCAGTTCTGTAGATGGACAGGAGGGGCACAGTGCAAGAGCCAGTTCTGTCAATGGCATGGGAGGGGCACAGTACACGAGCCAGTTCTGCCAATAGCCTGGGAGGGGCACAGTGCACTAGCCAGTTCTGTCGATGGTCGGGAGCAGCACACTGCATGAGCCAGTTCTGTGGATACCCAGGAGGTGCACAGTGCACAATCCAGTTCAGTGGATGGCAGGGAGGAGCACAGTGCATGAGCCAGTTCTGTGGATGGCTGGGAGGGGCACAGTGCATGAGCCAGTTCTGTGGATGGCTGGGAGGGGCACAGTGCATGAGCCAGTTCTGTGGATGACTGGGAGGGGCACAGTGCATGAGCCAGTTCTGTGGATGGCTGGGAGGGGCACAGTGCATGAGCCAGTTCTTTGGATGGCTGGGAGGGGCACAGTGCATGAGCCAGTTCTGTGGATGGCTGGGAGGGGCACAGTGCATGAGCCAGTTCTGTGGATGGCTGGGAGGGGCACAGTGCATGAGCCAGTTCTTTGGATGGCTGGGTAGGGAACAGTGCAGGAGCCAGTTCTGTGGATGGCTGGGAGGGGCACAGTGCAAGAGTCAGTTCTGTGAGTGGCTGGAGGAGCACAGTGCAGGAGCCAATACTGTGGATGGCCGGGAGGGGCACAGTGCATGAGCCAGTTCTGTGGATGGCTGTGAGGGGCACAGTGCAGGAGCCAGTTCCGTGGATGGCTGTGAGGGGCACAGTGCAGGAGCCAGTTCTGTGGATGGCTGTGAGGGGCACAGTGCAGGAGCCAGTGCCGTGGATGGCTGTGAGGGGCACAGTGCAGGAGCCAGTTCCGTGGTGGCTGTGAGGGGCACAGTGCAGGAGCCAGTTCCGTGGATGGCTATGAGGGGCACAGTGCAGGAGCCAGTTCCGTGGATGGCTATGAGGGGCACAGTGCAGGAGCCAGTTCCGTGGATGGCTGTGAGGGGCACAGTGCAGGAGCCAGTTCTGTGGATGGCTGTGAGGGGCACAGTGCAGGAGCCAGTTCTGTGGATGGTCATGAGGGGCACAGTGCAGGAGCCAGTTCTGTGGATGGCTGTGAGGGGCACAGTGCAGGAGCCAGTTCCGTGGATGGCTGTGAGGGGCACAGTGCAGGAGCCAGTTCCGTGGTGGCTGTGAGGGGCACAGTGCAGGAGCCAGTTCCGTGGATGGCTATGAGGGGCACAGTGCAGGAGCCAGTTCCGTGGATGGATATGAGGGGCACAGTGCAGGAGCCAGTTCCGTGGATGGCTGTGAGGGGCACAGTGCAGGAGCCAGTTCTGTGGATGGCTGTGAGGGGCACAGTGCAGGAGCCAGTTCTGTGGATGGCTGTGAGGGGCACAGTGCAGGAGCCAGTTCTGTGGATGGTCATGAGGGGCATAGTGCAGGAGCCAGTTCCGTGGATGGCTGTGAGGGGCACAGTGCAGGAGCCAGTTCCGTGGTGGCTGTGAGGGGCACAGTGCAGGTGCCAGTTCTGTGGATGGCTGTGAGGGGCACAGTGCAGGCGCCAGTTCTGTGGATGGCCTGGAGGGACACCGTGCAGGTGCCAGTTCTGTGGATGACCGTGAGGAGCACAATGCAAGAGCCAGTTCTGTGGATGGCTGTGAGGGGCACAGTGCAGGAGCCAGTTCTGTGGATGGTCATGAGGGGCACAGTGCACGAGCCAGTTCTGTGGATGCCCAGGAGGAGAACAATGCAGGAGACAGTTCTGTGGATGTTCGGGAGGTGCACAGTGCAAGAGCTGTTTGTGTGCATGACCGGAAGGCGCTCAGTGCATGAGCCAGTTCTGTGGTAGCCCTCGAGGAGCACAGCGCATGAGCCAGTTCTGTGGATGGCCGGGGAAGCACAGTGCATGTGCTAGCTCTGTGAATGACCGGGAGGGGACACAGTGCAGGAGCCAGTTCTGTGGATGGACGGGAAGGACACAGTGCATGTGCCAGTTCTGTGGTTGGCCGGGAAGGGGGGCAGAGTGCAGGAGCCAGTTCTGTGGATGGCCAGGAGGGGCACAGTGCAAGAGCCAGTTCTGTGGATGGCCGTGAGGGGCACAGTGCATGTGCCAGTTCTGTGGATGGCCGGGAAGGGGGGCAGAGTGCAGGAGCCAGTTCTGTGGATGCCCAGGAGGAGAACAATGCAGGAGACAGTTCTGTGGATGTTCGGGAGGTGCACAGTGCAAGAGCTGTTTGTGTGCATGACCGGAAGGCGCTCAGTGCATGAGCCAGTTCTGTGGTAGCCCTCGAGGAGCACAGCGCATGAGCCAGTTCTGTGGATGGCCGGGGAAGCACAGTGCATGTGCTAGCTCTGTGAATGACCGGGAGGGGACACAGTGCAGGAGCCAGTTCTGTGGATGGACAGGAAGGACACAGTGCATGTGCCAGTTCTGTGGTTGGCCGGGGAGGGGGGCAGAGTGCAGGAGCCAGTTCTGTGGATGGCCAGGAGGGGCACAGTGCAAGAGCCAGTTCTGTGGATGGCCGTGAGGGGCACAGTGCATGTGCCAGTTCTGTGGATGGCCGGGAAGGGGGGCAGAGTGCAGGAGCCAGTTCTGTGGATGGCCAGGAGGGGCACAGTGCAAGAGCCAGTTCTGTGGACGGCTGGAGGAGCACAGTGCAGGAGCCAGCTCTGTGGATTTCCGGGAGGAGCACAGTGCAAGAGCCGATTGTGTGCATGGCCGGCAGGCGCTCAGTGCATGAGCCAGTTCTGTGGATGGCTGGGGGAGCACAATGCATGTGCTAGCTCTGTGAATGACCGGGAGGGGGCACAGTGCAGGAGCCTGTTCTGTGGATGGCCAGGAGAGGGCACAGTGCACAACCCAATTCTGTGGATGGCCGGGCGGGGCACACTGATAAGCCAGTTCTGGGGATGTCCGGGAGAGGGACAGTGCATAAGCCAGCTCTACAGATGCCCAAGAGGGCACAATGCACGAGCCAGTTCTGTGGGTGGCTGGGGAGGGAACAATGCACGAGCCAGTTCTGTGGATGGCCGGAAAGGGCTTAGTCCATGACCCAGTTCTGTGGGTGGCCAGGAGGGGCTCGATGCATGAGCCAGATCTGTGGATGGCTGGGAGGGCACTGTGCACGAGCCAGTTCAGATTAATACACACAAATTGTCTGAGAATTGAAAGTAACAAAAACATAGTCCAAATACGGGTTGTGTGGTTTCTGCTGTCCTTTACTGGATCCAAAAGTACTTTCTTGAGTCGATGTTTCTTTACATCAGTTCATGCACAGAGGTAAAGCTTCTCAGTCACCACAGAAGGCATATACATTCAAAACATCCGAACAAAGGAGGCATAGTTTTCTTCTAATACGTTTAAGCCCCGAGGAAGTCGAAGGTGACTGTACCCTTATGACTAAACCCGCGTTGGCTTTTTTGATTGTTTTTCCCCACAGTGGTGACTAAGAAGCTTTACCTCTGTGCATCGACGGATGTAAAGAAATATGGACTCAAGAAAGTACTTGTGGGTCTAATAAAGGGCAACAAAAACAACAACTTAGGACATTTATGTTACTTTGAATGCTCCGGACATTTTTTGTACATTTTAAACCCCATTGGTAATATTTGGGTTGTTAGGTGGCCACATTTTACCCTCGAGCACCGAACTGTAGTTACCCGGACACATTGAGGCGCGCACCCTCCTGCCAGGCTACCGTTTCTGATCAGTTCATATGGATACCTGCACCTCACGGCTTGAAGACAGTCCTTAGGTGTGTTCATAGAACGGCTGAGGCCTACCCACGCCACAACTTTACTTGGTAGGCTGTTCTCCCCTCTCCAGGGCCGGCATACACTGGTGTGCCTGGGCTTCTCTTCATCCTTTCACTAACAGACTACAAGGAAGCCCTTGTCTGCAACAGTAAACACGTATGAAAAACACCTACCTCGAGAAAACTGAATTGCTCCCCTTGTGCTACACAGAGTCCCCTCAGGAAAAGGGAATGTTTCAACGCTGGCAGCACAGCCTGCTTTAAAGCCATACTCACAGGCTGCTGGCCTGCGCTTTTGGGCATGGAGCGGGGACCTTAAATGTGTTTTATTTCGTGTTAGCTACTCGCTCACGACCTCGCCTCACGCTGCGGACGCAATGCGTGAACTCGGGCCTTCCAATCCTAAGAATGAAAGTCCAGAACCTTCTCACAGCTGCCATATTTGAACCCTTTTCCCTTGCTGACTTCCTCCCCTTTTTACTTGTCACCTGCTGACTTCTGGCCCACACACCTCTAACTAGTTGCCATCAGGACTCTAGCCGGTGCATGCAGCTGCAGAATGAGGCATCTAGAGATTGCTGGATCTGCTGTAGAAATATATACTAGAAAATAACATCCACTTTAACCATAAAAAACGTAAAGCTTTTCTCTTGGCTTCAGAGTAAGTAATAAATATATGTTTTGTATTGTAGCCCATTCTGTGAAATAACTGCTCCTTACAGAACAATCTGTGAAATAACTACTACTTACACTTTACAGAACAGTCTTTGAAATAACTGCCGCTTACAGAAGATTCTGTGAAATAACTGCTGCTTACAGAACAATCTGCAAAATAACTGCTGCTTACAGAACAATCTATCTGTGCATCCACTACTTGCCAGGCCCAAACCTTCCCTCAGGTAGGCTCAAGGTACCCCAATGGACAGGGTGCAGTATACACGAAAGGTAGGACATGTACTGGTGCGTTTTATATGTCCTGATAGTGTATTTCGTTTTTCACTATTGAAAGGCTTTCTCTCCCATAGGTGAACATGGGAGTTGCCTTTTAACATTTTACAAGCATAACTTTCCATTGGGATAAGATGGAGAAATTGAGTTTAGTATGCCTAAACTCAGGATTTAAAAATAAATCTTTTAGTAAAGATGACTTTTATATTGTGTGTTTGAAAACAAAAGTGGGAATTTTCTTACTTAACCTTACTGTGTGCCTCTGCCTTTATGTATTCCCTGTCTGGTTTAGAGTGACAGGAGCAGGGCAGGGGATGTTTATTCACATTAGACAGACACAAGGGGTGGGGGGTTGAGGTGTGGCCTGCCTTACCTGGGTGACTCATAGCCAGGCTGGGTAATGGGAGTTGTTGCTTGCACCTGAATGGACTGTGGCTGTCTCTCACAAAGCTGTCTCCACCTCTTGTGGTGAACCTGGCCTGAATCGGGCTGAACTGGTTTATGTGTGCTAGAGGAAATTTGTTCGTGCCAACTTCAAAGGGAAATGTGGTATAAATATTGGGGCCCTGACCCCAGAACTTTTGATTACTGCTGGACTAAAGAACCTGCCAGGAAGAAGAGCTGAAAGAGCTGCCAGGAGGAGTACTGCCCCTTTGTTGTTGTTGCTGCCTGGTTAGGTTGGCCTGCAGTTGCTGCTTCTGTCTTGAGCAGGGAAAGGACTGGACTGTGCTTTCTGCATCCTAAGTATCTCCAAGGGCTTGATGTAGAGCTTGCCTCCTGTAGGAAGTCTAAGGGAAATCAAAGACTTCAACATCTTCTGGGTACCGGCTTCCGAAACTGGATGTTTTAGCTGCCATAGTGGAAAACGGTACCCAAACGCCATCAACGACGCTGCTGCCGGCTCCGTGATCTGAAGGCACTGCAGAAGGCACCACCGCACTTCGCACTGCAACTCTGGTCTCACCGCCACCACGCCGCTGCTTGCACCATGACCTGTGGGCACCACACTCCCTTGCTTCACACCATCGCCCTGGTATCACTAACAACGTTGTTGACACCACTGCCTGTACAGTGACCGGTGGACAGCGCTCATGGAGAACGGCTTCGCACCACAGCCCTGGTCTCAGATGCCGCCACTCCAAGCGGACATCGACACAGCTGCCTGCAAGGGGTTTGGGGGCACCGCTCGTAAGTTACACAATGCACCGCCTCGTCCTACACTGCAGCCTTGGCCCACCAATGCCAGCGATATCGCCTCCAGTTCGCCAACCAACACGTCTGCCTGCACCGCGACCTCTGGGCCCCACACACCGCATTGCCCCGTCTCGCACCACAGCGTTGGGTTTACAGACGACAGCACTTCAGCGACGATGATGCTGCTGCCTGCACCATGACCTGTCAGCACCACAACGAGCACCACCCCGCTTTGCACCATAGCCCTGATCTTACAGACAGCGCTGGATGACTGTCACCGAGCCACTGCCTGCACCGCGACCTGAGGGCACCGCACATCGCACCACTCTGCTTCACACCACAGCCCAGAAGACTGCACTCCTGACTTCAAACTCACAGAGTTTGACGTGCGTGACTTCAAGGGCCCGACGGCTCCTACACTGACTCCCGGCACAGGCGCTCCTTCGGAGCTCACCACAAGGTCCGACACCCTGCATCTTCAAAGGTACTGTTTTATAGGTCTCCACGACACCATAGCTGGCCGCAGGCATCCAGAGCGGTTGGATTTGTTTGCCCACAACACCGTCATAGCCTCGGACTGAGCTATCGACTTCAAGGAACAGTTTCTAAAGTCTTTTTGCTTTATTTGTAGTTTGATCACTGTATGTAGTATTTTTTATCGTTTTGGGTTTTGTTTTACAAAGATAAATATTGGGTATTTTTCTAAAGCTGGTGTGGTGTCCTTTTGTAGTGTTTTCACTGTATTTCGGTTTGTTATGTGCAAATGCTTTACACATTGCCTCTGAGATAAGCCTGACTGCACATGCCCAGCTGCCAAGTGGGTGAGCATGGGTTATTTTAGACGTGCAATCCCCTTATCCTGCCTAGAGTGGTGGAAGCTGCCTGGCTTAGGTGCATACCCTACCCAACCAGAAAATCAATTTTTAAAAGCTGCCCACCTTGGGACCTCCATTTGCTTTTTTACAAACTGCAAAACATGGAATCCATGGGTGAATCGCATGACCAAAAACACCTTTCACCATTTTTGCTTCCTCCCTCCTGCGCTTCTTCTACTTTAAATTGGTGCCAACGCAACCAAGAATTTAAGCACCTAGATAATATCAGCTCTGGTGTCCTTATACTTGGTCCATACCAAGCATAGGGTCAAATAAAGGCTTCATATATAATACACAAGACCCTATGAAGTCGAAAATGTTCCTACTTCTCCACTCTTGACTCTGCATCGGACAAGCAAGTGTCTAGAGTTAGCCAACCAAAAAACAGACTCGGTCACCCCAGCAGGAAACAAATGCATTGGGTTCCCTAACAGTACATGGACAAGGCTCATCCCTCTCGACTGCGCTTCCCTTACCTCAATGCCTGAAATCAGGCTTTTTTGAGAGTCAGGAAAGCCCTCCAAATACATCAGTTTCAAACGGCCTTTGGACTACATCAACACTGATTATCCCCTGCAGCAGCGATCTCTTGGTAAGCACACAATCTCTGAAGAAGTGACAATACCTCTACCGACGTTCAGTTACCCTACCTTTCTTCAGCCATGCACAGCCCTTGAAGTTGGTCTGGCCAACTTCAACACTAGAAAAAGCCACAAAATAAATAGATTCCGAAATATCTATCTGTTGGCTGTAGCCAAATTCTACGCAGTTTTAATTCTGATTTACTTATATAGTGTGGGGTCTGCATTCATATAAATAATGGTTTACAAGTTATACAGATTGCCTCCAAGAAAATACGTCTGTACCCATACTTGAGAATGTTTCACCACTGCAGCCCAATAATAGTACCTTTTGCCTTAGAGACCAACAAGCCTTCAATTTCAACCATATCAATTACTGCTGTCCAATGGACGGAGTCTTTTCAGGCGACATTAACAAACGTATGAAGCACTGCTTCAGGTTTCTTATATTATCAATTACATGTCTCAAAAAATAAATTAAAAAGGTAAAATATTAAGTTTACTAAATAATTTACTATGACTGAAGCAAAAGAAATGCATCTTCTGCAAAAGAGGACCAAGATTTGTGTATATGGTCAACTGTTTGCCTTTTTAACCAGAATCCTCAATTATGTATATTACATTTATAGTAAACAACCTATTCAAAATCATGGAATTAAATTTTTCCCAGCATTAATGTTCAGGCCAGAGACATTTGAAAAAAATCAATATTCCTCAATCAACACAATTCCTATTTTGATCACATGTATATAAGGCAGTGTTATCAGCACATAGCACTAATTTAATCCAAATCCAGTCATCGTATCATGCTCCATCTTATTTTTCCTGATAAACCGCTGGTATGTATTCTTGTGGTGCATTCCCATTTAATACAGTTAGCTGAGACACTGATTTAGAACAATGCTTGCACAAACATTATGGTATGGTATTTGTAAAATGCGCAGACATTTCTTCACCATCTCATTTGTTGAAAGTGGCATCAAGAAATGACCTTACATAACATCTTTTCAGCGTCATAACTCTGTAGCATAACTATAATTTCTTTATTATATGCAACTTTAATAACTGTTTACAATAAATGGACACGGATGACAGATTCCTCCACAATAAAAAAGCTAAATACGGGATGTATTAGACTCTGCATTTTCTCACAATCTGCCAGATCAACTGTTCCAAAAATATTTTCAGATATGGCTTCAACAGAGCCCTTCACCACTATTCGGAAATGGATGGCCAACAAACTCATCAGGATGAACCTGAACAAAACCAAGGTTTTAATTACCTCCGCTTCAGCAGTTGCAGAATCGGACACAACCTTATGGCCAGATACAATGGACAGTCCCCCGGTTTTCTCCAATAGTGATGTGTAATTTAGGAGTTCTTGTGGGCAGGACCCGGTCCCTGGAAACCAAGTCCATGAATTTTGTCTACATGTTTAACCCACCTTTGCATCCTAAAAAGATTTTCCCTTCTCAGATCTCTTTTTGCATATGTCAGTAGCAAACATGATCATTCAATCACGTCTTTTCTAGGCTAATTCAAATAACCATATATCTTCATATACAATTGCATGTCTAGGGCAACTAGTTCATAATACTGTGGCAGGAGTGCTTACAAAAACTGTAGGTAGGTCACATATGTCATCAGTACTGCAATATTTGCTTTGGCTACAATTCAATTTAGGGTAGCCAATAAGGACCTATCAACTGACCATAAAGCCCTATATCTCATATCTCCCTCCTCTCTTCTAAGGCATTTTCCTTTATTAAACATCATCCTTCCGCAGATGGCAAACCAATTCTTGCTTGCCACCACCAAGACCAGAATGGTCACCTATGGAGACTGTGTGCTTTCCAATACAGTGTCCAAACTATGGAACTCTCTCCCTTTGAGATGAAGGCAGAAACAAATGCACTCTGTTTTAGATGCCAGCTGAACATCTTGCTTTCAATAAATGCCCCTTTTCCCCAGTCACTGTAAGGTTTTGTCTTCCTAAAGCACCAAGAAGCATATGTGTAGAACGGCTCTGCAAACAAATTAGAACAGACTGTGGCATTCAATAGAGCAAATGTTGTAAAGGAAATATGTGGTGAAAATAAACAGCTTTCAAGTGTCCTGCCAATATATGGGCAAGATATATTCACCATTTGCTTAAAGCTTGCACTGATAGTAAAAAAAATGTAAATACATATTTTATTGATTTTTACCTTCTACAAAATTAGCAGCAAAACCAGTGTTACGAGGACAATCACAGCACATTTGTCATATGTACATTCCACATTTTAGGTGCACACATTTATTGTATGCAAAATATTACAAATAAGCAAGACGTAGGTGCTCAGGCCAGTGTGTCCAGGGTAGTGAGAACGCTTAAGGTTATCTTTAAAGCCACCTACGGTTCAATTCGAGGTATTTAATGTATGTTGACAGACCCATAGGATCTGGAATACCGTCTAACCTTCCTATGTCAGCCCACACTGCGTCATCTTCACCTGTATATCTTTTCAAATGTTTTTGAACTTCTTCCATTGTGTAGCACATGTTCTTTTGCTAGTCACCAGACAGTGCTGCTCCTCCAGTCCGTGATCCTTGAGAGTTCGGAGGATGCACATTTTTTCTCAATGTGCCCCTTTGCTACTACTAGGCTCTGATTACCAAACGGCTTTAGGTCTGGTTAATTGCGGTGTTCTCCATATCTTGAGTAATATTGTGTAAGCCTCCATTTTCAATCACATGCCCATCACCACTCCCAGGACTCTGGGTGCCTGCTATGCATTTCCCCCATCACTGGGAAGCTCCTATTAGAAGAATGAAGGTCCCCCGTTCTGCACAGACCTTAGGCAGACATTGCTTGTAACTCGGCCAGATTTAATTATCTGGACTCTTGTATAATCGATCCTGTGTAAAGTTTTAAATTGTGACTGTCTGAAATGTGAGCATGTTGAAACCTGTGAGGTTCATCAAGGCCTCTCCTCATTGCTCTGATTCTCCCCTGCATCTTTCACAGTGTTTCGGCAGATCTTGGTGTTTATCTGGGTACTGGACATCGGGGGGTTTATGTCGAAGATACTGTCTTTTTTGTCACATGTGAATCCAGGAGCCTAAATTGTCGAGTTTTATGGCCATCAAGCTATGCCTAGTACACAAGTGTAGAGCAGGACTGATTTGCAAGTATGGAAATGTCCGAGTCCACCAATATGTAGTCTGCATTTAGTTTTAAGAATCATACTGTGGCAGGTCCGGCCTATATATTTCTGAGCGTCGAGAGTCCTGTAGTGTCCCACCCTTGAAGGCCCTTTAGGCCATTCAACCCCGACAGGATGGATCCTACCCACAATGACATTTTGGGCAATAGTATTCCTTCCCACCTCTTTTGCTTTTCATGTTCCGGATTAATACCACAGATGCACCAGCACTAATGAGGCTGGTGGTAGGGTGTGCTGTAGCCTTTCCCCAGATGACGTACAGCCATATCCTTTCTTACCTAGGATATGTTTATCATTTATTTAGGCGTAGTTAGTTTGTAGCTCAAAGGGTCTTTCATTCACCATCAATATCGGAGCTGCTTTATAATACCATATATTATCTGGCAACCCTAGCCTGTCTGCAAAGATTTGTTGTGTAGAGTGATGTGTGCCACTTGATTGCAACGGCGAGGGGGGTTTGTCCAAATATAATGATGTTCAGAACATTTCATCTAGCTTTTTAAAGAATCTATCTGCCATTTCATAGGACATGTTCTGTCAAAATAAAAATCACTGCAGTTCTATCTCCTTAAACAGTGCTGCACGACCCAATAGAGAGAGAAAGAGTCTCCTCCAGTGTGCCACTTCAGTCGCCAGCCCATTCAATAGTGAAGTCAGATTATATGCATAGAAATTATCTGAATCATTTATTATTCAAATTAAGAGGTCTTTAAAATTGTTTTTCCCCCCAATTTTGAGGGGGTTTAGGTACAAGTGTTGGTGGGACGCACTTCTTCAGGGAATACCGCAATGATTTCTCCCGGTTTATTCAAAAGCAGGATTACTTCCCTTACAAGGAGAATATCGTTTTGCGTCTAGTGAAAGTTTACATAGGCTCGGGAACATAGAGTAGAATGTCGTCTGCATACGAGATACACTCTTCTCAGGTATCGCATGACCTCTATCCCCTTATCAAGGGGTCCCTTTTTATCCAGTCTGCCAAGGATACAGGAGTGGGACAACCCTTCCTCGTTTTCCTCCCAAATGAGAAGGTTCGTGATTGAGTGCCCATTTATAGCACCTCGTTTTATATTTATTTTTGTACCATACTTATATGGTTGGTCCTCTGGCTCTGCAGCTTTACACCCACCTAATCAGAAATAATGCTTATAATCCAATTCTAAAACTGTTTGACTGTTTTTTTGATTTTGCTCTACAAAAGACCTTTAGGACGACTATGGTTTTAAACCAGAACTGCATCTCTATCTGTAGAGTGCGAGTGCCATCCTGGTAGAATATGAAGACCGTCACAATGTAATTTCATTCAATGTCAAGACTTCATATAAAAGATTCTAAACACCTGCCCGAACAGACGGAATTCCAATTTAGTTTGAGCACGCTTGATAGAAAATTAATTTTAATCCTTTCTCTTCGCAATGTTTTATCCTACCTATGTTGTAAATGTAAAATTTGCAAGTCAGAAACGTTTTCACATTCTTGCAGTATTCCTGTGAACCGACTCTTGTTTACACCTTCAAGGAAGCGCTACCCTGCTAATTGAAGCTGTAAACATTTCTAGTCTATTTTCCTGATCTCTAGTCCCTCGCCAAAGGACTCAAGCTCTTCTATTGCGTATTCGAAAATCAGGATATTAAACAAATTCCTATTCAGGATACTATTTGATACTGAGTTTGTGGCTCTTGGGCACAAGCACAGTTTAAGCTTCAGGCGTGTGTGTACGTAGCTCAACATCAAATCCATCTCAGCGAAGTCACAGCGCTGGCACGAACAGATAGTCACTTGTTTCTCTTTATGTTTATGGTGTCAGACAGCCGCCAGGTTTCAGATTTAGCTCACTTGTTTATATGAGGTGTTAGCAATTAATTATCAATTGTGAACCCAAAAATAATACTGTGTTGACGGAGGTGTGAACACCCTCTAGTTTGAGTGAGTCTCCTAATGAGAACAAACTGTGTTTTGCAGATTTAACATAAGGGAGTTGGTTGTCCCCCACTGCTGGATTTTTATGAGACAGGGTTAAAGAGCACGAATGTCTTTGACAGAAGATCTCTTTGTACAAAAAACACAAAATTGTGGGGCTTGGTTCATCGCCATATTGTAATACATGCACTCAATCAATCAGTTCAATCAATTCATTTGTAGAGCGCACTACTTACCCACGAGTGTCGCAAGGCGCTGGGGGGGTGGAGGGGGGGGGGGGGGGGATGAGCGGTGGGGCTACTACTGCTCAAACAGCCAGGTCTTGAGGAGTCTCCTGAAGGCCAGCAGGTCCTGGGTCTGACGTAGGCAGATGGGGAGGGTGTTCCAGGTTTTCGCGGCGAGGTGGGAGAACGATCTGCCGCCGGCTGTCGCTCGACGGATGCGGGGGACGGTGGCGAGGTCAGCGGAGCGAAGATGGCAGTTTGGGGTGTAGAAGGGGAGTCGTTTGTTGAGGTACGCTGGTCCGGTGTTGTGGAGTGCTTTGTGAGCGTGGGTGAGGAGCTTGAAGGTGATCCTCTTGTTGACGGGGAACCAGTGCAGGTCTTTCAGGTGGGCTCTGATGTGGCTGTGGCGGGGAATGTCGAGGATGAGGCGTGCGGAGGCGTTCTCTATGCGTTGTAGTCGTTTCTGGAGTTTGGCTGAGTTTCCTGCGTAAAGAGCGTTGTCGTAGTCCAGTCTACTGCTGACGAGGGCCTGGGTGACCGTCCTTCTGGTTCCGGTGGGGATCCATCTGTAGATCTTGCAGAGCATGCGGAGGGTGTTGAAGCAGGGGGAGGAGACGGCGTTTACTTGCTGGGTCATTGACAACGCGGAGTCCAGGAGGACTCCCAGGTTGCGTGCGTGGTCAGTGGGCGTCAGTGCAGCTCCTCGTGTGGCCGGCCACCATGAGTCGTCCCAGGCGGAGGGGGTGGATCCGATGACGAGGACCTCCGTCTAGTCCGAGTTCAGTTTCAGGCGGCTGTTCATCATCCATTCGGCGATGGCCTTCATTCCTTCGTGGAGGTTGGATTTGGGGGTGGTGGGGGCCTTGGTGAGCGAGAGGATCAGCTGGGTGTCGTCGGCGTATGAGATGAAGTTGAGGTCGTGCGATCGAACGATGTTGGCGAGCGGTGCCATGTAGACGTTAAAGAGTGTCGGGCTGAGGGACGATCCTTGGGGTACGCTGCAGATGATCTTGGTGTCTTTAGAGCGGAATGGGGGTAGGCGGACACTCTGGGTTCGGCCGGTGAGGAAGGAGGTGGTTCAGTCCAGTGCTTTGTCGTGGATCCCTACGTTGTGGAGGCGTGTGCGGAGTGTGTGGTGGCAGACGGAGTCGAAGGCAGCCGAAAGGTCCAGGAGGATGAGGGCCGTAGTTTCTCCGTTGTCCATCATGGCACTGATGTCGTCGGTGGCAGCGATGAGGGCTATTTCGGTGCTGTGGTTGCTGCGGAATCCAGACTGAGACGGGTCCAGAATGTTGTTCTCCTCCAGGTAGTGGGTCAGTTGTCTGTTGGCGGTCTTCTTAATGACTTTCGCCGGGAACAGGAGGAGGGAAATGGGCCGGAAGTTCTTGAGGTCCTTGGGTCTGCCTTGGGTTTCTTGAGTAGGGCGTTGATCTCGGCGTGCTTCCAGCTCTCCGGGAAGGGGGCGGTCTCGAAGGAGCTGTTGATGATCTTGTGGAGATGGGGTGCGATGGTGGAGTTTGCTTTGTTGAAGATGTGGTGCGGGCAGGGGTCTGATGGGGGAGTTTGAGTGGATGGTGTTCATGATTTTGATGGTGTCTTCGTCGTTGACGTGGGTCCAAGAAAGCGAGGGGTCGATGTGCCTGGGGGGCGGTGAGTCTAAGGTATCTGTCTGTTGGGGGGGCCTGGTTGCTGAAGCGGTCGTGGATGTCTGTGATCTTGCCGTGGAAGAAGGTGGATAGGGAGTCGCAAAGGTCTTGCGATGGCGGGATGTCGGAGTTGGAGCTGGGGTTGGAGAGTTCCTTCACGATGTTGAAGAGCTCTTTGCTGTTGTGTGCGTTGTTGTCTATGCGCTCTTTGAAGGAGGTCCTTTTGGCAGTTCGGATGAGTTGGTGTCTGCGGATGGCGCTCTTGTAGGCTCTGTTGCTGTCCAGTGTCTGTTCGTGGTGCCACTTCTCTAGCCTACGGCAGGCCTGCTTGGATGCCTGGAGGTCGGCGGTGAACCAGATGGCTTTTCTGTCGGTGCGTCTGTGCAAGGGTTTCTTGATCGGGGCGAGGGTGTTGGTGCAGTCGTCGATCCATTGCCTGAGGTTGAGGGAGGCGGAGTCTGTGTCGGCAGTGTCCACTCATAAATCAAAAGGCCACTCACTTTCTAAGTCTGCATTCGTAATGCCCCAGATCACTTCTTTGTTTTGGAAACCATCCTTTCTTCCATCCATCCACTCTATGGTCAGTATAAACTCCCACTTTCCTTCTCCTGCCTTTATTCAACACTTTCTTTAACTTAAAGATTTTCAAATGCCCCATGCTTTCCTCCTATCCTCCTCGAACGCCCCACCCCCCATTCTAGCCTGAGCTTCACAGATATGCTGCAGAGCTACCCAACCTTCTTTAAATCCTCATTCACACAAATCCAACATTAGAGAGATCAAGTAATGTTTCAGACTTCATCACATTTTATAATTCAAATCTTGCTTGACTCTTGCCCTTCTTTTCTTTAAATTCAAATTTATGTAAGAGTCTGCATCAGAATATTTTCCATAGTACCGCCTTCACAAAAGAGCAATGCTTCACTTTCCCTTAACGTAATTTTCCACCTAGTTCAATACAGCGGATATACTTTTGCATCAATGTCTCAAAATGTCCGATTTTGTTTCTAGTACGTGCAGCTCTCTTGCCTAGATCTACCCAAAAAATGATAGATACATTTTCTATGATCACTGTCTTACTAGTACGAGTAAGATCAGATAATTTCTCCTTTAACATGAAATTGCAAAACCGGACTCTAGACTTTAAAGGTTTAGGCAGCTATTTTGATGGGGATCCTACCAACATACTAGATTTCCCAGTCAAAAACGCACCCAGTTTTTTCGGGTTTTACCTGGTGGTGACTGACAGAAAAAAAGAACATTATACTGTCCACAGTAAATAGGAAGGGAGGTGCAATGCCCTTCTTACAATGGCCCCTACTCTGTTGGGACAACAAAGGAAGCTTGCCAGCAATAAAGCCAATGCAGGCTCCATCAACAAACAAGCATTTACAATGCAATAGGTCTCGCATTTACGCAAGTTTGAGTTATTGACATTGCAAATGACGATGCCTTTTATTTTTGTTTTCGTTTTTTAAGCATAAATAAAAGGCATTGTCATTTACAATGCCAATAGCTTAAACTCGCATAAATGCGAGACCTATTGCATAGCAAATGCTTGTATTACGATACTTCAGTATATAATGTTTTCTAGGTCATATATAAAGTGACAAATGGTTATAACACTTTAATTATTACTTATAACTTTTAAACATGCTGCGCAACATTCACAATGCTCTGCAACACATTAAAAACGTTAACAAAGCAAATAGCCCTCTCTAAACACGAGACCTATTGGCTGTGCCAGTGCTTGTTTATTATTATTTCCAGTGCACGGAGTGTCTTTTATTTTATTTATTGGTTCTTCCATTTATATTCCGCTACTCCAGCTGGTGGTGTCAAATGTCACAAGTAAAAATACAGTGAGAGCTCCCACACAGCCTGCCCTGTGTGTGTATATTTAGTCGCCCAAGATGGCATGTGTTTGATCAGACACTGCACTAGTGGCTAGTGTGAGGCGGCTTGTGGCCTACTTTCCCGTGTAGATTTGACACATATTATTTACCCCTGAAAGGCCCTGTTTCGTGTGCCGCTGTGGGAGAGGAAGGCCCATTTGACAGCACAAAGGAAATCCGCCTTGGGTGAGTGTTTTGTGCGCATGTGTGAGTTTGTGTCAAACTGTGCATGCGTGTTTGCATCTGTGCGTGTTTGTGCGCGTGGCTGTGCGCGTGGCTCTGTGTTTGCGCTAAGGGTATATACATGTTTTTGGGTGTATGCGTGCATGTGTGTGTGCTGCGCGTATGTGTGTATGCCCGGCTGTGCTTGCGCCTGTGTCTTCACGTGCTTGGTTGTCATCAGTTCCTTCTTATGCACCTTTTCCTGTAACCTCTCTATGTTATTGATGTTCGAGACAGCGGGTCAGCTAATAACCTCATGCAAAGACATAGAACTACGAAGATAACCCGGGGGTGTGGCTGTGACGTCAAGGGGTTCTAACCACCGGGTTGAAAACGGGACCTTGACCACCCGCAGCGCCACTCTTTGATGCAGTGCGAGTTCAGCTGCTTGCAGAATCCATGCATTTTAAGAGGCTGCTGGGCGGTGCTGTACGAGGGCCACCATCCTTTCCCGAGGACCAAGCAGAGAGGGGATTCCGGCTCTGGAACAAAGGCTTGGTGCATCGAAGCCGCCTCCTCAGGGATAGGAAGTGCTAGATACAAATACAATTTCTTGCAAGCGCCTACTTAGATAAGATGTCTTCTAGCAGCTCTCTGGAGCAATATTCAAATGGGAAGGGGTGTTGGCATTATTAACTAAGCATATTTACTTGGGGTGGTGTGGCGTAACAGTCAGAGCTGCTGACTTCGACATGGCGTCTGCTCAACATCCTGCTCAGTATCCAGTGTCACACACACTCACTACAGACACTTGAATATTCACTGTGAGCAGGCACTCACAACGGGCTCTTTGATGTTCTTTGTGTGATTTCACATTCATTAAGTATTTGCAGATGCTCAGCTTGTCAATAGACACTCACTGCATGCCCTTGTATGTTGAGTGTGAACAAACACTCGTATGTGCTCCTAGACGATCTGCGTGAACACAGTCACTACAGACTCGTGGGTGTGCAGGGTGTGAGTTCATGTTCCGGCTCAGGAGGTTCTCGGGTGATAGTGTGACCTCATGCTAGTGGAAACACAGACTTTTAATGTATGAGCGCACACTCTGAGGACAATGGGATGTTAATGCATGTGAACACACTCTTTGCAACAGTAAATATATTAATGTTTGTGCACCCAGCAAGGACTCCGGGGGGATGCATGTATGCAGTGCTCACCCACAGAGGATTTGGGGATGTTTTGTGTAAGAGCACCCACACATGACCGCCAAAGAGAAGTTCAGGTGTGAAAGCCATGATTCAGGGCAATAGGAGGACGCACACATGAAGGGTATTGGGCCGCTGACTGTGTTAGTACACACTCTCCGTGGTAGTTGTGAACTCACCGACTCCTAAATTACACCAGTGGTGGCAGGCGGGGAGACTTCCGGTACCAGGAAGCGCGGAGACTCCGCAGTCGGGCTGCAGGGGCAGGAATTGGAGTCCGAGCTGTAGCCCTCGCTACACCCGCAGTCTACTTCCCCGAGCGGGGGGGGGGCGTGGCCCTCCGCAGCACACGCTCAGCTGCAGCACGATGCTCCTCTTCGCTCCTCCAAGAAGGCAGCTGCTGTTCAACATAGCGGCGTCGGTTTGTGGCGGTTTGGTGGCGGGGGTTGACCGCGGGCACGGAGCAGATCGCCATGACGTATTTGCTCGTGCTTTTCTCTGCCGAGCCACTTGGGCGGCCTCGCCTCGCCTGTTAATGGGTTTCTTGTCTTTATGGGGCCATGTGTTTGGCCCCATAAAGTTAAGCAGCATTTTGCGACGAACGCAAAGCGGGCCAGGCCGTCCAAATGGGACGGCTCAGAAAGCCAAGCAAATACGTCACCAACATCTCTTTTCCAATGGCTGGCCACCGTTTAGCATAAACGGTGACGCCAGCCAATGGAAAAGAGGGGCGGGGCTTAATGCCCCTTACAGAAATACCCACATCCCATTAAATCTCACCAGCGAGACTGCGCATGCGCGCAGCCTACGCAGGCGAGACCTAAAAAGGTGTTTAAAAGGTGTTTTATTCATGTAGACATCCTTAAAGGCTTGAACAGGAAATGAGAAAAGAAAGTGTCAAGCAATGACTAGAACGGAGCTTTACATTGAAATATGAAATGAAAATGATAATACAAGTAATCATTACGTGTCATTCTTACCATTTTAGCCTTACTTATTTGTGTAAAATTCAGAGGGTAAATTTCACAAGTCCATTGAGATTTGCAGCATGGTACTACCTGCCTGTGAGCTCACCCATGAACATACCAAAAGAGGCATCACATTTAATCAAATTTACAAGGCCGTAGTATTTGAACTGCTGCTCTGTGTGGATTTTTAACATTTAATCGTTTTTTTAAACATTTGCGTTATTTTGATCCAGGCACAGATGTAAGAGGAAGAACCAGTCCACATTCTGCCCAGTGCAACCTGACTGGGTTTCACACAGCGGTTATGAATGGTGAACCAGCAATACAAAAGGTCGGGTTTTACGGAAGCAGCCACATGACTAACTAGTGTTTGTTTATTGATTTTGTTAAACAGTTTAAAAAACTAACCAAACCAGTTACATTCACATAGTCCCTGAAGCTGCGAGGGCACACAAACTCTTCGGGGCGGAGGGGGGGGGGGGGTGCCAACTCATCAGGAGTCCCCATTCAGCCCAAGGCCAATGAATATCTGTGAGGTATGGGAGACTCAGCTGCCCCTCATCACATTCTACAGGGGACCCAAAATCTGGTTACGCCTTGACGCTAGGTCACCCTAAAGAAACCTCAAAAACTCTATGCTAAAGAAAGGGCAGGACTGGCAAAAAAGTTCAAACCAGCTCCACACTGCAGGGGACGCTGCTACAATGGGGATATGGAGGAATGGTTATGACACAGTATGGTACCAGACTATAGAAGGCAGAATACTGTCGGTCATAAATATTGTGTACTAAATGTAATTTATAAAACACATTGCCTACTGGAATCAATGATAGGAAGGTCGCTGCAGCCCTTTCTGCTCCGAGAGCAGCCATATAACCCACAGCCCATCGAGAAATTTCCAGAGTGACAGAATGGCCAGTTCACCCCAGCCAAGGGCATTCAAAATGTAAGAAGACACTTTACTTTTTATAGAGCGGATAAACAACTAGATTTAAACCCCTCAGTGCTTTTGTTTAAATTTCTTGTGGCATTAGTACCACATTCTCCTTACTGCAAAGCAGATTTTGGTAGATTTCCCAAAATACAATAGGTTTACAGTCTTGACTTTAATTGTTACATGGTAATAAACCGGATTCACATATAAATAACTGATGACCGAATTAACTGCAATTTACAAAATCTGCTCAGTTTTCAACGAGTTACTCCAAAACCTGCAACTCAATTTCTTAAAGAATTTTTTTTTCATGCGCCTTCCATAATTAAGATGAGATGAAAAGTAACATACACAAAATGTCTGCAAGCTTTCTCTCCCCTCATAATCTCTCAAGGTACAAGGATATGCCCAATTATTATTATTATTTTTTTTTCAAAGGAATCGCAGTCTTTTGAACGTACAGACTCTTCCTGTGCACCTTAAAAGCACCCGAAGCAGGTTCAGTCTTTCCCCCCCACTTTATTACTTATACACTGGTCCAATTGTTTCCAGTATTTCAGCAGTTAGCCTTGTTTCGTCAACATGCAGTATATACTTTTCCAAATGTAACAAACTGGAGCACATCACACTTTAAAACTTAATATTATGTATGACAATAAAGAAAGAAATACCCATAATTGAAATCCTCAAGTGACTCACATGCACTCAAACAGCTTTGCACACATTAAGCAGCATTTTTAAAATGCAACTTTTACTAATCTTGGAAATGTTGGTCGTGCCATGCAACAACACTTAAAAACAAGTATTAGCAAAGCCAAAAGATCCGGCCAGAGCAACAAGGTTTTTTGTTTTGCAAGCTAATGCCACATTAATAAAAAGAAACAACGATGCCATCACCTAAATGAGGCCACCATACACTTAAAATAAAAATTGGAAATTTAAAAAAGCATCACTGATGTGAGCATTTTACTAGTGATTGTTTTTTTTAATACAACAAGCCTTTCAATTGTGTTATGTACATTATGATTATTATTTGTGAAGGAGACAAGGTTTTAAAAAGACTAACAAAGCTCTAAAATCGCAGGAGTTACAGTGTGCAACGCCGCCTATACCATTTATAACAATAAAGCAGGATGTAAAAAAAAACACCTTATGTGCAGACAAAATAATTTGCCATTTTAGATATAAAATATTTTTTTAAACATGCATTTTGAACTAGCTTTGTCACCAAAAAGAAAGGGACTATTAGAGGTGGATGTGAAAACTGTGTACAGGCTTTGCGCAGTCACTTAAAGTGAAGAGAGCCAATGAGAATAATAGACTGACACTCTGTCCAAAGCGGTCTGCTTTGATGAGCAGAAGCAAAACGTGAATGACCATTTTAAAGACCAATAGACAAAACCGCTGACAAAGTCCCACTATCCATGCATAATATATAAGAAAGTTTTGAGAAAAACAATACTGAAGCGGTCTCCTGGGCCACATTTCAACCAATCATGGATATCCGATGTTAATCTTATAAGAACACATACATCATCTAATTCTTGCCACAAACCTGGCGATTGACAGCTGCATATGCTAACAGGGCAGTAACTTTTGCCGGGAATGAAAAGAAGCGCTCCACACAATGTTACTAGTACTCTATAATTATGTTATTTTTCCTTTCCAGTTGAAGACCCCAAGAAGATTCCCACGAAAGGGATAATCTTTCACTACTTGAAATATAGGATCATGACATACAGGTTTCGTTCAAACAGCAGTTTTAAATTATTTTAAATGGAGGTGTTTGTATAATTGTTTCTTGGAAGGATAGTTATTCATCATCATACGACTAGAAGCACGGGGAAAGGGAACGTGTCGGGCAAGAGCAAACGCTATTTACCATATCAGCAAACGCCTACTTGATGAGAACACCATTACACTTACTATTTACCTAGCACACAATTGTGCATAAGCACCTAAGCAACAGGTATTATCTTTATGCAACAACATGAGGAATTGTAGATTAAAATACTGTGCCTGGCCTGCTTGGATCTGAATCTGCAGGCCTCACGGTGATATCCGTAGGAGTCAGTCAATTCACGGAGTTATCTTGTACAGTACAAGTAAAGAACATTAATGCATATCAGGTTATGTTATCCTGTAGCTATGATTTTTTTGTTCCTGCTGATTTTTTATACACAAGTAGAATTTATTCTGAACTATTTACCCAGTTGCAATGGAATAACTGCAGTTTTTTTGCCGTAATAATGTTTTAGAACATGGCTCACTACAGTGGCTTTAATATTACAGTGGCTTTAATACACATTTAGAATGCCGGAAGTAATATTCCTGACAAAGAAATGATATACTACGGCCACATATTTGGTGAATTTGTTAATGATTAACATGTCAAAAATTATGAATAGTTTAAACATTTTTAAATTAAATAAAAATATCTTTCCCATCCTTGTGGTGCTTTAGTGGCCTCCCAGATAGGGTTAACTTACCGGTGGAAATCCTCAAATATATATGATGATGGGTAGTGGTTTATATAGTAAGTGTGCTGCGGAGAAAGAGCACTGGACTGGGATTAGGTGTCCTGAGGCTCAGCTCCTGAGGGCCGAACCTCCTCCTTCGTCACAACCTGAAGATCGGACACAGACAGATCAAGTGGAGAGGGAGTCGATCACACCTGCTCTCCTACACTAACTTTGACTTTTATGTCTTAGCTATTTCTACAATAACGGTATTTAAATTATTAACAGTTGCATATCACAACTATTGTTCGTATTTGCGAATCATAATTTATTTGTAACACTCGCGTTTTATGATATTGAGAATATGAAGGCTTAAGATCAAATGATAACCTGGCCGTGCTATTCGGAATGTCTTCATATTCACTCTAGGCCTTGCCAGGGCGTGGAAAGCACTATATGAAAACAATATAATAAAGAGATTTCTCACTGAGTCTGATGGCAAGAGTGGAGAACCTGATTGGGAAGGACACCAGAGAGAGGAGCAGATGGAAGAATGATTTCAGAATCATAAATTTCTGTTTAATCACAGCTGAGTTTAAGAGTATTGTAATTCATCAATATGCAACTGCAGATAGACACTACTTGAATCTTTAAAAAGTGTCACCCTGGCTGCCCTTGAAAGAGACATTAATCAGTGCATCATTCATGTAGGACACACGCGAGACCCCAAAGGGAGAGATGAGGTGAGCTAGAAGGGTCAGATATAAATTGAAGACACTTGGGCTCAGAGAGGAGCCCTTAAGACATCTGCAAGGTTTAGGTTTTGGTTAATAGTGAAAAGGAGGTACGAGTACAGACTGGAAATCTGTTTTTCAAGGACAAGGTAAGCCATTGGAGGACTTGGTCTCCGATGCCCAACTTAGCGAGGTGCTGAAGGACAACAGAGTGTGAAACAGTATCAAAACGGAACGGAGATCGGGTAGGCTCAGTTCAGCACTGCCGCCTTTATCAATAATCTGAGGTCACCAGATGAGATGTCTGCTTCTGTGGCATGTATGGGGTGGAATCCCATCTGGTACATGTCAAGTAGGTGGCTAGTTTCAATATATTCTGCATGCTCTTTGTTGATCTCTTTCTCAGTGATATTAACAGGAAACAAAAGCGGCGAGATAGGTTTGTTGCTGCTTAGCACAGCAGAAGGTTTTTTCCAGAAGAGGTATAACGCAGAAGTAACCTGACCAGTAGCAAATGAGGCATTAATCACTGAAGTCAGAACAGGGAAAACAGAATCTAGAACTAGATTAAAGATGTGAGGTGGACAGAGATGGAGAGGACATCCTGGTTTGATGGACCAGGCTAGGGCAGTAGGGCCAGAGGTAGATAGGAGAGAGAAAGAGTTCGAGAAAGGGACATCACCAGTAGGCAGAAGAGTGTTGTGAAACTGTAAGAGCGCTGATGTGACAAAGGTGTCTTAAATTCAGATATAGAAAAAATGTAATGTGGAATTACAGTGTTTGTCCTATGGAGCTATAACAAACTTATTTCCTGAAGGTTCAAGATAACTTCTGACAAATTAAAAAACCTCCTTAGATGAGTTGCTTCTTTTTAGAATATGATAAATAAAAGGAGTCTTTGGTTTCTCTGATCAATTTTTTGTAAGCATTAAGTGCTAAAGTGAAATTGGGCAGGCGTCAGGGTCAGAAGCATGGGTGGGCGTAAGGGGGCATAGGGGTGTTAAATACAGAAATATCTCTGACCCATCTGGAGCTGTCCCTGTATCCCAAAACCCACTCCGGAGGACCAGAAAATTTTGAGCAGGGCCTTAAGTTACTGATAAGAAGCTGAGGTGATCCTTAATATGCCAAACACCATAACAATAGATAGGAAATGGGACACACAAAAATAATCAAAACTGCATTCTCTCCTCCTGTCTTAGAAAACAGACCTGCGGCAGAGCGGGCAATAGGATACACAAAGTGTAGAAAGTCCGAGACAAAACACCGGAGGACAAAGAAACAGACCCAGGGGAGATTTTTGTATTTATTCTTGGTATTTAGTTACACAGCATCCACAATAACATACTTCCTTTTACGAACAATATTGAATGCAACTATTGTCTGAACAAGAATACAATCAGCAAACTAGATAGTGTTCATAATTCCACTCAAACCATGTCATGTCTACGATTGCTAACAAATCTCTAGTCAAATAGACTCATTTTTTTTTCTTCATACCCACCTTCCTAACATTAATCATAACTCTCCTCACCTCGGGAGATTATTTGGCATATAGGTAAACCTGCATCAGTCCTGGTTAGCCGTGCTCAATTTAGATTGCGCTCCCTGTTGGGGATTGTGGAAAGAGCATTCTCATTACCACTTTGGTGCACATCTTTAATACCGCCTTCATATAGTACGACTGGGGAATGTCCGAATGTAGCTTAATTTGTCCTTTCTCTTCCAGAGAGGGAAAACACACTTAGTTGCCTCATTATCGCAGAGTAGTTCCTGGTGCACACATGCACTAAGCGACCCTTGAGATGAGGTGCAGAGGAAGACCCAAGTAAGGAGAATTTATTGATGCCCCTTTTATAATAATACACCGCTGAGCCCTCAGTTCAGGCGGAGTGATGACAGATTTTGCTGCAATGCCAAGAGACAATTAGATAGCAAGCCTTCCTCTTTTTCCAGGAGTTGTAGTCATCACATCAGAAAACACTCCATTCCATACAATAATACCACAGGTATTTCACTTCGTAGGCAACCTCTAGGGAATCTACCCCCCACAAGTGACGTTTGCATAAAAAGATCCAGTCCAATGGCAGAGCTAACCACTTTTGTTTTCTAGCAAACAGGTGGGTTTCAAGATGAATCTGAACTGCCCATGCCATTCAAATGCAAGTACTCTGCTAAAATCTCAAAAGATCGTCAATTGATTTTCCAAGCATAATTCAACCTGGGATGTAGGAGGGATTCCAAGAAACAACAAGAGAACAAGGGGACAGAGAGTAGACTGCCCCGCTACAATCTGATGGTATGTGGAATCAGGGGTTCTAGACACTGACCCGGTGTGTGGTGGGGCGAGGGCGCAGGCAACTCATTCAGAACTCCAAGGTAGGCAGGCACACAGTCAAAAAGTGGGAGTGGCGTCCTGGAACAGCACCTTCAAGTACACGTTTATGGCACATTTCGTACCCACCACAGCTTCTTTTACTTGTTTTAAACGTGCTGTTATAGACACTGAAATTAAATACCGTTGTGTGATCCAAGTGCCTCCATTCACTTGGCCACCTGGATAAACAGTGACACTCTTAAGGATGCTTTAAAAGGCTGCCAAGAAATAAAAGACCATCGCGGTAGGAATGAATCCTATTTTATTTCACAAACGGCGCCTGAAACCCATTATTTTACACCACCATAACGTTCCCTGAAGTCAGCTGGGAACCTGTAATTTAGCAGTCGAGTCATTTTAAAGGTTATTGGCTCATCTCCACTCTCCTGAGTCGCAACTCCATGCTTCATTACATCCAGGTTTGACCCGTAGGCCAAGTTGCTTATATCCAAACCATAAAGGCCCTCATTACCAGTCAGACCAGGCGGAACTGCGGCACAGAATTCCACTTTGGCTGATTCCGAGCAGGTAGGTTTTTTTCCACACCTGGTTTTTCCAGGGGTAGAAGAACCCGACCAGAGTTTACCGTGTGGTAATTCCGCATGAGAAAACTGCATGAGGCTTTGGATGCAGCAGCTACTTTCCCACTCCAAGAGGTTTAACCTCTAATTGCAAGGAAATGGGTGGATCTGCCATGAACTGCAAATTTGCGTACAAATGTATTGTGCTATAAATCCACCCAAATACTGTTACTTGTATTTAGAGCCAATGCCTCTTAATAAAAGTTTTTTCCACTGGATGATATAGGTTTTTCAATAATATTGTATTGCAAATAGTATAAAGGTATGCAAAACGAACCTAGCAGCTTGTGAACCAGTCACTGTACTTATACTCTCAGGTTTTCCACTGTATGGAACTAAACCAATTGCAATTATGCTCGTTTTCGAGAATCAGCTACTTCAGGTTCTTGAACCACACTTTTTAAACACAAAGGTTTGCGATATGTTTTTGACTCCCTATACGACATCAGACACTTTCACGAACCGATGACCCAGATCTGGAAAAACAGGTCAAACAACATTAACAACAAGCATTTACAATGCAATAGGTCTCGCATTTACGCAAGTTTGAGCTATTCACATTGCAAATAACAATGCCTTTTATTTGTGTTTTTGTTTTTCAAACATAAATAAAAGGCATCGTCATTTACAATGCCAATAGCTTAAACTCGCGTAAATGCGAGACCTATTGCATTGCAAATGCTTGTTGTTCCTTTCACTGTAGCAGTGACCTGGTTTGGTTTAAAAAAAATAAGGCCTTTGGCGTCACGCTGTTTGTTCATTTGCATCTCACTGATGCTGGGAACAAAGAGATTGCAATCTTTACTGCCGATCTTAAAGCACTTAATTATCTTGCCCTGGTATCGTTTCTCAGCTGGCGCAAACAAGCTGACACTTCACACTGTACCAGACTTTCTGTCTCTCTTTTTCACATCCTATTCCCAATTATAGGACAATGCGAAGTGGCTGCTTGGGTGTTGTATGGACGCGGGTAGAAAACACTAGTGTTATGGTGTACATAGGTGCAGCGCTTTATGCAGTTTTACAGTTCTTCCCTGTCTCTTTATAAATGTATAACAAATGGCACGCCATGTCCTGACTTTGTAACGATAGCAGGGTGATTTAATGTCTGAATTAAGTCCTGTAAATATATAATCACACTTGATGTCATAAGCAAGCGTGAAACTTGCTTCAGTTTTATAATTGCATGTTCACTCACTATCAATGGTATGCTATGTATTGAGTGCGTAAGGATAGTAGGGTGAGTTCTTGTTAGTATTGAGTGTTGTAAATATACCATCCCACTCGATGTCAGCAGCGAGCGTGAAACTCGCTTTAGTTTTATAATTGCACGTTCACTCATTATCAATGATATGCTATGTACGGAGTGCGTAAGGATAGTAGGGTGAGTTCTTGTTAGTATTGAGTCCTGTAAACGTACCGTCCCACTTGATGTCAGCAGCGAGCGTGAAACTCGCTTTAGTTTTATAATTGCACGTTCACTCACTCTGAATGGTATGCTATGTACTGAGTGCGTATGGATAGCAGGGTGAGTTAACGTTTGTATTGAGTCTTGTAAATATACCGTCCCACTTGATGTCAGCAGCGAGCGTGAAACTTGCTTCAGTTTTATAATTGCACGTTCACTCACTATCAATGGTATGCTATGTACCGACTGTGTAAGCATAGCAGTGTGAGTTGATGTCCTTATTAAGTGCGCTAAATATACCTTAACATCTAATGTAAGCAGCGAGCGTGAAACTCGCTTCAGTTTTATAATTGCACGTTCACTCACTCTCAATGGTATGCTATGTACTGAGTGCGTAAGGATAGCAGGGTGAGTGCTTGTTAGAATTGAGTCCTGTAAATATACCATCCTACTTGATGTGAGCAGTGAGCATGAAACTCGCTTCAGTTTCAAATTGCACAGGCATATGCATAACACGAAACATTATTTTAAGCTATGCGTGTACTATACTAAATATGGGTCAGCCCTTTATGCTGTTTTTTGCATCTGCACAAAACAAAGCATTATTTGTTAAAGCTTTGCTTATGTCATACTGAATATGGGCTCAGCGATTTCACTTGTAATCTAGTTTTGACCTCTGGTTTTAGGAATTCTTTATAAATGCTCTGCCATGTACTGACTGCGTAGGGTTTGCAGAGCTAATGTTAGAAATATGTGCCGTAATATACCATCGCACTTGATGTCAGCAGCGAGCGTGAAACTCGTTTTCGTTTTGTAATTGCACGTTCACTCACTCTGAATGGTATGCTATGTACCGAGTGCGTAAGGATAGTAGGGTGAGTTCTCGTTAGTATTGAGTCTTGTAAATATACCGTCCCACTTGATGTCAGCAGCGAGCGTGAAACTTGCTTTAGTTTTATAATCGCAATAAATGGCAGATACTCCATACATTAAAACAAAAGTTAGGTTACATGAGGCAGTGGTGGCCGTTGTGCATGTATCAAAAGCACACAAAATACTGTGTTGCTGAAATAAACTGTGTTGCTGAAATAAACAAGCGCCCGCCGCAAAAATGAAAGTAAATTTGTAACGCGGCAGAGTGGCGCGCGCTTGGCGGGGGACTGCCTTACAGGCGGGGGAGCGGACCTTTTGAAGTTTGATGCCGAGGGCGCCAGAGATGGTGGCAATGGTGAGGCAGGAGGGCCAGAAGGGGCATACCGAAGCCTACAGCACCCGTGCGAAATTCCATTTGGGAGAGGGGACAAGAAAAGAAAAATTGACTAGCAGGTGTCTGGTTAAGCAAATTATTTTGCAATATAAAAGCAGATCTTACGAGCTTTGTAGGTGGGTTTGGTATGGATGTGTCTCCCTGCTAATGGGGTGCTCCATTGGCTGTTTCGACCGTACGAGGTTTGTTTTTGTGGGGAAAAAAAATAATCATGGCTAGCATCAGTATCAGAATTTAACAGCGAGCACAGTGGAATTTCACACGATTGTAGTGGAAAGAAGTGACTCAGGCAACCTTCACAGTGGCGCTGTTATTCTGCGTTCCATTGTACTTGAATAACCTGCTTCTGGTACAACCTGACAACCCAAGCTGCAAAGACCCTTTTCAGAAAGGGTCACCAAGGCAGCCACTGGGGATATTGCAAAAGATGTTCCTGAGTTTGCTCTCCTAGTAGTCTGGCCCCCTACTGTCTTTCACAATTGGTTCCACATTCCTAAACGAGTATACTGTGCATCCAGCGGTGGGATGGAGATACGAGATAGGATAGGGAAGGGACGCTCGGCGGGAAACTGGCACGAGCTGTTTATTTATTTCATTAATGCGTTTTTATATAGCGCGGACTTTATCCGAAGGTGTCAGAGCGCTTCACAATAGGAGCAGTAATGATACATAAGGAGAAAAATTACAAGTGAGCATGTTACAAAATGAAACGGTACGTTACAAGAGGCAATAGTGACAATTGTGCAAGTATCAAGAGCAAACAAAATACAAGAGGTAGCAAACGATATGTTACAAAAGGAAAAAGTGACGTGTGCAGGTTAAAAGAGCATATAGGGTAACGTAGAGGTAAAAAAAATTCAATAAATGGCAGATACTCAAAACACTAAAACAAAAGTTACGTTACATGAGGCAGTGGTGGCCATTGTGCATGTATCAAAAGCACACAAAATACTGTGTTACTGAAATAAACTGTGTTGCTGAAATAAACGAGCGCCCGCCGCAAAAGTGAAAGTAAATTTGTGACGCGGCGGAGTGGCGCGCGCGCGCGCTTTGCGGGGGTGGGGGAGTGCGTTACAGGCGGGGGAGCGGACCCTTTGAAGTTTGATGCCGAGGGCGCCAGTGGGCTGAAGCGCTTCCCAAAAGCGGATTGCATGGCGGCACGATGCGCGTGATTGTGCGCGTGCTCGCCATGCAATCCGCTTTTCGGAGCACTTTTGGGAGCCCCTTACCATAGTCTCGCTTTGCGATCGCTTACGCGATAG
Organism: Triturus cristatus; assembly: GCF_964204655.1. Taxonomy (NCBI): domain Eukaryota; kingdom Metazoa; phylum Chordata; class Amphibia; order Caudata; family Salamandridae; genus Triturus; species Triturus cristatus. Next base: position 1,211,634,429 of record NC_140593.1, on the reverse strand, counting down.
CAAGGCGAGACCTAAAAAATTATATTTCTTATGAACCAAAGGTATTAATCACAGCTTACAGAACCAAGGCCCTCAAAAAACACTGACAAGCCAGTGTCTGAACCAGAAGCAGCCAGGACTTCTACTACTGCCAGTAAACGAGGTGACAATGCAGGAATGGAAGTGTCCCTACATAAGCTTCCTCCTGGGAATTATGTTTAACTTTACCCCTAGAAAGGTGACGGCTGCTGCTTTCCAAAATAACAGTGGGTGGCTTCTCAGCTGCCTGGTCTCTATGGTAGCCCTTCATTTACATCACTAAAGACCAGGAGGACTGCATTAGTAAAAACGTGGAATCCTTGCTATCGCATTTCATAAAGAAAGGTTCACGGTGAGCAGAATTACTTTTTCTGGCACATAAAATTATGGGAAGATTGATATCCCCCCGGATCTGAAAAGCTCAGATCTGTGAGATGTAGACATTTAAAGATGGGAACTCTACTACCAGACAATCTGGGAGAATGCCTGGTGTCTTTCAATCTGATGCCGAAGTCCCTCAAGTTTGCACTCTCCCACACAGTTTGCAGTTCTGCCCTTTACGTTAAAGTATTCACAAGGGTTTTGGTTCCCATGTGGGCATCGCCGACGGGCTTCTAAGGTTACCCCCAGCTAGATACCTGGTTAGAGGAAGAAATAAAGGAAAAAGTGCCAGCAATTATGTCATGGGGGTGCCAAACTCAATAAGAGCATGGGTTTGTAATTAATCGGAGACAATAAAGCAGCATTCTGTCGAGGAGACCACATTTATTTGAGATAACTTAACTCATGACTGTATCCAGCACTTAAATGGGAGGACAACGTGAAGAACCTGCTAAAGTGAATTTAGTAGAGGCAGCAGGCCAGGCAATAACCCTAGATCAAGGCTACAAGTGTGCATGTGTATCTGTGGCTACATCTGCATTCTCCCATGCCGCAACCACCATGCACACAGACACCAGACATCCAAAGGGCTGAAATCACAATCTATCAAAGATGTTTTGTGGTAGAGGTTAGCATGATACAACCTAATGAAAAAGGCACTTCCCTTCGATCGCCACCAGAGAGCACAACCAATGACAGTAGAATGGGTTGGGGGCACCAAAATAGGCGTGCACGTGTAGGGTGATGGATTCCTGGCAGACAATATGTCATCCAAATGGAAGGTGCAAAAAAATGCAGTTCCTGCTTTACGATTCTCTTTATTAGTAGCAAACCGAGGCCAGCTCTCTTAAGACAAATACATCGACAGACCAGGGGAAGACAGTTGGCATTTTCTCTGGGGCAAGGGGTCGACAGAAAACGGACTGTCCACATTGTGAATTAAGGGTGTGAAGAACACTTTATTAAGTGTTCCTGCATCCACAGACCGGTCTGCTTGTATGAGAGTGTATTGGGGCCTATACAACAGATTCAGTGCTTCTCCTGAAGATTATATGAACCACCACACAAGGCATTACTTCCTCAACTGGCTGAAGGGCCTTCCATATAACATTTCTCCTTTCCCCCGGATTCCTGGGTTACTAAAAAAAAAAAAAATCAGTTCAGAAGGAGCAGAGGTGTTCATTAAGGTTACCGTCTCAGACCAACATATTGCAGCAATGATATAAATTTCATAGATATAATATTTTTTCTTCGGCATCGCGATGTTACATTAATGGAGCTGCCCATGCCAGGCCCTACCCTGGCACGCTAAAGTACATCAATGACAAGCTTTGCCTGTAAGGAAATCAGACTGCCACAGATGAGCCCAACAAAATCAGCTGTGAGCAGAGTCAAGTGCTGCTTCCTCTCTCGCCACAAGGACTCAAGCAAGCAAGGCTTTGGAATGCATCAATGTCTAGGTCTTGCAAAGACGACTGACTGACTGCACACGTCAAGCCTTGCCTTTTCAGATGGAACACGGTGAGCAAGCTCTCCAGCTACGGCCTGCATGACTACATGTTTCACTAAAATACTCAAGATGCCTAGGATTTCCCAGTACAGACCTGGTCTCGGCATTTGCTCCACACTACTGATTGCTTGAAGTTGCTCAGATCTAACCTGTCACTCCGCATTATTTCCTGCCACTGAGTTCAATAACGGGCATGGCAGAACGAAGGAGGAAAGGGTGCCACGTACACAATCACAGGAAGATCAATCGCTCGACTGCACAGACCACTAAGGATATTTAGTAGGTGTTTGTAAATGCCATGACCTTACCTGTTGAGTGAAGTCTGGAAGTTTGAACTAAGCCAGCAGTCCTCACTGTGGGCTTGGCAGCCATTTCCTCCCATTCAGGAAAGGGGACGCGGACTTCAACAAGGGTTGACAAACTACAGTGCTTCAAGGGAGAGCTTTGCAGCAGACTGGCATTTGCTCATAGCTTGCATCATGCCCTGGATAACTGCATGCTCTCTTCGAACCAACCTTTCCATTGTTAGGCTAGTCTTATGTCAACGTGACCGAAGCGTGTACAGCCGAGTCCAAGACAGACCGAACTCTTCAAAAGGTAAGCCACTGAACGACAAACCATGCACACGAAGGCAATACAGAGAAAGCAGCGTGTACTGTAGGAGCCCAAAAGAGATTGAGAGCTTCGAAAGGTAAGCCACCGAAACCGAAGGCAATATAGACCGGGAAAGCAGAGTGCACTGCTGAGTCCAAGAGAGAACAGCATCTTCAAAAGGTAAGTCACCGAAACCATCCACACTGAACGTAGTACAGAGAAAGCCGCGTGTACAGTGGAGTGCAATAGACTGAAATCTCCAAGGGGTAAGCCACTGAAAACATTCACACTAAGGCAGTAAAGAGAAAGCGGTGTGTGCAGCGGAGTCCAAGAGAGAACAATATCTTCAAAAGGTAAGTCACTGAAACCATCCACACTTAACGAAGTACAGAGAAAGCCGCGTGTACAGTGGAGTGCAATAGACTGAAATCTCCAAGGGGTAAGCCACCGAAAACATTCACACTAAGGCAGTAAAGAGAAAGCGGTGTGTGCAGCGGAGTCCAAGAGAGAACAATATCTTCAAAAGTTAAGTCACCGAAACTATCCACACTGAACGAAGTACAGAGAAAGCCGCGTGTACAGTGGAGTCCAATAGACTGAAATCTCCATGGGTAAGCCACCGAAAACATTCACACTAAGGCAGTAAAGAGAAAGCGGTGTGTGCAGCTGAGTCCAAGAGAGAACAATATCTTCAAAAGGTAAGCTCCACCAGGTAGTAACCAGATCTCTCTCACACTCTGGCCCCAGACTGAAGTTTGAATATTTCGCACAACCCATAAGTCTTATAGTATACCAAACACTCAGCTTACTTATACGTTTAACTACACCATCCTGTCACTAGCCAATTTTAATGCATTTTTCATTATTAGTGTGTTGATCTTCACGGGAGTTGACCGAGTGCTACAAAAACACTCTTGGTGCCTAAATATGAATTCAACTCTCCAAACATTCAATGTAGGGCTTTTTTGACTCAATATCCTGTTTCTCATTTCAGTCAGGTTAAATTTGGCGTAGAAATCCACCTTTGCTAAATGTTAAACATTTTACAAAAAACGCGTTTCTGCTCGCCAGTCTGGGTAGGAGTTGCCAAATTTTGACATCATTACTTATAAAATGTATTCTATTGTTTTCATTTGAGGTATTTATTGAGCGAAGGACCTAGGTCAGAGAAAGAGTAGAGCGCTCTGCATTCAGCTGGGTGGGGACAGTAATGCAACAATCAAGCGGGGATTGGTGGGGACAACTGCACACCACAGGCAAGGGTCACTGCAACAAAGAGAAAAGGTACCTGGAGGGCGGAGCAGGTGCTTGGAAAGTCTCACATTCGTTAGGAGTATTTCTCCATCTTTTCCAGATATGTAAAAACTCCTTTGAGCCCTAGTGGAGCAGCACTCAAATGGAGGACATCAATAGTGCATAAAATACTTCTGGGAAGATTTACATTCTGATTGAACAAACCAGTGCTCCTAGGAGCAAGCATTTGGGTGCAAATTAGCAATAACAATCTCTTAAGTGAGTCGGCCAACTTCTCGGAGCTCCTCGTTCAGAATACACAATAATTCCACTAATCTTATTAAGTCTGCAAGTCTCCCTCTGCCCAAGAAAAGCTCGCAACTGTGCTTGTTCAATTCCAGAGTTCTAGGGTCATTTAGAAATGAATATCTTAAGCAGCCTGGAAAAACTGACTTGTTAACTACTAAAGATGCTTTGAAAGAAAGGCACTCCTGATGCTTTAGGTCTCACTCACATCTCGTTGAACCTCAAAATAGGGATACAACACCTTAAAAGAACAACGATTCTGAGCAGAGGAGCTTTTTAAGTAGAAAGGACAGAGTAGTCACCACAAAACTAGTTAAATGGAATAACTACCTTCAGAGCAGATGATGTACTCATAATAACAAATTTCATTTGGATGGACAACTTTGAGAATCTTCTGAAAGTCACCTCTTGAAGACATTATCCTCTCTTTAGTGTTGTTGAACCAACACACTTCCTTAATACTTCTCTACTCCAAAAACAGGATATCTTAGGTGTTTATTTATAAGAAGGGGGCCTTTTTCACAGTAAATTCACAACCTCTTGGGTTTCCTATAAGGTCCTACTGAAAAGTACCCATAAGGACAACATCATCAGGAATAAAAGAGGGCATGAATAAGCCTTACAGCCCCTCAAAGCAGGAAACTGGCAGAGGCTAGAGTGAGACTAGCAGACAGAGACCTCTCTGTAGGTCTGCCAGTCAAGGAATAAATGACGGAAGAGCCTTTATGCAGCCATACTTTTTTTTTTTTCATATCTTGATTGGCATTTTATTCAAGCATTAGGACCGTTATTTATTTCGTAAGTATTTCCATAACCACAGCAACTTTCTAGACATGTTACACCTCTTACCGTCATAGAGTTAAACATTTTCAACTGCGTTCCATTGCCCGGCTCAGTCTATAAACGTAATCAGCATCAAAATTCTTCCTTCCTTAATTTGTTCCCCCCCCCCCACCCTGCCCAGCCAGCTCAGCATCTTAGACCTTCCGTCATATCCCTCTTAGATTCTTTGTTTAACCCCTGTACTCGATCTTAGTTCTGGTTCATATTTTCCTCTCTTATTCCTGGAATGTTATTACTATGGGGTATTCGTTTTGGGTGTTATTGCCGTCTACATGTCTTTTTTGTCTGCTATCATTGCTGTCCAGGCACTTACGTCGTCTTCCAATTTTTCGTCATGTCTGACCCTTTTCATACGTATTGCCTCCACCGTCGCCCATTCACACCAGTCACCTAACCACACCTTTATGCAAGGTTAATTAGGGCTTCTCCAGGATATCGCGATTCGTCGTTTCGCCAGTATAAGTCCTAGCATTACCAGTCTCCTACTTAGCTTTTTATTTTTGGGGTTAGGTAGTAGTCCCAACAGCACTCCTCTCTTTGGGGACTGTCCATCCCGTGGCTCTTTCTAGTTTATCTAAAATTTCGGTCCAGTAGGGGTTATGACTGGGCAGTGCCACACCACGTGTAGAAAGTCCACCTTCTGGCTTCCACAGCGTAGGAAGTCAGCCGATCGAGTCGGGAATCTTTACGCATGCCCTACTTTGGTCCTCCAACCAGAAGATACTGTAATAGACACTGAAGAACCCCTGACTATTCCATACATAAGGTTATAAAAATTACAACGTTCTACGAAGACTCTGTTGAACGAATGTAATTCCAGTGCAATGAACAGTGATGAAAATCCGTTCAAGAATACCGGGCTATTGGTTTCCTTATTTCCCTTTCACAAAATAAAATTAAAGAAAACACAAGGAATACTGTTCATGTTCTGGTCTCATTTACCAAGCAAATTTCTCAATTTTACAAGTTCCTCCAGCACTTCTGTATTTGTGCAGGCACAGGTTCTCCCAACCCCTCTACACACAGAGAAGCTTTATTGTACTTCCACAGAGGAGATTCCAACATTTAAAATGGACATGCTCAGCGTGCACACCACATACTCTACTGCCACCAGCAACAGGTGGCGGCGTTACTGAACTCAAGAGTCCTTTCTTCATTACCCTAAAACAATGAAAGACTGTGCTGGCTCGCCTGAGAATGGCCAACATGAACGGTGGGTCTCACAGAGACCACACATGCACATCTCACCTCTTTCTCCAGACCGGCTCCCCTGAACGCCACGCTCAGCAGGCAGCACACGCACTCGATCCAATAGCTAATGACAATCTCTGGCACTCTCAGAAATTCAATGTATTTCCTTCGATTAAAATGGAACAAAGAGGTCCACATCTCCCTTCTTGAGGCAAAAACATTCACATCCTCCGAGGAAACTTTAGACATTTTCAGGGGCCAATGCTCATAAAAGCCAACCAAAAATATAAATGTTTTCAACTTTAAAAATAACACTGCAGGGCTACCTACTGCTTTTGGAACCTGAGAATAATCCAAAGTTGTATTGAATAGGGGTCGGTACTAACCATCCCAAATGCTTACGTTCATTTCAAAGGACTGAACTACACACTCCACACCTTTAAATGTAATAGTATGTTTAACTCGCTCTTTTTGATAAATAGTACAAGATACCTCGCTTGGCTGTCACCCGTTGGCCAGAAGTGTGGAGAGTTTCTCCGTTCAAGCACCAGCAATACTTTGTTGTGTCAAGGCAAACAGTGCCCAGCTGTACAGGACTCAAGACTCCTATATGATCTGGAAGCTTGCTGTGAAAAACAAAGGCTAGGATGGCTCATTCCGAACACCTGCACTTGCTTAATGCCGCGGCGCCTCCACTCAAAGAACGTAATGCCCTTCAAGCCCCTCTCCAAATAAACCAGTATCGGGCAGCGGCCAGCTTTTAAAGAAAGTGGCTCCGGCGGGGAGGATGTGAAGATGTATTTGAAGACCACGTTTTATTACAATCAAACCATAACTGCTCAACAAGCTAAATATTCAAATGTTACAATGATGTTTTAAACTGTGAAGACCTTAGGGTTTCTCTACAAATTCGCATTCTGCGATCAGCCTGCCGGGTGTAGGTTGTTCCATTCCACCACTTCTTACAAGGTTTTCATGCATTTACTAAGATGAAACTCAAGAGCCTTCTGGGTTTGTGTGTCAATCTCTTACTTGTGTTGTTATTTGTTACTCCTTGAAACTACCATCTCTTTAACTTAAATGTGAAGACATTAGCAGGGGTTGGTTTCAGAGGTAAAGACTCGGTGTGTAGGTCTATTTGGAATGCTGCAATGACACAGACTACCAAACACACCCGTCAGGATTGTCATACTGAACAATAGTTGGACAATTCACTTCAGAATACAAGCTCAAAATACTGGAGAGACAGCTCCAACCGCAAACGATATACTTTTTGCAGAATCTTTGGGCACGCCCTATGAAGACAGCCATATTCTATACTACCTCTCAGAATTCATCATTTACTACCCAAGCTTCCTGGCAGGTTCTTGCAGTCTCTTTGCTATTAGCAAGAATGTTTTCCTCCACAGGGTGAATTTATGTGTGCTTGCGACTATAGTGTGTTCTGATTTAATCTAACATAATCAGGTGTGCAAAAAATAAACATCACTGCGAGAAAAGAGGAAAGCAGGTATAATTTCACGTTTATGGAAGGCCTGCAGTTGCAAGAAAAATGTTTTAAGGAGTTCGGAGCCACACAAACTATCCGTGCTTAGCCCACCAGTGTACCCACAATTTAATGCACCCACTCGCTCAAGACTGACTTTTGCCCAAGTAACAAAACGAAGTCCACTTTTGGGGCACACCGTCCTCACTGTGCTCCTAGTTTTAGCAAAAGGCTGCAAAGCAGCTGGTGAGTGTTCCACCTGTTTCTCTGCAGACTTTGTTGGCTATGCAGAAGAGGGAAAAATGAGACGCTGGAGAGGAATTTCTAAGAAATCCTCTCTGGCAAAAGAAAGAGCGACTGCAACTTGTCCGATATGTCAAAAAGGAGATTTAATCTGGAGCTGCTTCGGTATTCGCGGATTATCAAAGTCTTTTTAAGGGTTCCATACAGAGGTTGGGAAATCTTGGACCAGCACTTATGGTTGGGTGCCTAGAAACCGTCCTTGCCTCGTGGTTTCTCACATGTTAGGAGCCAAGCACTGCTTTGAAGCTTATGGATGGCGACGTGATGGACTACAAAATCCAGGTCAAAATATACATGGGATGGTGCAGTGGTAAATCTTCTAAAACAACGTAACTGTTTGCTTAAACTCGTTTCAACATCTGGCCAGCAGCTCAGTTCCTGATCTGCTGTCCATCAATTTGTCCGGCCAGATTAATTTCGGTCAAGATGTTGCTTTTATACTCTTACTTCTAAAACCTAGTTTCTTTACAAGGCAACATGTGGCTTCTAAACGAGTGCACCTATACAGGTAAAACAGGACCAGCTCCCCCTCAGGCTTACTGCTCCCTGTACAGTAAATACCGCATTACAAATTCAGTTTCGCTTACAGCATTTGCATTTTTAACACATTATACAGTAATTGTAGTATTTTTAGGTTGTGCCTGGGCAGCGCATGCGCTGCTTTGCAAGTCATGCTGTATTGGAGTATGTACTTGAAGCACCGCCCACTCTCCACCCATATTTGTCATGGACTTGTGTCACTGTCCTTCGTAAATGCTGGCTTCTGATTTGTTATTAGGCTTGTTAGTCCCTCCTTAGTACCGCCTTGTCTTCATTTGTAACCTCCCATGAGGAATGGCCCTTTTACTTCGGTTGTTACACGGTACGTCTTCTTTAGTCTGTAAGCACTTTTTTCTTTAATTAGTTTCTCTTACTGCAGGAGGGTCTCGTGTGCAGTTGTTACCACCGGCTTGTTTATTTAACTCATAGCAAAGGGGAGTTCTTCAAGGGCCATGGGAGACAGAAGGGAGCAACTCAGCGATGCCTTCGAGCATTTGGAATGCAATTGGTCTCTCATTTGCGAGAGTTTAGGCTATTGGCATTGTAAATGACAATGCCTTTTATTTAGGTTTTAAAAACCAAAACATAAAGATAAGGCATTGTCATTTACAATGCCAATAGCTCAAACATGCATAAATGTGAGAGCTATTGCTTAGCAGGTGCTTGTTTTAACCAGCTTCCTGGAACAATCTTTGCAACCCTGTTCTATTCAACTTCTGTACGCTCGTCAACTACTGGTACAACACCTTCCTCAGAGCCATAATGCCCTCCTTGTTGCCACTTATCCGTTGCTTTTTTACAGACCTAGATGCCACTGTCTTTCCCTCTACTGAACAAACCGAAGGCAAGATTAACCTGCACGGAATATGGTATCTTCCCAATCACACTTCTATATTACATTTTGCTTTTAATAATTTTATAAAAAATTTGTCAGAATTGTTTTTACTGCCAGCCTCTCATAAGGCCTCGAATTCTGAAATGTGTTTTGCGCTTCCTACCAACATCTTACTGGAACTGCATTATCTGTGCCTCTTTCGTAAACTAGGTTTTACAAATAAAATATCAGTGCCTATCATTTTTCACATGGGATTTCATACTTGTGCACAGTGCTTAATTTGACGCAGTGGTTTCCAGTGCTCAGCACTGGCACTAAATTGTCAACACCAGCGCTTCTACCAGTCTACCTCATGGTGGCGCTGCTAAAATGACTATTGATTTACGTTAGCTCTGCAGTAGCAAAGAGGAACATTGCTTGAGCGTGGGGAGCGGCTTCCCCTCCAGGGGTGCGGGACTGGAAACAAGATATGGATTGGTGTCAACTAGCGGAGAAGGTTGTATACCAGAGTAGAGGGTGCCCACATAAATGGGAAAAGATCAGGGCCCAATGGGACCGATATAGACAAAGTTAGTGACACCCGGGTCTAGTTGAGGGACAAATTTATTCCACGGGGTCGGTGAGGGTTTGGGAAGGTGAAACTGTTGCACGGGGAGTTGCCTCCCATTCTGCAATTGTCATGTACCTCAATATGAATACTTGCTCAACCTCCTGTGTATGGAACTGATTTTTGTGATGTGCCTAGCGAATGTTCAATAAAAAGAGTAAAAAAAAAAAAAAAAAAAAAAAAAAAAAAAAAAAAGAAAGTCTATTGACTGCCGCCCAAGCCATTCTTATAGCTTTGGGGGCCTACAGTGGGCTGAGTTATCACACTTGTAAGAGTGTGGAGATTAGAAATGGTGTTGCTGGGCAACAGGTGTCACAATCTGCAGTGGCCTCCTGGCGAGGGCCGTGGCACTTTTTTTTTGTTGTACAAATTAAGCACTGCTTGGGCAACATTTCCATTCCCAGATTTTGAAGACTTAATTTGTATTTAGTGGTGATCAGTGTGCACTGGTTCTTCTCGGTCAGGCAGCCATGACGTAGTCTTTCCTCTCCTCTGGCTGGTTGTCAGCGTGTAATCTTCCCTTTCTGCTGGTACGCGGTCATCATGTAGTCTAGCAGACTATAGTAGTACTTCTCTAGCAAAGCAAGCATTGTGTAATATTTCCTCTCCCCTGGCTAGCTGTCAGTGTGATGTTTTTTCTCTATCCTAGTAGGTTTTCAATGTGAAGTCTTTCCTCTCCCTGGCAGGCTGTCAGAGCGAAGTCTTTCTTCTACTCTGGGAGGCTATCAGAGTGAGGTTTTATATTTCCTGTTGCATGCTGTCAGTGGGAAGTCTTTGTTCTACTAATGGAGGCTTTCAGAGTGCGTTTTTAAGCCACTGTTTCAGAGATCAGAGGGAAGTCTTTCTTCTACATTGGCAGGTTGTCAGGGTGGTCTTTCTTGTCCTCATGCAGGTTGTAAGGATGTAGTCTTGCCTCCGACAGGCTAGAAAGGTACATCATTTCTTTCCCACCATCAGGTTGTAACACTTCCTTTCACCTGGCAGTCTGTCAGCGAGAATTATTTCCTGCCCTTTATAGGCTTTAATATTGAATTCTTTCTCAGTGTGAAGTCTTTCCTCTCCTTTTGTAGGGAGTCACAGTGATGCTCTGATCTGGACGGCTATCAGAAGCACGTTTGAGTTTTCAATTCCAACTTCAACCCTGGAATTTTAGGGGAAAGTTAAAAATCTCCAAAATTTAAAAAGGGTTGAAAAGTTGCATCTTTGCATTACCAGAACATATTGCCCCGAGGACGCCACTCAGGGCAAATACTAGGAATATGCTAGGACACAGAGAAGTCTCACTCTACTTTCGGTCCGTAGTGTTTTGTCTCCCTGGCATAATGCCAGAATGCTATTTTTCATCTCCTCCAGCATGATGTCAGAATGAAGTCTTTCCTCTCTGTTGGCAGGCTGTCATGGCGTAATCTTTCTTCCTCGACAGACTGTCAGTGTCTTTAGGCCTCATGTACAAGACCGCACATACGCGGTCTGCTGTGAGACGTATTGCTAGCGTACAATAGGCTTCGAGTCTACCCATCGCTTGCTATTGGTTGGCTTCATGGTCACTCATTTGCTTGCTTCCTATTCATTAGCTTGTGTGGTTTTCCTTCCTCTTCTTGCGTTTGTCCCTCCCCTGGAGCATGGGTACATTAGTTGTGGTGGTGCCTTTCCACTGCTCCTTTTTCAGGCGCTAATTTATTCTCTTTGTGTAAGTATTCCAAAAGAGGGCTTGTTTTCCAACTGACTGTTTAGTGTGTTTCACTTCTTCACTAAGTGCTTTGTGTTGCACTCTCCCTCTTGTGCGTGCGCTTCTCCCTGGCCCACTCCTATTGCTCTCTCACCAGTTTACCCCCCCACTCCAAGATGCTTTCTCTCCCTGTTAGTTTTTCCCCCTCCCCACATCCTTGTGTTGCTTCCCCCCCACCACCTGTGGGCCCCATTTTGCTTGCCCCGACCTCTATGTTGCTTCCTCCGCCCTGTACTTTAGTACGCTGCCTTCCCCCACCAAGACGCTGTCTCTTTCCGGTGCCTCTTCCTTTGCTTCTGGCTCCCAGTAGGAGAACATGTGCATCCGCTTCGCCAGAGAGCAAATGACCTGCACAATTTCTGGATCAAGTTCACAAGGGAAAAGATGCTACAGCACCAATAGCTCTTGGACATCTAATCATGCCTCGCGTGTCACAATGGAGGAGTTCAGGCCCTCGGCTGTCTTTCTCCAAAGTGCTGTGCACTACTCCCTCCTCTGCCGCGAAACACAAGCTGAGCGCCTGCCTTCCCACCGTCACTGCAGAGAGTGCCGCAGAGTGGATGCTCCTTCTTTCTGCTCCATAAGTTTTAGATTGGACTTCAAGGACTCCACAGTTTTACATCACCGTCATTGTCAAGTCTCGCCTATGAAACAGCTTTAGCTGTTTGTAGGCAGAAGCCTTTTGTGGACCACAGTGCTTTAAGTGGATCTCTAGGAGGGGTGTGGCCTAAGGAATTAGGGGTGTGGCATTAAACATTCCTGTGCATTACACAGCATGCTGCCTGGCTCGCATTTCGGTGCATTTTTGGACGTTTTCGGCTATAGCATCCAGAAATATCCCAAAACCACGAACATTAATTAATCAATCAATCAGAGAATTTGTAAAGCGTGCTACATACCCGAGAGGGTCTCAAGGCGCTGGGGTGGGGGGTGGGGGGGGGGGGGGTGGGGGGGGATGGGCCGGAAGTTCTTGAGGTCCTTGGGGTCCGCCTTGGGTTTTTTGAGGAGACCGTTGATTTCGGCGTGCTTCCAACTTTCCGGGAATGTAGCTGTTTCGAAGGAGATGTTGATAACCTTCCGTAGTTGGGGTACGATGGCTGCGTCTGCTTTGTTGAATACGTGGTGTGGGCACGGGTCTAACGGAGATCCTGAGTGGATGGAGTTCATGACCTTGCGTGTCTCGTCGTCGTCGTTAACGTTGGACCAGGAGGTCAGGTGGTTGGTGCAGGTGGTGCTCCCAGAGGAGGTGGGATCTGGCGTAGGCGGGGCAGTCGTGGTGTTGAAGCTGTCGTGGATGTCAGCGATCTTGCGGTGGAAGAAGACGGCTAGTGAGTCGCACAGTTCTTGTGAGGGCGGAATGTCATTGGCGCTGGGGTTGGAGAGTTCCTTTACGATGCTGAAGAGTTCTTTGCTGTAGTGTGAGTTGTTATCCAGGCGGGTTTTGAAGGAGGATCTCTTGGCTAACCTGATGAGGTGGTGATGTCTGCGGGTGGCTTCCTTGTGGGCTGTGTGGTTGTCCGGTGCGCGTTCGTGGCGCCATATCTTCTCTGGTTTCCGGCATACGCGTTTGGAGGTCTGGAGCTCGTTAGTGAACCAGGTGGCTCTCCTGTTGGCGTGGCTGTTGGAGGGTTTCTTGAGCGGGGCGAGGGTGTTGGCGCATTTGTCGATCCACTGTCTGAGATTGCGGGCTGCGGTGTCTGGGTTGATAGGGGTCGGTGGGTGAGTCCTGGGCAAGGGTGGTGATCAGCTGGTCTTCGGTGACTTTGCTCCAGCAGCGGCGAGGTATCGGTTGGGTGCGGTGGTGAGTGGTTGGTTTGTTGAAGGTGAAATGGACGCAGTGGTGGTCGGTCCAGTGGAGATCGGCGGTGTGGCTGAAGGTGACGTGGGTGCCTGTGGAGAAGACAGGGTCCAGCGTATGGCCGGTGGCGTGGGTGGGTGCGGTGATAAGCTTTCTGAGGCAGAGGTTGGCGAGGTTGTCGATCAGGGTTGTGGAGTTGGCGTCGTTGTTGTTCTCGAGGTGGAAGTTCAGGTCCCCGAGGAGGATGTAGTCCGTGGAGGTGAGTGCGTGGGTGCTGGCGAGGTCAGCGATGGAGTCGCTGAACTGAGTTCGGGGGGGTCTGTAGAGGAGTGTTCCTCTGAGGGTGGTGTTGGGGTCGGTGTGGATCCGGAAGTGCAGGTGTTCGGCGGAGTAGAGTGTGTCATCTGCATTGGTGGTGACCTTGAGGGTGGATTGGTGGACGATGGCTATGCCTCCTTCGATTCCGTTGGCGCGATCCCTACTGGTGATTTTGTAGCCGTCCGGAATGGCTATGGCGATGTCGGGTGTCGAGGAGTCGTTCCACCAGGTCTCGGTCAGGAAGGCCACGTCCGTGGGTCTGTTTCGGGGCGGCCTGGAAGCAGGTGTGGTTTCGTCCGGTGTTGAGTGCGTGGAGGGTGCTGGCGTTGTAGCGGAGTCTGGTGTTGTGGCGTTCGCGGGGTCCAGGGGTTCTGGCGCTGGGCGCAGTGCAGGCGCGGACGGGCGCAGACGGGCTTGGCTTTGGCGCGCCTCTGGCTCGCTGCCGCGCAGCGGCGGGAAAGGCGAAGGGAAGTGAGAGAAGGGGGTGGGGACGCAGGGGGCGGCGGCAGGAGGGGGAACGGCGTGAACAGTGTAACGGGCAGTTACAGAGCAAGGGCAAAACAGGCAAAGTAACAAAAAATACAATACAATGAAATACAAATGAAAATACAAGTGTAAATACGACAGCACCACTGTCCAGAAATACCAAGCGACAAGCAGCAACCCAGGGAGGTCTCGAACCCTGAAGCACAGACTCTCAGCAGCGGCAATGGCGGGCGCCGTCAGGTGGAGCTGCACGGCGTGGGGAGCGACCGGCCTCAACCAAGGTCAAGGGTCGCAACATGACTACAACATACCAGACACATTGGCTTTGTGAGTACTTGTTTGCAGTTTGATATGATTGAGTGACACCTATGAACGTGTTGTATATAATCAGAATTGGTGATTACAACCCATCACTGTGTACACACAGGACAGAGGCCCAGGAAGGAATGAGCCTGTAATCTGAGCACTGTCACAGCCCACTTCCGCCTCAGCCAAAGAGCTCTCAGTCGTACCTCAGTATGAACGCACTGAAGCCTTTTATCCTCATCAAGGCGGCTAGTGTGCAATCTTTCCACTCCCTGGGAGGCTGTTCGTGCCCCAGTATGAACACACTGCAGCCTTCCCTCTACTCATAGAGGCGACTAGTGTGCAATCTTTCCACTCCCTGGGAGGCTGTTCGTGCCCCAGTATGAACACACTGCAGCCTTTCCCATCCTCATCAAGGCGGCTAGTGTGCAATCTTTCCACTCCCTGGGAGGCTGTTCGTGCCCCAGTATGAACACAGTACAGCCTTCCCTCTACTCATAGAGGCGACTAGTGTGCAATCTTTCCACTCCCTGGGAGGCTGTTCATGCCCCAGTATGAACACACTGCAGCCTTTCCCATCCTCATCAAGGCGGCTAGTGTGCAATCTTTCCACTCCCTGGGAGGCTGTTCGTGCCCCAGTATGAACACACTGCAGCCTTCCCTCTACTCATAGAGGCGACTAGTGTGCAATCTTTCCACTCCCTGGGAGGCTGTTCATGCCCCAGTATGAACACACTGCAGCCTTCCCTCTACTCATAGAGGCGACTAGTGTGCAATCTTTCCACTCCCTGGGAGGCTGTTCGTGCCCCAGTATGAACACAGTACAGCCTTTCCTCTACTCATAGAGGCGGCTAGTGTGCAATCTTTCCACTCCCTGGGAGGCTGTTTGTGCCCCAGTATGAACAGACTGCAGCCTTCCCTATCCTCGTCAAGGCGGCTAGTGTGCAATCTTTCCACTCCCTGGGAGGCTGTTCGTGCCCCAGTATGAACACACTGCAGCCTTCCCTCTACTCATAGAGGCGACTAGTGTGCAATCTTTCCACTCCCTGGGAGGCTGTTCATGCCCCAGTATGAACACACTGCAGCCTTTCCCATCCTCATCAAGGCGGCTAGTGTGCAATCTTTCCACTCCCTGGGAGGCTGTTCGTGCCCCAGTATGAACACACTGCAGCCTTCCCTCTACTCATAGAGGCGACTAGTGTGCAATCTTTCCACTCCCTGGGAGGCTGTTCATGCCCCAGTATGAACACACTGCAGCCTTCCCTCTACTCATAGAGGCGACTAGTGTGCAATCTTTCCACTCCCTGGGAGGCTGTTCGTGCCCCAGTATGAACACAGTACAGCCTTTCCTCTACTCATAGAGGCGGCTAGTGTGCAATCTTTCCACTCCCTGGGAGGCTGTTCATGCCCCAGTATGAACACACTGCAGCCTTTCCCATCCTCATCAAGGCGGCTAGTGTGCAATCTTTCCACTCCCTGGGAGGCTGTTCGTGCCCCAGTATGAACACACTGCAGCCTTCCCTCTACTCATAGAGGCGACTAGTGTGCAATCTTTCCACTCCCTGGGAGGCTGTTCATGCCCCAGTATGAACACACTGCAGCCTTTCCCATCCTCATCAAGGCGGCTAGTGTGCAATCTTTCCACTCCCTGGGAGGCTGTTCGTGCCCCAGTATGAACACACTGCAGCCTTCCCTCTACTCATAGAGGCGACTAGTGTGCAATCTTTCCACTCCCTGGGAGGCTGTTCATGCCCCAGTATGAACACACTGCAGCCTTCCCTCTACTCATAGAGGCGACTAGTGTGCAATCTTTCCACTCCCTGGGAGGCTGTTCGTGCCCCAGTATGAACACACTGCAGCCTTCCCTCTACTCATAGAGGCGACTAGTGAGCAATCTTTCCTCTCCCTGGGAGGCTGTTCGTATCCCAGTATGAACACACTGCAGCCTTCCCTCTACTCAGAGGCGACTAGTGTGCAATCTTTCCTCTCCCTGGGAGGCTGTTCGTGCCCCAGTATGAACACACTGCAGCCTTCCCTCTACTCATAGAGGCGGCTAGTGTGCAATCTTTCCACTCCCTGGGAGGCTGTTCGTGCCCCAGTATGAACACACTGCAGCCTTCCCTCTACTCATAGAGGCGACTAGTGTGCAATCTTTCCACTCCCTGGGAGGCTGTTCGTGCCCCAGTATGAACACACTGCAGCCTTCCCTCTACTCATAGAGGCGACTAGTGTGCAATCTTTCCACTCCCTGGGAGGCTGTTCATGCCCCAGTATGAACACACTGCAGCCTTTCCCATCCTCATCAAGGCGGCTAGTGTGCAATCTTTCCACTCCCTGGGAGGCTGTTCGTGCCCCAGTATGAACACACTGCAGCCTTCCCTCTACTCATAGAGGCGACTAGTGAGCAATCTTTCCTCTCCCTGGGAGGCTGTTCGTATCCCAGTATGAACACACTGCAGCCTTCCCTCTACTCATAGAGGCGACTAGTGTGCAATCTTTCCTCTCCCTGGGAGGCTGTTCGTGCCCCAGTATGAACACACTGCAGCCTTCCCTCTACTCATAGAGGCGGCTAGTGTGCAATCTTTCCACTCCCTGGGAGGCTGTTCGTGCCCCAGTATGAACACACTGCAGCCTTCCCTCTACTCATAGAGGCGACTAGTGTGCAATCTTTCCACTCCCTGGGAGGCTGTTCGTGCCCCAGTATGAACACACTGCAGCCTTCCCTCTACTCATAGAGGCGACTAGTGTGCAATCTTTCCACTCCCTGGGAGGCTGTTCATGCCCCAGTATGAACACACTGCAGCCTTTCCCATCCTCATCAAGGCGGCTAGTGTGCAATCTTTCCACTCCCTGGGAGGCTGTTCGTGCCCCAGTATGAACACAGTACAGCCTTCCCTCTACTCATAGAGGCGACTAGTGTGCAATCTTTCCACTCCCTGGGAGGCTGTTCATGCCCCAGTATGAACACACTGCAGCCTTCCCTCTACTCATAGAGGCGACTAGTGTGCAATCGTTCCACTCCCTGGGAGGCATTTCGTGCCACAGTATGAACACAGTACAGCCTTCCCTCTACTCATAGAGGCGGCTAGTGTGCAATCTTTCCACTCCCTGGGAGGCTGTTCATGCCCCAGTATGAACCCACTGCAGCCTTTCCCATCCTCATCAAGGCGGCTAGTGTGCAATCTTTCCACTCCCTGGGAGGCTGTTCGTGCCCCAGTATGAACACAGTACAGCCTTTCCTCTACTCATAGAGGCGGCTAGTGTGCAATCTTTCCACTCCCTGGGAGGCTATTTGTGCCCCAGTATGAACAGACTGCAGCCTTCCCTATCCTCGTCAAGGCGGCTAGTGTGCAATCTTTCCACTCCCTGGGAGGCTGTTCGTGCCCCAGTATGAACACACTGCAGCCTTCCCTCTACTCATAGAGGCGACTAGTGTGCAATCTTTCCACTCCCTGGGAGGCTGTTCATGCCCCAGTATGAACACACTGCAGCCTTCCCTCTACTCATAGAGGTGACTAGTGTGCAATCTTTCCTCTCCCTGGGAGGCTGTTCGTGCCCCAGTATGAACACACTGCAGCCTTCCCTCTACTCATAGAGGCGACTAGAGTGCAATCTTTCCACTCCCTGGGAGGCTGTTCGTGCCCCAGTATGAACACACTGCAGCCTTTCCTATCCTCATCAAGGCGGCTAGTGTGCAAGCTTTCCACTCCCTGGGAGGCTGTGCTTTGATTGACGGGCGCATCATCGAAAGGTTTGTTCCTTTTGAAGGACAGGGCCCTGCTCTCTGGTTCTGGGGGAGGGCAGTTTTCGATGCTAAACCTGTGAATGGACCACATTTCAACCAATGTGCCCTTTTATTTTGTTTAGCAGTGTGTGATGTAAATGCAGTGCTACTTTTGTCTAGTAAATTTGCACATTGTACATCATCCCGTGTGTGCTGAAATGTAACTATATCAAATATTTATGTATTTTTGTTAATCATTTTTTAACATGGATGACATGTTACATTATTGAGCATATCTGAAGAGCAACGCTGTATAAGACATCTTGTTTGTCTATATATACGTTGCTGTTAAATTTTTCACAAAATATAATAAAAAAGTCACTGTGAGGTACTGTGCTCAAAACAAATGACTGCTCGTGAGTCATTACCACTGGGAACCCTATCTTGAAGCTACAATTCGTTTCTTCGTATTATTCCGTTATTGGCTGCTGCCTCCGTCGGTTTATCGTGCCTCGAAGCTCTCAAAAGCAGTTGGAATTCAGTATGTTGGCGCTGCATAAAACGGTCGATTAACTGCCTTTCCCTGGACATACAAAACCTCACTCTGCAAGGCTCAGTTAGTTTAAAGAACAGCTGAGTTAAGACTAAACAATGAAGCTTCTACTGAACCCATCCATGCCATGCACGGCGACAAATAATGGGGAACAACCTTTACAACGCAACTTTTACAACGCACTACCATTACAACGCATTTTTTACAACGCATAATCCATTACAACGCATGACATTACAACGCATGACACTACAACGCATTTTTAAAAACTACCTTTACAACGCATTCCATTACAACGCATACTACCATTACAACGCATACCATTACAACGCATAATATTACACTACACTATCCAACACTTACCCTACTGATGCACCCCCTGGAGTTAGAATAGTAATTTTTACCCCTACACTATCCAACACTTACCCTACTGTTGCACCCCCTGGAGTTAGAATAGTAATTTTTACCCCTATACTATCCAACACTTACCCTACTGATGCACCCCCTGGAGTTAGAATAGTAATTTTTACCCCTATACTATCCAACACTTACCCTACTGATGCACCCCCTGGAGTTAGAATAGTAATTTTTACCCCTATACTATCCAACACTTACCCTACTGATGCACCCCCTGGAGTTAGAATAGTAATTTTTACCCCTACACTATCCAACACTTACCCTACTGTTGCACCCCCTGGAGTTAGAATAGTAATTTTTACCCCTATACTATCCAACACTTACCCTACTGATGCACCCCCTGGAGTTAGAATAGTAATTTTTACCCCTATACTATCCAACACTTACCCTACTGATGCACCCCCTGGAGTTAGAATAGTAATTTTTACCCCTATACTATCCAACACTTACCCTACTGATGCACCCCCTGGAGTTAGAATAGTAATTTTTACCCCTATACTATCCAACACTTACCCTACTGTTGCACCCCCTGAAGTTAGAATAGTAATTTTTACCCCTATACTATCCAACACTTACCCTACTGATGCACCCCCTGGAGTTAGAATAGTAATTTTTACCCCTATACTATCCAACACTTACCCTACTGATGCACCCCCTGGAGTTAGAATAGTAATTTTTACCCCTATACTATCCAACACTTACCCTACTGATGCACCCCCTGGAGTTAGAATAATAATTTTTACCCCTATACTATCCAACACTTACCCTACTGATGCACCCCCTGGAGTTAGAATAGTAATTTTTACCCCTATACTATCCAACACTTACCCTACTGTTGCACCCCCTGGAGTTAGAATAGTAATTTTTACCCCTATACTATCCAACACTTACCCTACTGTTGCACCCCCTGGAGTTAGAATAGTAATTTTTACCCCTATACTATCCAACACTTACCCTACTGTTGCACCCCCTGGAGTTAGAATAGTAATTTTTACCCCTACACTATCCAACACTTACCCTACTGTTGCACCCCCTGGAGTTAGAATAGTAATTTTTACCCCTACACTATCCAACACTTACCCTACTGTTGCACCCCCTGGAGTTAGAATAGTAATTTTTACCCCTATACTATCCAACACTTACCTTACTGTTGCACCCCCTGGAGTTAGAATAGTAATTTTTACCCCTATACTATCTAATACTTACCTTAAATGTAATTTAATATTATGCGTTGTAATGGTATGCGTTGTAAAGGTAGTATGCGTTGTAATGGTAATGCGTTGTAAAGGTATTTTTTAAAAATGCGTTGTAGTGTCATGCCTTGTAATGTCATGCGTTGTAATGGATTATGCGTTGTAAAAAATGCGTTGTAAGTGCATGCGTTGTAAAAGTGTGCGTTGTAACGTCATACATCCACAAATAATACATGCACTGCACTCCGGCCTATCGCTAGCCGAGTCACCAAGAAAATCCACAGACGAACCAACTCCGAGTGTGGCGGGGACGGGCTAAGGGTGGTTACAGGCTCTACATGAATCAGTTACAATAAAACCCCACGAGTACAAGGAAACCTATTCAGCAATATTACACTGGCTTGTTTGAAATGTTTGATAGAATCGGCGTCATGTTGTAAATATTCGACTACACAATACACAATATTCTCACACACACACACACGACAGACAGCATATGCAGCAGCACATGCTTATGTCATACACAGACTGTGCAGCACAACGTGCTTCTGTCACATACAAAGAACAGCTGCAGCACTGGCAGCAGCACTGAACGTTTCCTCACGCACACAGAACAGACAGAAGGACAGCTGCAGCCCTGAACGTTTCCTCACACACACAGAACGGACATGGAGTGTGCAGCAGCACCACATGCTTCCATCACATACAAAGAACAGCTGAGGCACTGGCAGCAGCACTGAATGTTTTATCACTCACACAGAACAGATACAGAATGTGCAGCAGCACATCCTTCCATTCACATAGAACAGCTGCAGTGGGGCTGCAGCACAGACCGTTTCCTCACACACATTGAATGGATACAGCTTGTGCAGCAGCAGCACATGCTTATGTTACATACAGAGGACAGCTGACGCACTGGCAGCTGCACTGAACGTTTTCTCACACACACAGAACAGACACTGCGTACACAGCAGCAGCACACCCTTCCCTCACATACAAAGTACAGCTGAGGCCCTGGCAGCGGCACTGAATGTTTCCACACGCACACAGAACGGACACTGCGTGTGCAGCAGCAGCACGTGCTTACATTACATACAAAGAACAGCTGCAGCACTGTCAGCAGCACTGAACGTTTCCTCACGCACACAGGACAGCATGTGCAGTAACACATGCTTACATCATACAAAGGACAGCTGCAGCACTGAACGTTTCCTCATGCACACAGAACAGACAGCGTGTTCAGCAGAACAAGCTTACATCACATTCAAAGGACAGCTGCTGCACTGGCAGCAGCACTGAACATTTCCTCACACACACACAACAGACAGCATGTACAGCAGCACATGCTTACATCATACACAGCATGTGCATCAGCAGCACATGCATCCCTCATATACAAACAGATGCAGCACTGAATCTTTCCTCACACACAGGTCACAGCATGTGCAGCAGCACACGCTTACGTCACACACAGAATGTGCAGTAGCACACGCTTGCGTCACATACAAAGGACAGCTGAGGCACTGACAGCAGCACTAAACGTTTCCTCATGCACAGAACAGACACAGCATGTGCAGCAGCAGCACATGCTCCCATCACATGCAGAGGACAGCTGCAGCACCGGCAGCAGCACTGAACGTTTTCTCACACACACAGAACAGACACTGCGTGTGCAGCAGTACACCCTTCCCTTATATACAAAGGAGAGGTGCAGCACTGGCAGCAGCACTGAACGTTCCCTCACACACACACAACAGATACTGCGTGTGCAGCAGCATATGCTTCCCTCACACACAAAGTAAAGCTGAGGCACTGGCAGCTGCACTGAACATTTCCTCACACACGCAGAACAGACACTGCATGTGCAGTAGCAGCACATGCTTACGTTACATACAAAGGACAGTTGCAGCACTGGCAGCAGCCATGAACGTTTCCTCACGCACACAGAACGGACAGAAGGACAGCTGCAGCACTGAACGTTTCCTCACACACACAGAACGGACATTGAGTGTGCAGCAGCACCACATGCTTCCATCACATACAAAGAACAGCTGAGGCACTGGCAGCAGCACTGAATGTTTTATCACTCACACAGAACAGATACAGAATGTGCAGCAGCACATCCTTCCCTTCACATAGAACAGCTGCAGTGGGGCTGCAGCACAGACCGTTTCCTCACACACATTGAATGGATACAGCTTGTGCAGCAGCAGCACACCCTTCCCTCACATACACTGCAGATAAAGTATGCACCGGCACTGCAAGCTCCCAGGGATACACAGAACTGTTACAAGCTTCTATTGTCCTCGAACATCTTCGAGTTTCCACCGTAATGCCTCAATGCAGATAAACAAAGTGACTAGGCCGTAAGGAAAAAAAGAGTGGAGAGGCTGATATGATAAAACGATCACAAAAGGAAGGTCCCATTGAGTGCAGCTGTTGAGGTAACAAAACCAAATGGCAGACTGCATTACATGTGTATATTGTACACATCATTTAACGCGAAAAGCTGAATACACTATTTCGAAAAGGCTCACCTCCTAAAGAAAAGTGTCTATAACTTGACTCGTCGCCTGGCCTACTCCCCCTGAATTCGTTGGACACCTCTGCCATTTTGGATCCCAATCTGAAGGTCACTTTATTGTATAGTAACCAATATCAGTGGAGACATATTGGGGCTGATTCACAAAAACATTTACGAGTACAGGAAGTAGTACTACAGGAGAACATTTTGACGTGCCCTTACATGAATTAGTGAATAGTCCAACTTTATATCAGTAAACATGCAAAAGGGGCACTAAGTGCGTAAGAATATTACCTGAATATTCCCATTTAGGAAGTTTTCTGGCCAATTCCCAAAGGCATGGAAGAGTTTGTAAAAGAATAGAATAAGAGTACCAATTTACACACACCAAAATGCCCTTGATAATAGTTTTGCCTCCAGCTCCGGGTGCCACCTCCAACATGTTTAGTCCAGTTTCGGAATGATCATTAGAGGGCCTACTTGCGTCAAGTGGCTTAAGGCAGGTGATTGGATAAGTGGTGTATGACTGGATGGTCAATGGTGAATGAATGGTGAATGAATGGTGCCTCGATGGTGATGTTACAGTGGATGATGAAGAGATTATGAATGATTGATGGATGAGTTAATGGTGGGTGTATGGTGAACAGTGAAATAACGGATGGAGAGAGGTGTGGTGCTGATGGATGATTGGTGGACTGAAGGTGAAGGGATCTTTAATGGTAAATTGTGAACAGGTGGGGAAAGCACAAATTAAACAGGCAGCTCCAGGCCAAAGAAAACACTAAGGAGCAGGAGAATGAGAGCAACGTGAAATGAGGGAAAACACTGACAACCACAGCAAAGGACCATGCAACTGGCCAACAACTGCTAGACAGCTGTATTCCAAAAAGGAACAGAAGTAAAGAAAACTACCAAAATATAGGTGGGTGCTCGCTGAGGGTGGAGTTGCCACAAACCGGAGAACTGCTTGATCCCCAAACAGACGTCCATGAAACGTTTGCAGCATATTACTGGGCTTTCTACTAGCCTGATGCCCCACTACCTGGGGGAGGCTTTGGATTTCTCCCTATGCTGGGTGACTCTGTAGAGGCTTCTGGATGATGCTAGGGATGCGTTGGAAGCCCTCAACTCCGAAATCAGGGAAGCCATTACTGCATGGTTTGCGGCAAAACACCTGGAGCGGATAGTCTCCCGGCTGAATTTTATAACACTTGTCTCACAGCTGGTCCTGAAGCTGGCAGTGATGTAGGCAGGCGCCTTGGAGTGGGGCTCTCTTCCTGACATGACCAGGGAGGCCTAGATAGTGTCCATCCCTAAACCCCTTAGCGACGCCACGGATGTGTGAACCTGTGTTATTAAATCCTTAATAAGGTCCTGGCCATTTAGCTTCTGCCCCACCTCCA
Organism: Triturus cristatus; assembly: GCF_964204655.1. Taxonomy (NCBI): domain Eukaryota; kingdom Metazoa; phylum Chordata; class Amphibia; order Caudata; family Salamandridae; genus Triturus; species Triturus cristatus. Next base: position 1,211,610,131 of record NC_140593.1, on the reverse strand, counting down.
TGGACTGATACATGAGGAAGGATTAGAACAGGTTTATCCCCAACCTTAACACCCCTGAGAACCTTAGGCAACTCTTCCAAGCCCTGGAACCCATAGGTGGGGTGCAATTCCCCAATGCGCTAGTTCTATATATAGACATACGTAAAGTCTTTGATATCCTTTGCTGGGACTACCTGCAGGTGGTCATGTCCAGGATGTCCCTCGTGATGGTTGGAATAAATGAGTTTCTCTGCTATACATAGGCCCTCGAGTGCGGGTGTGTATGGGAGGGTATTTTTCACAGCCCTTTGAGACTGGCAAGGGTACATGACAGGAATGTACTTCTCGCTCCTCTGTTGTTTGCACTGGCAATCAAACTGTCTATCTGTGTGCTGAGGCAGGAGGGCATGGGGCGGGGAATTCCGCTACAGGGTGGGGAACGTTATCTCCCTGTATGTGGACGACATTCTTATTTACTTGTGGGATGCCAGTTCTGGAGTCCCGGGGAACGTTGTCTTACTAGAACACTTTGGATGGAGCTCCGGCCTCTGGGTGAACTGGAGTAAGCAGTGTGCCTTCCCAGTCTTGACAGGACTTGAGAGGCTGCATGCAACGTTGGCTAGATTTAGAATCAAGTGGGATCCCAAGGTCTTAAATATTTGGGAATCAAGGTGTATCATGCGTATCAGGGAGGGCAATCCTGGGGGAAGTGATGCGTACACTGCACAGCAGTGTGTCTTTCTGGTGGACCCTGCAACTGCCCATCAAGGCTTGCATTGTGTTGACTAAAATGGTGATTATACCACGAGTCCTTTACTATCTTGTGAGTCTTCCGACCTGGGTACCACAGGCTTGGATTGATCCCAGGATGTCCTGCTTAGGGAACTGATCTTGGATCAACAATGGCAGACAAACCAACGTTAATTTTGTAAAGGAAAGAGTATAAAATGTTAATAAAGGAGAAGAAAAGAATGGTTTGAAGCAAGCCGCTGTTGTGTGTTGCCACTTCATGGCCTGGGTTAGTTCCTGCTTTTCCGGAGGCATTTTCTGTCGAACTAGTCCAGGTTTCCCATATTACTATAGGTTTTGTTTGCATATGCTTTCTTATAAGTTGGTGAGAGTAGTGAAGTTACAGTAATTTTTTAAAACAACAGCTACTAACTGGTTTGCAGCTTCTCCTTCCTCTACAATTTCTCTGAACTGTTTTGCTAAAGATACCTCCATGCATGGTTTAAGGCGATCATAGGTCTACGGTCTTCATTTTATAGTCTACTAGTACGTCTCATCTGCAGCCAGATGCACTTTTCTGCGATGGCAACCACATAAACCCATCTAAATCTAGATGCACTGTGAGGGGGCCATTGTCACTTTCTATCTTTACTGCACACTCATATCAAATGCCATTTCCCAGGGCTCAATGTTAATTAACATAGTTAAAAAGGCCTGATCTGTTTTTTCCCTTGAAGGCAATGGTTGTTGGGGTGTCACACTTAGTGCGCCATTTAACATACATAAGCTGCATATTGTCAAGAGGGCAGAAAATCGACTCCCCTTTCTGGATCCTCTGATCCAGTTCATCTTGAGCGAAGATAAATTCCATATATTCTCTATTTTTCATGAGGCCCATCCCAGCAAGACTTTTATCCAGTTTTTGGTTAAAATTCAAGCCAGATAAAAATGGTCCCAAGTCCATAGCCATTGTTTTTTTCTTTTCAGTTCATGGTCTCATTTTGTAATGTCTTGAAAGTTGAGCCAAGTGAGTTTTCTTTGGACTTGGCAGATAATAGACATTGTATATAATCAGGGACCGAGTCACCTTTTCCTACTGTCAACATCATTTCTGAGGGCTGAGTATTCATGGAGTTTGGCTACAATGGCCACAGCAACCCAGATTCCAAGACCATCTCTTTTGGTCTTCCTTTCCTGCTGTTGATTGTTGAGACAGTGCAAGAAGTGTAGCCATCCATAAAGGTGACCTCCATGGCCCATGTTGCTTGAAAACAACATTATATCAAACAATTTTATAAAGTTTTCCAATCCTCATCCTTCTGCTTTTGTTTGCACCCAGCAATATTACACCTTCAGGGGTTTGGAATTTAATAAAATATGTACTTGTACATGTGGCAGGTTGCTTCATAAACCTACTTGTCCTGTAACAAAATCCACTTGCCCCTTTGGTGCCATGTAGTGCAGCGATAAATTATGCCAGCAATCTCATTATATAAAAGCTCTGATAAAGGGTCTCTGATTATGCCAGGGTTCATACCATAGCAGTGTTTGAATACTTGCAATGCCCTTATGTTGCCACGTTTCTGCAGATCTACATACTGGGGCTGAAGGTAGTGGTAAACCATAGTTCCAGGGTTAGAATGCCCTTTTGAGTTTGTGCAAACCTACTACCTTGAATGTTTTATGGGTTTTCAACAACTCTTCGCTAATCTTTTCCCATTATGAGAAACGTTGGTAATTTACTCCTGACAATGGCAGATGAAAACCTTCTAGAGTTGGGAAAAAAGTGGTTGAAGGGAAAGTGAACTTGCAAACACTCAGATTTTCACATGAGTAAATCTACAAATGCATATTCACTCATGCTAAAATGCAGTTCACAAATATTTTCTAGGAGTACTAGTTCTTGTCCTACTTCTGTAAATTCTTGGGAATTCACGAAAGCCGAATAGCTGCACTTAATGCAAGGACATCTACCATGGGTGCACTTTTGAGACTTTCTTTAATAATTGGGCCACTAATTAGGTCTGGCGTTGACTGTGACCTTTTGTGTTTATTAAAATTCTGCCTCTCTGTATCGTCTGGCTTCATTGTGAGTGACAGCATTGTGCTCTTTCACAAGGAGCATATCGGCACACAAAGTAGTTTTGTTTAGTGCCAGTAACTTCTGTGGCAGTGTGTGCTTTTTGAGACCAAAAACAATTTTTGCTTTTGCCAATGTTTGTTATAATGGCGAGGGCCTGGCAGCTCCCACACAAATAAGGATTTACAAAAACCATGCCAAATCAAGTCCCACATTGACAAAACTATAAAGCTGACCACCAATTTCAAACCTATTGGCTTTGGCAATGCTGGTTTATTTTTGTTTCTATTATTGAAACTGGCTACACCGATATCCCATTATTAATATTTGTGGGAAATACTAGCATGCAGTAAGTTACAAAATGATGATGCAAAGAAATGGTACCTGAAATTTTATAGTAGTTTAGCAAAATGCTTTTTTCCCCCCTGCTTTCGTTTTTTTATGAACATTTTATTTTGAAAGCAAAGAATCATCAATCTTGCTTTCAAGCTTCTGCAAATATTTGCATCAAATAAGAGAGCATTCTGGGAGCATAAAGCATAGCTTCATATTGCTAAACTTTAAAAACGTATGTACACATTTTTATACTGGAACCACTGTCAGTAGTGCAGTCCGAGCTTACAACATTTACTTAGAGCGCTCGCCCTAATAATAAAGGCTTTCAATTAATGAATGATAAATACAAGTTTGAACAGCATTAACATATGGACAAAAATACTACCTTAACTGCAGACAGTGCCCTTCCCTGATCCATAATGAGACACTGCAAACTAGCAGTCAAAGGGTTTGTGCAGCAGGGGGTTGGACCTACTTGTCCCAAGGACAAAATACACATAAAAACCTGTTGTCCTTGACCCCAAACAATATGTCCTGAGCATCGGGCTACACCTTAGCATCTATTCTTCATCGTTTAGCCCACTTGAGCCCTGGGGTTTGTAGTGCACTTTTCTGAGAATTATGACGTCTTTTTCCATCGTTATATGATTTAAGCTCAGGTTTGAGTGGATCTATAGGTGACTAAGTTTTGTGATCCTCTGCTTCTTTGAAGATATTTCTAGAACTTCTAGATTGGGTTCTTCGGCTGCTACTTTTATTCCCCAATTCAGTAAGCCTCACTCATATGATGATATGTCCTTAACTAGAATATGAGTGGAACAATGGTCTCCGCTGGTTTGTCCACGCTCTCCTGCTCTTTTGTCTAGAAGCCTTACAGCGATAATATCATACGAAATCACAACATCCAGGCCGGGAAGTGATTTAATCAGTTGCAATATGTTTTCTCTATTCGGGATGTCGCAGTGACCTCTGGGTCAGTGGAACAGTGTGAAGGTAACAATTGCTTCATGTTCTTTTATATGTTCAGGAAGATTGGTGCCGTGGTATGGGATGCCACTCTCCTCTGCCCTTATCACACCTGAGTTTCAAATAGGAATGGTTCATCCGTGTTCGTTGTTTTCATATGCGCCTTAACAGTTAGGGAAAAATATCTGCACTTCAGGTCTTAGAATGATCGTACGTTTTTGCTTCAAACCCCATGGTAGTGGGTGTTCAGTGAGCTTGTTGCTGGGTACTTAAGATTCCTGCAACTGTGAATTGCAGCTCCTTTTAGGGTACTTTATTGCTTGGTTACTCTGGGCCTGGTGTTAGCTCACAGGTCTCACCTTGACTTTCTTCTACATTCTTGTCCTCACTATGCTCTGATCCGTTGGTATTTGTTGACAGGATTATTTATTTTGGATTGAGGTTGGACTTGTCTCCAAACTGTGGGCATTCTTTTGACATGTTTGTGCAGTTTGCAAGTTCTCTCACAAAAAAGCTCGGAGTTGGGCTTTCCTTGATAAGTAGAGCATCTAATTTGGCTTCTCTGAGTCAAGGTAGGATAACAAAAGTACTGCATGTATTTCCTGTTCATCCTTTTGGACATCCTTTGATTCCGAGTTTTTAGTAGGGCCCTCTTTTTTCTTTTGCTTAACAATAGCTTGATTTAAGAGTTCCTCAATGTGTAGTTTTTGCAATTGCTTAAATACTGTAGTATCTACATTAGACATGTTTTACAATTCTGCTTTGGGTGCCTTTGTTTTACTAGACCTGATGTTTATGGTAAAATAGTTGGTGGCCCTTAGGCCTTTGTGAACCATATATGAAGTAGCAAGAAGTTCCAGCTTCAGAGATTTTCCAATGAAAATCCCAGACTTTCATAAAAAAGTTATGCACGTCAAAGTTCCAATGTGATTCCTGTTACTAAGTGAAAACTATGAGATGGGCATCAACCTATCACATACTTTGCAGCTTGTGACAACATGAGGTATCCAAAAAAAAAAACACAGTAACCGACGTACAAAAAAGCTTGACTTTAAAAGGTCTGACAAAACAAACCAGTCATAGCAAATACATACTCCACAACAGAACTGGATCCATGTTTATTCAACTAAAATGTACAAATGAAGCATCACAAATATTAAAGAATGTTGTAACAGGTTGGGTAATATGGGTATGCTACGCCAGTCTAAAGAGGTACTGCAGTATATTCTACTGTACTCACTTTCAACTCCTAGGTCAGTATAGTACACACTTTCTTGCCTAGCTAATGTAGTGCCTTCTTTCTTTTTGTTTGCTCTATGATCAGTGGCACCAACGTTTTCGCTTTCTTGCTCTATCAAGTTAGTCCTTTATTTTTCTCTCTCTACTGTCAGTGTAAATAATTTTCTGACTTTTTCTCATTCTAATCTGTCTTCCACTTCGAATGCTGTCATTTTATTAATGCCTTTGTGTCTTAACCTGTTAATTGTGGTGTGTTATTGTATTATCTGAGTAGCGGTTTCCCTCTTACCCTGCCAGTTGCTCTTTCACTCTGAGGCCCTCCTCTCTTAAATGCTTTATTGCCCTATCAGCTAAGTCCTGTCTCTTATTCTTATTATGTCGATGCAGTCTTTGTTAATATCTCTTGCATTCCCGAGGCAGGGTTTCTTCCTTTCCATAAGTATAGTAGCTGCTCTACTTCTTGCCTTTAGGTTGTTGCCCTGTAACTGAGGTTCTTTCTCTCCACTTGCCCTGCCACTTTAGCGAGTTTCTCACCTTGACAGTGTAAGCACTCTATTCTCTTGCACTGTCCTTTCAGTCCTTTCTGTCTTTCTTTTGCCAAGCCATCATAGTGTCTAGTGTTTCTTATCTCACCAACGTCTGTGAACGCCTCTGGCCCCGTCTATATAACTTTCTTGATCTGTAAGTGTTAGTCTCGTCCTCAGTACTGTCTTATTGTAGATCTTTGTTCCTGTCCAATGGCAGCCTTTCATATTCTGGTTGCCTTGTCTCTGTAGTCTCTCCATGTTCCGATATGAGTGTATAGTTGTGTTAATTTCTCTCACCTTCGATGTAGTCCTTTCTCTTTTCCTTTTGCCCCATTAGGGCAGTTCTTTCCTCTTGCCATGTCAGAATATTTTCCCCCTTTCATGCCCCAAGTGTTGGTCGCACTTTTCTTTCTCTTGCCCTACCAAAAGAATCATTTTTTCCTTCTCTTGTCCTCAGTGCAATCTTTCATTTCCTTATTTTCCCCGTCAGTGCATCCCTTCCCTTTATTTGTTCTGAGTGACTTACTATCTTTTTGCACAAACAGTTGAAATATTTACAATTTCTATTGCCCTCACTGGAATTTTTCCTCTCCTCCTTTTGCCTTTTCAGTGCAGTTCTTTCTATTTTTCTTACCCTGTGGGGTGAGAGGGTCTGTATTTCCTGGAGTTGATAGTTCACTTTTTAGGTTGCAAGTGTTTGGTTTCAAAGACATACTGGGGACTTGCGGAAAGAGTAATCTAGGAATGCATTCTGCCCATTGCTTATGCAGGCTTGGAGAAGTCATAAAAATGATACCAGACTTTCGGGTCTGGAGACTTGAAAAATCTACTAAACCTAGCCGTAATGCGCTTGGCCCATATTCTGGTCTAAATTTGTAGGATTCTAGGCAAATATTTTATTTCACTGAGTTCCATTTTTCTTTATTATCACATATGTAAGCACCTTCAAAAATGTGAGTTCAGCATGTATGCCGTACACAAAACTCTATTGTTTGATTTAATAGACTATTTATTTATTTATGTAGTTTGTAAAGCGCACAGCTACCCCCAAGGGGGTGTCCCGGCGCTAGAACCTGAACCTCCGAGTGAGAAGAAAGGAGAAGAGAGGGAATCAGCAGGATAAAAATCAGAGTCCAGAAAAGAGCCAAGTTTTGAGTCTTTTTGCTTTCTTGTATAACAAGAATCTAGCCCATATAGGGTGCACATAGCTTGCCTCTTAGATCACTAATAGCACTGTCCACTGGGCGGAGGCAGAAATATTTCTCAGTTCATGTTTAAAAACTCTCACTTTCAATCGATATACTACTACAGCATGATGTGGTAGAGCACTGTCATTTACACACTGGACTTTTCCCATTGAAATGGCCAAAAACTTTCCCACTGATATGCAGTTTCACCGATAAAACTATGTAGCGTAAAAAGAATAATGTATGGAAATCGGGTTTATTTAAATATTTATCATTTGCATATATCAAAGTTAAGTGTTGTGATTGTTTTGATCCTACAAAATCTTTTTTTCCAACACACTTCAGAATTACCAGAAAAATGTGCTTTCCTGGCAGCTGGTATATTTTGAAAAATGTGTACAGATTATTTTCAAGTTATGTAAAACGGACATCCTACAGGCTTTCAGTTTACGCTCCATGTACTCCAGCATGATTGCCAGATAGTTTTCACTTTATAAAATCTTGCAAACTTGTAGTCAGACTAAAGTGAACAACAATCTCCAGGATAAAATCAGCAGCAATTTCTAAGAAGACATACGCTGACATAAGACTTCTATCTTTAAGCACACAGCAAATGTGACATGACTAAAACAAGATTTAAAGGCGTCTTTGTTTTCACAAAGTATCGTTTGTGCGCTGTATAGTTTTATGAGCCACCTTGCTTTAGTGATATGTTAGTGGAAGAGTGCTCCAAAACGCACCACACACTTATCCTTACCACTATCTTGCTGAATACATTGGCTACTCTTGATTTTGTGTGTAAGACATGGATTTGTCACAATCCCTATGACTACAGTGATGTAACACTAATTAAATTTGTTATAGCAAATTGCAAAATGTAATTCACGCGTTAGCCCTTGTTGGCACACTTCTTTTCAACTATTCTATTTCTACATAGACCTTAAAGGAAGCAGCGCACTATAATTTAAATAGCATTTACTGAAATATCTGGTGTGCACTTCTCAGCTTTTACTTTAGTGCTGAGAGTTATCACACAAGTTCTGAAAAAGACTAGTCTTCATCAATGAAGCATTTTTACAGATTACTATACTATTTGTAATTCACATCACAACAAAACAAATAATTTCATAAGGATCTGCAGAAAATAAGTGCAGGGACACATTCAGATGACTTTTCACAATATTCTAATGCTACACAGTATTATAATTAAAAGCAATAAAGGAAGTGCATGCACGAACATTTCAAACGTCAATTTGAAGAATCAACAAAAAATCTCTTTTCACCAGAAACACTTATAGTGTAAGTCTTGACAGGCCAGTGGATTTTTATAGCACTTGCTACCTTAACTGAGCCCGTTTCCAAGCATTCCTAATGTTTACAGATAAGAGACTAAAGAATAACAAAATTGTAAAGTATAAAGATTCTATGTAATTCCCAATTCCATAACCAAGTTACTTCCTTTGCACATTTGTATCACTAAAGTTAGTGGTAGCAAGCTTTCCCCAGAATGCGGTAAAGGGACAGCGGCTCCAATACAGCATAGCACAGTATAGTCAAATCTGTGTCTCTTCTATAGAGATGGGGCATAATTTAGATAGAGAAGTATGGAATGAAACCCTCAAAATAACTCTACGACTGACAGTCCACACTATGTACATCCTCCACTTCACATACACCCAACTTACATCCACCTTTACCCTACCCCCGCCGCCGATATCAATGCAGCCCTCAGCTACACCACAGAACATCGTTCTTGGCTCTTGGGAAAAATGTTTGTGATTACCCTTGGCGTACAGCATCACTAAAAACCATTGGCGGTGCCAAAAGGTCCCAAAGGCATGATCTATTGGCATTGCCAATGCTCATTTTTTTCTTCTTCCCATCAGTGCAATAATGGTTATCTTACTTTGACCGTACCAGTATAGTTCCCCCTACCCCCATTGTCCTGTCTTAGTTTCGTTTTTTCTTGCAGTGACATTTTTTTGCCCCATTTGCCCCTCTCCTCTCGCAATGTTAGCACAGCCTTCTTGCCACACTATTAGTCTCTTCTCTTTTTCTCTTGCCCTGTGACTCTTGTCCTTTTTTCCTTTCTCTTGCCCTATGTGTGCAGTCCTTCCTCGCTTTCAGTCGCCCTGTCAGTGTGCAATCGCCCCAAGCTGCTGGTCCTCCGTCGTGTGTCTGTGCCCGGGTCCCATGACTCTCACCCTCAGTCTCCCTCCGCTCCGGCTCTTTCGTTTCTCCTCTCACGGCCGCTTCAGCCGCTGCCATGGTGGCGACTGAGAGCCCCACCGAGGCTCTCCTCCTCCTGCTGCGGCGTCACCTCGGCAACCGCCTGCTTCCGGCTTTTGCGTGCCACGTCATCTGCGCGTCACTGGCGAGGAACCCCACCAGCGAGTCCATGCACGTGTAGAGTGGCTCCTGGGACAATGAATGGCATTCAAACGAGTCCTGCTGACGGTAGAGCGTCTGGAAAGGACCATCGAGTCTGAGCTAATGGATAAACTAGAGCGTCTTCAGAAAAACCTGAAGTTAAGCGAACCTGAGAGAGAATACTGCTCCAAAGGGCGAGCAAATTTACTACCTTTGTATTTGTAGAATAGGGTTACACCTTACAAGTGCTGCACCTTTTTGGATCAAAACTTGAAGTATGTTTATGTTTGTAAAAGGAAGAGGGTCTGTTTCAAATGGCTTCAGAAAGTGCAGATATTAATTAAATAAACTGGATCTTGCATTTGTCTAATCCGGCTTATCAGTATTCACTTGGAAGCAGTTCATTGAAGAAGTGAACATCTTGACAACTGCGATAATGAAAGCCAATAGCTCTTGTATACAGGTCTGGCACGCTGTAACTCAGGTGTACACTAGGCCTTTGTGATGGCAGGGGCACAGGATAGCTGGTGACCTGCATGCCCTGTCTATCCATATCCTGTTGTGCTTTGGAGGAGAGGAGCACCAAAGCACAGACAGTCCCAGTCCACTTAAAAAGATCCATCACACTTATATTTGGGGCATTAAAATGTGATTTTGAGAACTGATCACAAGACCCTTATGAGTGTTGATTCCAGGAGGGGTAAGGAGCACCTTTAAAGGAGGAATGCTCTGAGGCAGCGGAATGTGACACCATGTCAACGGAGTTGGAAGTGTTTCGTTATGATAGCCTCGCCTGTCTGTGCTTTGGTGCTCCTCTCCTTCAGTTTCTCAGTGGTTAGAATTCATTATTTTGTTTAAATGTTCACTGTGAGAAGTTGGCCTGATGTATGATGTCACTAGTTCTAGTGTACACCTTATATCAGTCCAAACAACCCTTATGGTGATTGGTTGTAAAGTCAACCTTATAGACCAGCTATCCTAGTGGTAGCATGGACAAGAGCAGTCTTAGGCTAAACTCTGAATGGCATGTGAAGCCAGCTGTGATACCATATATAATCCCTTGAATACCAAATGAAAGGACACCACAACAGATATATATATAAAATAAAGTGTATTTATTCTAGTCAAACCCTCAGCACTCTTTATGAGATTAGAGGTAAGTACAACACAGTCTTATTCAAGCATACATTAAGTCACACAGGTAAGTAATACAGTTAGGCCCTAAGGGCCACGCAAACCATATACTAAAGAAGTGGTATAAGGACCACTGTCACGGAAATAGGATAGGCCTAGGCCTAGGGAATCGCTGGGGCTACACTACACTAGCAACAGTTAGGAAGTGGGAGGCCCACGGGATTCAGGTGCAGAGTGGAAACACTCACGCGTAATGCGTAAAAGTCGATAGAATTACTAGCAGTTAGAAATTAACAGTTTAAGGACACTTCTGAAGCAGCTAGAGAGTCGAAACTCGGAAACTAGACCCTAGGATAGTCACTACCCTTGTGAGCACCGAAGTACCCAAGTTACCTAGCCCACGGGCTGCGGGTGCATAGGTGTGAACTTGCGTCGGGTTTCGTCGTGGACTTTTATGGATGCCTGAAGGAAAGTTGCTGACAGGCAGTCAGTGAAGAGTGTCCGGTGGATCCCAAGGCTGGGATCAAGAAGAGAGGATACCTGCAAGCAGAAGGGACAGAGTCAGGGTCACTAGCCAGTGACCACGTGGAACCAGGAAGGAACCAGGCGATGTCGTGAAGATTGCAGGTGAAAGGTGAAGCTTGTCGCTGCAGCCACGGGTACCAGGAGACGTCGAGGACGACCAGGAGGCGAGCTGTCCCACGAAGGCTCTTGCTGTCGGCGGCGTTGAAGTCGAACTAGGACTCACCAAGCCTTGGCAAGCGGAACCCACGAAGAACGGAGGACTTGCTTCTGGTGCAGACCAGGAAGGTCTGGGGTGCTTCTCTTTTGCAAAGAAGCAGGAGCCAGTCTGGAGGAGCCAAACCAGCAGTGAAGATTTCAAGGTGTGTCGTCACAAAGGCCGCTAGCCAACGGGCAAGCAACCGGACAGACGCGGCAAGCAGGAAAATGCAGAAGGGCCCCACGCAGGACTCGTGGAGTGTGGGGGGCTGATCTTCGGTGCAGATGGTGCTTGGGGTTGGGGCTTCTCAATCCCCGGTGCACAACTTCGAGGGTGCCTCAGAAGCTGCGCTGGAAGATACTCGCCACTTTTCCCAGGTAGCCGGTCCCACGTCTCTCGTCGCCTTCACGGATCTCAGCTCGGCTGTGGATGTGGATCAGGGTCGGAGAAGTCTGGAAGTCAAGGCTCTGGTCGGGCTCTGCAGTCGGTCCCTCGTAGAACTTCAGCAAAGCAAAGGGTAGTCTCTTGATGGTGCCTGTTTGCACAGGGTAGCCACTCCTTGGCCACAAGGGAACTTCTTCAGTCTTCTTCTTTCGTCGAATGTCGAAGGTCCAGAGTTTCTGTTCAAGTTGCAGGTTCAGGATAATCTAATCTCCTGGGGCCCAGCTACCACTCTTATACTATTCTGGGGGGCTGGGTTGCCTGCTAGGTCACGCCTTATGGGTGGGACCTGGGAGGGGGGTGGTTACACCCCCTTCCCTTTGTCCAGTTTCGCGCCAGCACTGGGGCTGGAGTGCCCCAGCACCGGTTTGAACTGGACTATGCACGGAGCACCTTGTGTGCCCCAGGCAGTGTCTCGTTTCATTCATCCCTCCCTGCCCCAATACACTAAGGCCTGTCTGGGGTGGTGCTCGCACCTCCCAAGGCAGGAAACCTATTGTCCAAGCCTCCCTTGCCGGGATCACTCCCAGCAGCAGGAGGTCAGACTTGTGTCGTGGCAGCAGCATCCATTTTGTGATGCTGGGGCTCTGGTTAACTTTAACCGGGTAAGTAGGTTACAACATGTCTTCTCCCTCTAGAAGGGAGGGATAATATCCTCATCCCCAGAAATGGGATGGGGGTATTATTCCAAAGTGTTAGACACCTTACACAACATGTTTTGATAAAGCCAAACCATAGTTACCATAACCGTTTAAGATTATAAGGCACTTTAAGAGTATATGGTAGGCTATATCATAGAACAGCTATAAGGACATGGTTCCGAAAGCTGCAGACAGGCTCAGCTCATGCTAGAGCACCATCTCACATGTTACCAAGCACTCTGCCTCCAGGATTGTTAAGGCCTGCCATAGGAGTGGCTGATAGGTACACATGTGTCTATATGTAAGATAGGTATAGGAATACTACACCTAAGCAAGGAGTGATTACACGACCTTGCCCCAGCTGAGTGATCAGCCAGTTGTGTCATAATGGAAGGCCAGGCCAGGGGTGGCATAATACATGCTGCAGCCCCTGGTAGGCCTAGGGTACACCTATGCCCTGGGTACCTAAGGTACACTGTACAGGGGTCAATAAGGTGATCCTATCCAAATGGGTTATGCACCTAAAGTACATAGTATCAATTTAGAGAGAGAACAGCAGGGCTGTGGGTCTGATTAGCAGGCCCACAGCCACATCTAAGTCGAAAACCAGTAAAGCAAAAGCAAAAAGTGGGGGTGAACATAGAAAGCAGACCCTACTCTCCTACACAACCCCCCCAAACTTAGGGACATTAAACTAACCTTTACCAGTTGAGTCTTCATGTTCTAAGTGGAAATATCTGGAGAGTCCATCTGCATTGGCATGGTCAGTCCCAGGTCTATGTTCCACTGTGAAGTCCATCCCCTGTAGGGAAATGGACCACCTAAGAAGTTTGGGATTTTCACCCTTCATCTGATTTAGCCACAAGAGGGGCTTATGGTCTGTCTGAATCTTGAAGTGAGTGCCAAACAAGTATGGCCTCAGCTTCTTCAGGGCCCAAACCACAGCAAAGGCCTCCCTCTCAATAGCTGACCACCGTTTCTCTCTAGGGGTCAGCCTTCTACTTATAAAAGCAATGGGTTGGTCTTGACCATCTATATTAAGTTGTGAAAGAACAGCTCCCACACCTAACTCAGAAGCATCTGTCTGGACAATGAACTTTTTGGAGTAGTTTGAACTTTTCAGAATAGGTGCACTGCACATGGATTGCTTCAGGTCATCAAATGCTTTTTGACAGCTTACTGTCCACTGAACTTTCTTTGGCATTTTCTTGGAGGTCAAGTCATTAAGTGGTGTCACAATGGACCCATAGTTCTTAACAAACTTTCTGTAGTACCCAGTCAGGCCCAAGAAAAAGCTCTGACCTGAGTCTGGGTAGTTGGAGGAGTCCAGTCCTTTATGGTCTGGATCTTGCTCTCCAGTGGTTGAACCTGACCCCCACCAACTAGGTGGCCCAGGTATACAACCTTGCTCTGCCCTATCTGGCACTTAGTGGCCTTGATAGTGAGGCCTGCCTTTTGCAGGGCCTCTAAAACATTCCTCAGGTGGACCAGGTGATCCTCCCAGGTGGAGCTAAAGACAGCAATATCATCAAGATAAGCTGCACAATAATCATCCAACCCAGTAAGGACTTGATTCACCAACCTTTGGAAAGTGGCAGGTGCATTCTTCAAACCAAAGGGCATTACCACAAATTGAAAATGTCCTCCTGGGGTCGAGAAAGCAGTTTTGGCCTTTGCATTCTCAGCTAGTCTGATTTGCCAGTAGCCTGCTGTCAGGTCAAATGTGCTCAAAAACGTAGCCGCTGCCAGTCTGTCAATGAGCTCATCTGCCCTAGGTATTGGGTGGGCATCTGTCCTAGTGACAGCATTGAGACCTCTGTAATCCACGCAAAACCTCATCTCTCTCTTACCATCTTGGGTGTGAGGTTTTGGCACAAGGACCACAGGACTAGCCCAAGGGCTCTCTGAAGGTTCAATGACTCCCAGCTCCAACATCTTTTGTACCTCAACTTTTATGCAGTCCCTGACATGGTCAGGTTGCCTGTAGATTTTACTCTTCACAGGCAGACTGTCACCAGTGTCCACCTCATGGGTGCACCAGTTTGTCTGACTTGGGGTCAGAGAGAACATATGTCTGTAGGATTGCAGAACCTGCCTGCAGTCCTGTTGCTGATGGACAGTGAGGCTGTCAGAAAAGACCACACCATCAACTGAGTCATCATCAGGGTTCTGAGTCAACAGGTCTGGGAGAGGGTCACTCTCTTCCTCCTGCCCCTCATCTGTAGCCATGAGTAAGCCCATGTCTGCCCTGTCAACATATGCCTTCAATCTGTTGACATGAAGCACCCTGTGGGGGCTTCTGGGAGTCCCAAGGTCCACCAAGTAGGTGACTTCTCCCTTTTTCTCAACAATAGTGTGGGGTCCAGACCATTTGTCTTGGAGTGCTGCTGGGGCCACTGGCTCCAACACCCACACTTTCTGCCCTGGCTGGTAAACAGTCAGCACAGCCTTTTGGTCATGCCAAGCTTTTTGGAGTTCTTGGCTTGCCTCAAGGTTTTTAGAAGCCTTCTTCATATACTCTGCCATCCTGGAGCGGAGACCAAGTACATAATCCACTATATCAAGTTTGGGTTGTCTGAGAGGTCTCTCCCATCCTTCCCTTACTAAACATAGGGGTCCTCTTACAGGATGCCCAAACAAAAGCTCAAATGGGCTGTAGCCAACCCCCTTTTGTGGGACCTCTCTGTAAGCAAACAGAAGGCAGGGTAAAAGGATGTCCCATCTTCGCCTAAGCCTGTCTGGTAAACCTTTTATCATTCCCTTTAGGGTCTTGTTGAATCTCTAAACAAGCCCATTGCACTGTGGGTGATAGGGTGTGGTGAACTTGTAGTTCACACCACACTCCTTCCACATTGCAGTCAAGTATCCTGACATGAAGTTGGCACCTCTGTCAGAAATGACCTCCTTTGGAAAGCCCACTCTGGAGAATACTCCAAGCAGGGCCCTCGCCACAACAGGAGCTGTTGTGGTCCTCAGGGGAATAGCTTCTGGATACCTGGTGGCATGGTCCACGATCACCAGTATAAATCTGTGCCCAGATGCTGTTTGTGGGTCCATTGGTCCTACAATATCTATGCCCACTCTTTCAAAGGGAACCCCCACCACAGGTAGTGGAATGAGGGGGGCCTTTGTGGTGCCACCTGATTTGCTACTGGCTTGGCAGGTGACACAGGAGCGACAAAACTCCTTGGTATCTTCTGACATATGGGGCCAGTGAAAGTGAGGGACAAGCCTGTCCCAAGTCTTGTTCTGGCCTAAATGTCCTGCAAGGGGAATATCATGGGCCAAGGTAAGAAGGAAGCCTCTGAACTTCAGTGGTATGACCAACCTCCTGGATGCACCAGGCTTGGGGTCTCTAGCCTCTGAGTACAGTAGCCCTTCATCCCAATACACTCTATGGGTACCTTGAGCATTCCCTGCAGCCTCAGCAGCAGCCAGCTGTCTGAGGGGTTCAAGAGAGGGGCAGTCTAATTGAGCCTGCCTCAGATCTGCCCTGGAAGGTCCCCCTGTCCCAAGAAACTCAACCTGATCAGGTTCAAGTTCTTTTAGGACAGTTCCTTCAGGGCTCTCAGAATCATCCTCCTGGGAGGGCTGATCCACCACCTGAGGCAGGGGGGAAGGCACAGCCTTAACCCTACTGCTCTTTCTCTTGGGTTGTGACTGGTCCATAGTTTCAGGATCCATCACTTGTTCAGTGGTGCACTTTTTGGCCTGTGACCTGGTCACAGCAAGGACATGTGCATCTATCCCCAGCATTTCTGCATGGGTCCTATACTCCACTTCAGACCAAACTGAAGTTTCAAGATCATTGCCCAGTAAACACTCTACAGGAAGGTCTGAACTAACAACAACTTTCTTGAGGCCAGTTACCCCTCCCCAGGAGAAGTTAACAATAGCCACACTATGGGAGGTAGTGGCATTGCTAGCGTTGGTCACTAGGTAATTCTCACCTAGTATGATCTGTCCAGGGTCCACAAAGGCAGGTGTCACCATTGTGACACTAGCCCCAGTGTCCCTGTAGGCCTGAGCCATTCTTTGGTTGATAAAAGGAGTCTGTCTGTACTTGCCCAGGTTACTGGGGCCTACAGTAGAGAACAAAGCTAAGTCCCCATCACAGATCAGAACAGCCTGAGTAGGTATTCTGACTAGGCCAGAATCCTCCTCAGTTCCCAGGGTTAACCCTACTACACCCTCTTGCTGGGAACCACCACTTACAGCTGGACTAGGGGGTACAGTTGCCTTAGGGGCAATGGTGGCTGGGGGCTTATCCTTTTTGGTGCACTCACTAAACCAATGTGAGTTGGACTTACAATAGTTGCACCATGGTTTCTTTTGGCCATCTTTCTTTTTATCCTTTTTGGGACCACCCTCCCCCTGAGCCTTTTGGGGGCCTGGTGAAGACTTCTGGTCTTTTTGTTTCTGATCATTACCCTTCTGGTCTGCCTTTTTCTGATCACCGCCCTGGTTCTGGTTTTTCTGCTCAACTCTAGTCCTGACCCATCTATCTGCCTTCTTTCCCAATTCTTGGGGAGAAGTCAGATCAGAATCAATCAGGTGTTGATGCAGTAGCTGGTTTTGACAGTTGTTAAGTATTTGTTCTCTCATGATCAAATTATACAATCCTGTATAGTCCTTAACCTTACTTCCCACTAGCCAGCCTTCCAGAGCCTTAGTGGCACAATCTACAAAGTCAGTCCAGTCCTGAGTCTGTGTCTTCTGGGTATCCCTGAACAACAACCTGTATTGTTCAGTGGTTAGGCCAAACCCATCAATTAGAGCACTCTTCAGGACAGTGTAATTGTCTGCATCCTCATCACTAACTGTGAGGAGCTTGTCTCTACCCTTCTCAGAGAAGGAGAGCCACAAGATAGCTGCCCACTGACTTTGGGGTACCTGCTGTACTTTGCAAGCTCTCTCCAAAGCAGTTATCCATTTGTGGATGTCATCCCCACACTTGTAGGGAGGGACAATCTTGCTCAGGTTTCTATTATCATAGTGCCTGTCTCTAGCCTTAGGGATATTGCTGCCACCAGTGGGTTCTGACCCACTTAACTTTTGCTATCTAGCCAGAGCAAGCGTCTCCTTGGCAAGGGCAAGTTCTTCCCTCTGAATCCTCAGATTAGCTTCCCTCATTCTGGCTTCATGCTCCTTTCTCTCGGGGGAAGTCATTCCCCTGTGAGAAGAGGCATTAGAGATGCTAGAGACATGGGAGTGGATGGATTCCCTTGAAGGGGATCTGTCTCTCCTGCTTCTCTGGTTAAGCCCACTTGGGGGTCTGTATGGGGGGACCCCATGCAAACTCCCATGTAAGCTTAGGTTAGCCTGGCTAAGTCTTCCTACTTGGCCCTGGCTGTCTACCTCTTCATCTGAAGTCCCATCTGACTCATCTGTGGTGGGTAGACCCTCCTTTGTACCTAGGGTACTGGCCTGTGAGGCCCTAAGAGTATCATACTCCTCTAGGAGTTGTACTAGCTGAAGGAGGGTAGGGTTTGCACCCTGTTTTAACTTTCTGGAGGTACACAATTGTCTCATCTCCTGAAATGTTAGGGTATCATATCTAGAGGGGGTCTTCTTCAGACCTGCCCCTCCTGAGAGAGCATCTCCTTGATCTCCTCCCAGAGACATGATCTAGTGAGGGTGTGGTGTGTGCACCTACCTACACTAGTTGTTTCTACTAAACCTCTCTAGTAGTTGTAGTCAGGGTGTGTTACTCCCTTCAACCTACAACCACTAAGTCCAGTAGGACTTAAGTATTATAATCTATGTTATATGTACCTAAACAATATCTGTGTGATCTTTCAATTTAGTATCTCAAGATTACAATGGTATTACAACAGCAAGCTCAGATCCCAACCGCTGCTCACCAATGTGAGAAGTTGGCCTGATGTATGATGTCACTAGTTCTAGTGTACACCTTACATCAGTCCAAACAACCCTTATGGTGATTGGTTGTAAAGTCAACCTTATAGACCAGCTATCCTAGTGGTAGCATGGACAAGAGCAGTCTTAGGCTAAACTCTGAATGGCATGTGAAGCCAGCTGTGATACCATATATAATCCCTTGAATACCAAATGAAAGGACACCACAACAGATATATATATAAAATAAAGTGTATTTATTCTAGTCAAACCCTCAGCACTCTTTATGAGATTAGAGGTAAGTACAACACAGTCTTATTCAAGCATACATTAAGTCACACAGGTAAGTAATACAGTTAGGCCCTAAGGGCCACGCAAACCATATACTAAAGAAGTGGTATAAGGACCACTGTCACGGAAATAGGATAGGCCTAGGCCTAGGGAATCGCTGGGGCTACACTACACTAGCAACAGTTAGGAAGTGGGAGGCCCACGGGATTCAGGTGCAGAGTGGAAACACTCACGCGTAATGCGTAAAAGTCGATAGAATTACTAGCAGTTAGAAATTAACAGTTTAAGGATACTTCTGAAGCAGCTAGAGAGTTGAGCCTCGGAAACTAGACCCTAGGATAGTCACTACCCTTGTGAGCACCGAAGTACCCAAGTTACCTAGCCCACGGGCTGCGGGTGCATGGGTGTGAACTTGCGTCGGGTTTCGTCGTGGACTTTTATGGATGCCTGAAGGAAAGTTGCTGACAGGCAGTCAGTGAAGAGTGTCCGGTGGATCCCAAGGCTGGGATCAAGAAGAGAGGATACCTGCAAGCAGAAGGGACAGAGTCAGGGTCACTAGCCAGTGACCACGTGGAACCAGGAAGGAACCAGGCGATGTTGTGAAGATTGCAGGTGAAAGGTGAAGCTTGTCGCTGCAGCCACGGGTACCAGGAGACGTCGAGGACGACCAGGACCAGGAGGCGAGCTGTCCCACGAAGGCTCTTGCTGTCGGCGGCGTTGAAGTCGAACTAGGACTCACCAAGCCTTGGCAAGCGGAACCCATGAAGAACGGAGGACTTGCTTCTGGTGCAGACCAGGAAAGTCTGGGGTGCTTCTCTTTTGCAAAGAAGCGGGAGCCAGTCAGGAGGAGCCAAACCAGCAGTGAAGATTTCAAGGTGTGTCGTCACAAAGGCCGCTAGCCAACGGGCAAGCAAACGGACAGACGCGGCAAGCAGGAAAATGCAGAAGGGCCCCACGCAGGACTCGTGGAGTGTGGGGGGCTGATCTTCGGTGCAGATGGTGCTTGGGGTTGGGGCTTCTCAATCCCCGGTGCACAACTTCGAGGGTGCCTCAGAAGCTGCGCTGGAAGATACTCGCCACTTTTCCCAGGTAGCCGGTCCCACGTCTCTCGTCGCCTCCACGGATCTCAGCTCGGCTGTGGATGTGGATCAGGGTCGGAGAAGTCTGGAAGTCAAGGCTCTGGTCGGGCTCTGCAGTCGGTCCCTCGTAGAACTTCAGCAAAGCAAAGGGTAGTCTCTTGATGGTGCCTGTTTGCACAGGGTAGCCACTCCTTGGCCACAAGGGAGATTCTTTAGTCTTCTTCTTTCGTCGAATGTCGAAGGTCCAGAGTTTCTGTTCAAGTTGCAGGTTCAGGATAATCTAATCTCCTGGGGCCCAGCTACCACTCTTATACTAATCTGGGGGGCTGGGTTGCCTGCTAGGTCACGCCTTATGGGTGGGACCTGGGAGGGGGGTGGTTACACCCCCTTCCCTTTGTCCAGTTTCGCGCCAGGACTGGGGCTGGAGTGCCCCAGCACCGGTTTGAACTGGACTATGCATGGAGCACCTTGTGTGTCCCAGGCAGTGTCTTGTTTCATTCATCCCTCCCTGCCCCAATACACTAAGGCCTGTCTGGGGTGGTGCTCGCACCTCCCAAGGCAGGAAACCTATTGTCCAAGCCTCCCTTGCCGGGATCACTCCCAGCAGCAGGAGGTCAGACTTGTGTCGTGGCAGCAGCATCCATTTTGTGATGCTGGGGCTCTGGTTAACTTTAACCGGGTAAGTAGGTTACAACATGTCTTCTCCCTCTAGAAGGGAGGGATAATATCCTCATCCCCAGAAATGGGATGGGGGTATTATTCCAAAATGTTAGACACCTTACACGACATGTTTTGATAAAGCCAAACCATAGTTACCATAACCGTTTAAGATTATAAGGCACTTTAAGAGTATATGGTAGGCTATATCATAGAACAGCTATAAGGACATGGTTCCGAAAGCTGCAGACAGGCTCAGCTCATGCTAGAGCACCATCTCACATGTTACCAACCACTCTGCCTCCAGGATTGTTAAGGCCTGCCATAGGAGTGGCTGATAGTTACACATGTGTCTATATGTAAGATAGGTATAGGAATACTGCACCTAAGCAAGGAGTGATTACACAGCCTTGCCCCAGCTGAGTGATCAGCCAGTTGTGTCATAATGGAAGGCCAGGCCAGGGGTGGCATAATACATGCTGCAGCCCCTGGTAGGCCTAGGGTACACCTATGCCCTGGGTACCTAAGGTACACTGTACAGGGGCCAATAAGGTGATCCTATCCAAATGGGTTATGCACCTAAAGTACATAGTATCAATTTAGAGAGAGAACAGCAGGGCTGTGTGTCTGATTAGCAGGCCCACAGCCACATCTAAGTCGAAAACCAGTAAAGCAAAAGCAAAAAGTGGGGGTGAACATAGAAAGCAGACCCTACTCTCCTACATTCACACACGGTAATATTATCAAGGCACACAGTAAATATAATGTCAAATACAAATGCATAATTGTGCATTGATAACATGTAAAGAATGGAGTCTAAATTGCTCTTCTCCAAGTGCAAAAGTATTCTGTGCTCCTTGCAACCACCAATGCATGTAAATGTATATGTACTTATATAGCGTGCAAATCACCCCTAGGGGTATCTCAGCGCTGTAGGTACCCTTCCTGGCTTTTTCCGTGTGAAGTGTCCACTCCAGGGCACCCCCATGGTGAAGCCAGGCATCCCAGCACTGTTGGGGCGATTAAGCAAGCTATTGCCCAGAGTTGCAGCGTGGGACCCATGATTAGAATAGGCACTGAGGCGAGAATATCAGGTCCAAGGAATTTATAGCCCGAGACCCTGCCGCAGCAGGAATCAAACCCTGGTCCCGGACCAGTGCTCTGCATCGAGGTCTGCCGCTCTAACCATTGAGCCACACTTCTCCACTCATTCATCCCTCAATAATCAAATGGTTCCTTTAAGATTTGATCAAAGATTGAGAAGCAAAAGCAACTGTTTTCTTTGTTTCACTTTGATATTGCGAAAGTAAACCCATTTTCCAATGCCACTAGCATCTACAGTCACAACTGTGGCTTTCTTTACCTCAAATGGTATCTGAATATTGCCATTAATGATGGGTTCCTTAATTCCTTTTGAAAACGTCATCTTGGACCATCCCTACTCAAGTGTTTTACCATTCCTTTTACCTCAGCTGAAATAGTGTATTTAAGATACACACCTCCTCCACCAAGAATTTACACTTTTACTTGCATAGAGTCATGCCCGTTTCCCCCAACTCACCTAATACCTGCTTTAATGCCATGTTATGCTTTTCAGTGGTCTACCCAAACACCAAGATATCCTGGAAAAATATAACACAATCCAGGTCCCAAAATATTTCAGACATACTTGTTTGGAAGTCTCTTGCTGCATAAGCAAGGCAGAAAGGTAGACTTATGAAATGCGACATGCCTACCGTAGTAATGGAGGTTGTCAGGGCTCTTGGTTCTTGATGTAATTAGATGTGGCGATAAGCCCGCCTCAAATCTGACTCCTAGAAATACCTTCCACCTTTTATTAACAATACTGTCTCAATGAAGTTCAATTTGGGAAAACTGTTCAGCACTCTATACCAGGAGAGGGACTGTAGACACATGTAAAACTGTAACATGCCACCAGCCTTCTTAATGACGACTACTGGTGAAAGCCACTCTGCGGCTTCCACAGGCTCAATAATAGCCCCCTGATCCATCTCCTCTAACTTGCACATTACCTCCTTCTACGCAATGATGGGCACCCACATAACTTTGTGCCTAACAGGTTCTGCACCCTCTTCCAAGATTATTTTTTAACATACTGTTCTAGAATGTTAGCCGCCTCCTGAACTCAGATTTGGAATTACCCAGGATATCATCGAGATTTGTATTTTTTTACCACCCTGTCTTGATCTGGTGCCCTGTGATTAATGTATGCAGGTCATAACGGTAGACCCATTCCAATATTAACAATCCAGTCCTGGCCAAGTATTTTTGATCAAAGTGCAACGTTCTGAGCACAGTGTTGGTCGACATATATCCTAACATATCAATGTCCCCCACCCCTAATATTATTTGAGGTCTATATCTTTGCTCTGAAACTTAACCTTAAGCCACCTCCACGAAAACATGACTTGAGCAATTATTGTATACATGAAACCCAATCCCTCATCAGGATTATTCCGCATCCTTTCATCTTAAACACAGCCCTTGGTCTGTTCTTCGTTTTCTACTAGATTTGCCACAAACTTCATCCTATCGGACTCTTCACTCCCACCAAACCTAATCTGTTCCTGCTCCCCACCTTGTACATGCAGGCAAAGTGACCCCTCGTCCCTTACTTCCTACTCATTTTCCCCACAGCAAAACTATTTTTAGAGTCTGATTAGGATAGTTACTCTCACACTCCTGGAACACCTTTGGACCAATCATTGTGTGTTGCTCATTTTGTTGTTCCCTGCTGCCCCTTTGCCACTCGCACCTGGTGATATATCCATCATATGCCTCTGGACATGTCCTGCATTACAGCTACCTCTATTATTCTTCCTTCCTGGCATTACATCCCTTTCATGAATAAGTTAGAGTCTTCCACAACTTTCTCTATGGCAATGGCCCCTCTTTTAGTGATGGATTACTTGCCGCCCACAACCTTTCTTGCATTTTTTTCCAGTAACATTGCTTAATTAAGTGGTGGTCTTTAATCAATTCAGCCATTGTTTTGCCAAACTGGCACTCCATGGCAAGCTCTCTTAACCTTGCCACAGACCCCTCCACTGTCTGGTTTCTGTTGCTGTGTGTAGAGTTTGTGATTTGTCGTGGCTCCATTGATTGACTTTGCAAACTTGGTTTCAAGTTTAAATTTGACTTCTTTCTAAACACCTGCTATAACCCCTCATGCACAGTCACAGCAGCTGGTAGCATATGTATATCATGCTGACCTTCTTTTCATAATGCACTCATCAGTAACGCTTTCTTCCTGTTTAATTACAGTTTCACTCCACCTAGTGCTTCCGAATAGTTTTCAGCAAACTCTCTCCATTGTCCCATTCTAACGGAGGTGGCACAGTAACCACTGACGAATATATGTTGTTACTACGCATTCCGTTGCAACGCATGCCTTTACTGCGCATGCGTTACAACTGAATGTTTTTTCTACGCATTGCCTTTACCTCGATTTTTCCTTTACCCTGCTTTTTCTTTTTTGGGGGGGGGGGAGACCCCCCCAATCCCCCTTTCTTCTTTTTTTTGCCTTTTTCTCACGTCTTCGCCAACACTAAAAAAGGACTGACGCATTTTTTCGGATGAGGAAGAAGACGTTCCGTGATGACGTTGCTTGCGTGGTAAAGACGGTCGTGGAAGCAATACGCGTTGTGAAGACGTTTACGAGGTACGTGTACCGTTGTAAACGTAACGCGTAGAAATGCCTTCGTGGTAAAGGCTGTTTCCCCCACTTGACAAGCAGCAGTTTTGAATATAATGCTGGGTAATGAGCTTCAGTCTCAGGAAACAAAATTCAGTCTTTAATGACAATGGTTCTGATTTATATTTTGTCGGACAGGTTTACCCAATTATATAACTGGATAAACAGGACTGCAAATCCCAGAATGCAATGAAAAACAAAACTGAATTGGATGTACTACTCACAAATGGAACTGATCAGTTGGTAATCTGTTGTCGATCACCAATGAGCTTGCAACTCACTGCGCCATCCTAATGGCTAAAGGAAATGCTATCTATGTAGAGTTTAGCAGAAAATAGGTTTACCCAATTTTATAACTGGATAAAACAGGACTACAAATCCCAGAATGCAATGAAAAATAAAACTTCATTGGCTGTGCTACTCATAAATGTCCTTCAGATCACCAATGAACTTGCACCTCACTATGCCATCCTAATGGCTAAAGAAAATGCAATCTATGCAGACTTGAGCAAAAAACTGGTTACTATTTTCTCATACAATCTTTAATTGTGTCAGATAATTGTTTAATATGTCTGAAGATGCTTTCAGGGTAATTACATAACATTTTCGGGTTGCAAAACCCACACTTTTGTTCTAGTTACCTATGCCAGATGCGATGTGACATAACAGGGGCATTTTCAAGGCGTTTCTCAATATAAATGCTCAAGTGGGTGTGTTGCTGAACGAGGTAATGAAGACAGCAAGCTGTCCCACATTCCAATAGTCACAGCTGCCTGTACATTCAGTATTTGAATCGTGTACTGGGCTGTAAACGTATGCCTGGCACTTTGGTGAGGAGGGTATTTTAGAAGGGAGTGAGAGGATACAGGAGAAGGGTAGAAGGAAGGCCAAAGGTGGCACATACATGTCAAAAACGCTGATTTAGGGAGGAGATTCATGGTTTATTTTTAAACTAAAGTCATGTTAGTTAAGATTTCTTTCCATCGAAGATATCTTTCATGGATATACAACTGCATGAGAAAAATACCCCTAATTTTTCTTCTGAAAACATCCCGCCCATATGCTCCCAATGTAAGAAGGGCTAGGGAAGAATAAAAGTAGGGCTGCGGTGGACTGCTGAAAGTAGGGCTGTTTACCCAGACACCTCTCAATAGTGGTTTCTCTACAGCCTAACCCCTCTGCTGCTAGGCTTGTTTTGGTCATGTCCTGTGTAATGGAATTATGCGGTGCTTAGTGCCTAAACACAACACATAGGGCCTCATGACGATGTCGGTCGGAGGTGCCTCCGACCGACATCGTAGCGGAACAAGGACCGACCGACCTCTGGAGTCCCAACTGCATTATTAAGATGCGACCGCACATGGTGCGGTCGCAGACTCCCATTTTTCTATGGGAGCTTGTGCAGCGGTCGGAAACTGACCACAGCACAATCTCCCCTAGAGAAATTAGAGTTGGTGTAAATCTCTGCACCGTGTGGCAGGCACCCGGTACAGGGATTTACAGGGGGGCACCTATGCCCACAGCCGTAGACCACGGAGGCAAAGGGGCCGTGCTAGGGGCCCCCAAAGTCACTTTCTGATGGCCTTTCCATGTCAGAAAGACCGGCATGGACAGGCTGTCTGCAACCGACATCGTAATCCTGACAGCGGAAACGCCGTCCTTAATGGATTACCTTGCAATTCCGACTGGCTGATGAACTCTTTGAGCCTGTCGGAAGGCAGTCGGTCAGACCGGCTGGTTTACACTCCGACCGGTCTGACTGTAAACCTTACATTTCAGTCGGAAAGCCTCCGACCTGTGGTCGGAGGCTTTCGGAACAACATCATAATAGGGCCCTTAGTGTGTGCTTCTTAACCAGACACCATCTACCTAGTGCATAATCTCGGTTTGCTTTGTTTTTATTTGGAAAAAACTTCTGATAAATGCCCATGTCAAACCTTTAGGTAATCATGACCTCTTTTCATACCTGCAGTCGCCATTCATGTGTTTTTTTAATCCAGGCAGTAGAATGACAAAACCAAAACGTCAGGTTTAGGTATTCAAAGTGTTTTTGGGAAAAGAAGGACTGGCTGAATGTCTCACACATGACATGGGACCTCTTGGCAACTATGCAGTAACATTGCAGCACATATATGATGATGATGAAAGTACATATGATGATCAAATTGATCCATGTTACAGCAACAGAAAATTCCAATCTTGGATTTTAAAAATCATTGCTGTTTAGTGTGGTTGTACATTTGGTTCAACTGAAACAAACTAGGACTACAAGTCCAAGAATGCTTTGATATGTTAAATGTAAGCCTAGTAGTGGGAAAATGTGTTCCCAGGGACAGGGATTCCAGTGGCGGCTGCCTCTGTACGGGGGTGTTTGGGCAAGTGGGGGGAGGCATGAAAAAAATGTTAAACTTATCTTCTTCGCCGCCGCACATCTCTCCTCCGTCCTCGCTCTCTGTCACCGGAAGCACCCAGGCTCCCGGATTCTCCCAGCCAATCCCCACGCTGCAGGAGCAGCATCGTGATTGGTCTGAGCGGCCTGTTTGACTGCTCAGGCAGTACCTGGGAGGCTGGGCATGTTCTCCACTGGGCTGTGCAACACAGTCCAGTGGAGTACATCCCAAGTCCGCATAATTGTTTGGCCTGCCCTAGAGGGCCAGCCAAGCGGTCATGCGCACTTAGGGAGGGAGTGCAAACCACTCCTGCTCCCTCTGACGGTGGCAAGCCCAGCCCCGCCCCACCCGACCTGGCTGGAGTCCCGCAAAGGAAAATAATAGCATGAGAGCAGTGCGTGGACTCACTGCACAGGGAGTCTGATGTTGCCCCAGGGAATGCTGGGACAAGGATGAAGGGAGAAGACCACCGAGGCGTGACATGGGAGGTGGCCGGCAGCTTATTATTATAATAAGATTTGTAATGCGCATGGCTGCCCCAGCAACGGGGCGTCCCAGCGCAACCAAAGACATGTGAGTATAGAAGCTGAAGAGGAATTACGCCGGAAAAAGCCAGGTCTTTATGGCTTTGCGAAAGGCAAGGTGATTCTGGATCCCTCTGATGGAGACTGGGGGAGAGTTCCAGAGTCTGGCCGAGAGAGTTCTAAAGCAGCGGCCTCCAGCTCTGGCTCTTAAGACTCAGGGAATACAAGCCAACCCTTGGTCAGCTGAATGTAGAGTGCGCCACGGAACATAGAAGGCTAGCAGATCTGCCAACCCTGGCGGTGCTTGTTCAGTCAGAATTTTATGAGCCACACACAGCGTTTTAAACTGGATTCTTTTTCTACTGGCAGCCAATGTAGCTTAGGTAGAAACTTAGACACTGAGCAAGATTTCGGTAGCGCAAGAAGAGTACGGGCTGCTGCATTCTGTATTCTCTGCAGACGCCAGATACTGGACTTATTGGCGCCTAAGTAGAGAGAGTTGCCATAGTCTAGTAAGATAAAATCGTAGCCTGAACAATGGTCTGGCAGATTTTTGAATCAAAGAAACCAAGTAGAGGTTTTAATCCTCGCAGGAGCCCAAAGCAGGTCCCTGCTACTGATTTGGATTGAATATCAAAGGAGAGACCACTATCAATATCAATACAAACGCCTGGATTCTTAACTGCCTCTTTAGGCAGGGGTGCTGGTTTTAGTCGGTCTGGCCAATATTGTTCCGACCATAAGTCACGGTCTCTCCCGAATAACAGAATTTCTGACTTACTAGCATTCATCGGCAGGCAATTTGAAGCCACCCAGTCTGCGTACACAAACAAGTCCTCCTTGAATTTCACAAGGTTGTGGTTACATTTCTTAGAAAAGGCAATAACCAATTGGGTGTCATCAGCGTATAACACCAACGACAACCCTCTACTTTTAGCCACAACCGCTATGGGTTGAACATAAATGTTAAAAAGTAAGGGGCTCAATATTGAGCCTTGTGGCAGCCCCTGTTGCAGGGCGTACTCCAGAGAGTGGAAAGCTGGCACCATGACCTAGAAGGATCTACCCTCCCAGAAAGAACGAAGCAAGGCCAGGGCCGACCCCCTAATTCCTATCTCCTGAAGAGGATTTAAAAGTATCACGTGGGAGACAGTGTTGAAAGCGGTACTTAAATCCAAAAGAACTAAGGCCGCAGAATTTTCGACATCAAGGCTACCACGGATTTCTTCAGTCACTGCCAACAAAGCTGTTTCGGTGCTGTGGCGAGATCTGAAACCGTTTTGCGAGGGATCTAAGATTTCATTTTGCTCAAAAAAACTCTGTAAGAATAGTATTTACATGAGATTCTACCGTCTTTGCCAGAAATGGCAGCTGGGATATAGGACAGTAATTACCCGGATCAGATGGATCCAGTGACGGTTTCTTCAGGAGAGGTATAACTTTAGCGTGCTTCCACGCAGATGGTACGGACGCTGCGGTTAAAGATAGATTGACCAAATCCCTACTCACTGGCGTAATAAGGGTATGAAACTGACGAAAGTGGACAGGTTTCAAAGGGTCGGCTAGGGAGCCTGACTTAATTTTCAGACAGAGGGACTCAAATTCAGTGAGAGACAGCAGGGGAAAAGACGAAAGTACTCTAACCACAGTGGATCCAATATCCCCATGCCTTTCCACAAGGTCAGTGATGCCAGTGACCGGTGGGAAGCTCTTATATATCTTTTCCACCTTATTCAAAAAGTAACTGGCCAAATCGTCACACTGGTGAATTGAGGTGAGAGGTGAGTCAACCTTCAACCCAGAGCGCTTCATAACCTTGAGCAGGGTGATGATTGTTTTAGAGGGGTTATTGCTCACCCAGATTTTACCGGCTATAAACTCTGCTCTAGCTCTCCGGGCCAGTTTATGATAGAGCCTAATAGACGCTCGGTATTTATTTTTTGCTTCAACATCATAAGTGCGCCTCCAGGCGCGCTCTAGTTGTTTGCAGTGTTTTTTAGCTTTAATCAGCGAATCATTAAACCAGGGATTAGACTGTCCTCTTTTTTTAACACTCAATTTGGCAGGGATGTAACTGTCCAAAACTTGCGTCAGCCAATCCTGAAAAACCGTATTTGCATCATCAATATCGGGTGGAAGCTGAGGCTTGTGGCTTAACAGTAAATCCAAGAAATTATTTATGTCTAACTTGTGCCAAGGACGTTTTAAGACAGGTAAGGAGCAGTTCAAAGCAGGCTTTCCTTCAGATACATTTATAAAAAATATATTATTGAACTCCCCCCAAGCACTCACTCCCTTGCCCCCCCACATCGGCCCCTCCATGCGCCCCCTCCACCTGCCCATCACTTTAGATATGTGGTGGCTGCCACTGAGTTGACCCTTTTAATTTGTTCTGAACTCAATGGTATAATCGTCACCGATTTAGAGACAATGCACTACAGAAAGCTTAGAGTCATATGGGAAATTTGGATAAGGAATATATTTTTTATATAAACACAGAGAGAGAAAGGGAAGTATTGTGGAGCCACTCTTTTTCCCCTTATAGTCAATCAATAAACAAAGAAAGAGTGATTCCAAATGATAAGCATTACCTGAGGAGTTACAGAGTATTTTTAAAAGAACCCTCACTCACCAACCTAGTTGGTGACATGCTTCATCATAGGGTTCCCACCCGAGGAGCCGAGTGCCTCTCGGGTGTGCTACGACGCAAGATTCCAGCAGAGCAGGTTTATTGGACTGTGCAAGGAGTGAGAAATAACACCGTGAAGGTTAACCCCTTCGCTACTAGGCCTGTCCCCCCCCCCCCCGTGCTAAGCCTTTTTTTGGCTATTTGGGGTAGTGCGCGTTTAGGCCCCTGTAATGTTTTGACCACATAAGGTATCCACTCCAAATTTGCATGCTTTTCTTCCAACATCATGGGGATTGTAAAGGTACCCAGGGTTTGTGGATTCCCCTGGGGGGGGGGGGTCCCAGAATTTTTTTGGGGGAAAAATGGGAAAAAAGGCTGTAAATGAAAGCGTCTGGGTTTTCCCCTGCAAATGGTATCAAAAAAGGGGTTGTGGGGCTGAAATCACCATTTCCCAAGCTTTTAGGGAATGACAGACTTTTGTCAGAAAACCAACATTTTTTACACAGTTTTGGCATTTTTCTGGGACATAGCCTGTTTCTGCTATCTTTTGTGCTTTCAACCTCCTTCCAGTTAATGGTAGAAATGGGTATGAAAGCAATAATGGATCCTGGAAAGCTATACATTGTAGAAAAGTAGACAAAATTCTGAATTCAGCAAGGGGTCCTTTGTGTAGATCCTTCAAGGGTTCTTTATAGAAACTAACAGTTAAATATAGGAAAAATTGAAATTTAGTTGCAAAAAACAGCCTTTGGGTGTCAACATTTTCACCTGCAACTTCTAATTATGACAGCTCTTTGAAAGCAATATACAGTTGCATCCGCTGGACCTTTCTGGTTGTGGGGATTTATAGGACTTGTAGGTTCACCAAGAACCTGACAAACCCAGAGTCAAAAACTGAGCAGCAATTTGCAATGGCTTTTTATTATGTACCGGGTATATAGCAATTATTGTGGGAAAATGTATACATGGAAAAATCGGTATGAAAGACACCTATGTATTTCTGAAATGGGAACAAATTATAGAGCTTAGAAACAGTACATATTTGCACATTTTCGAAATTGGGAATACTCATACTAGCATGAGAATTATTGGTCATTTTTCAAAAGGACTTCTTTTTTACACAATGTCTTTCATTTGGAAGGGAGAAATGCATCAAAAATTAATAGGTAATAACAGTTGCTTTACAAATCTGAATTACCCTTAGTCTCCCGATAAAAATGGTACCTCACTTGTGTGGGTAGGCATAGTGCCCACGACAGGAAATGGCTCAAAACCCAACGTGAAGGAAAATTTACCCTTTTTTTGCAAAGTGTCTAGCTGTAGTTTTTGAACACTAGCTCTGCCAGCACCTACGGAAACCTAGCAAACCTATTCATTTTTGAAAACTAGACACCCAGTGGAATCCAGGATGGGGTGACTTGACTGCCTCCTGCCAGGTTCTGTTACCCAGAATCCCTTGCAAACCTAAAACATTTTCAAAAAATCACATTTTCCCCACATTTCTGTGGTGGAAAGTTCTGGAATCGGCATAGATCCACAAATTTCCACCCACCCCGCGTTCCCCAAAGTCTTCAGAGAAAAATGGTACCTCACTTGTGTGGGTCGGCCTAGTGCCCACGACAGGAAACTGCGCAAAACACAACGTGGACAAACCTCAACGTCGCAGTGTAAAATGACCCTTTTTTGGCAAAGTGCCTAGCTGTAGTTTTTGAACCATAGCTCTGCCGGCACCTAGGGAAACCTAGCAAACCTATAAATGTTTGAAAACTAGACACCCATGGGAATCCAGGATGGGGTGACTTGACTGCCTCCCACCAGGTTGTGTTACCCAGAATCCCTCGCAGACCTAAATAATTGTCAAAAAACCACATTTTCCCCACATTTCTGTGGTGGAAAGTTCTGGAATCTGCGTGGATCCACAAATTTCCCTTCACCCCGTGTTCCCCAAAGTCTTCCAAGAAAAATGGTACCTCACTTGTGTGGGTCGGCCTAGTGCCTGCGACAGGAAACGGCGCAAAACGCAACGTGGACACACCTCAATTTCGCAGTGCAAAATGACCCTTTTTTGGTAAAGTCCCTAGCTTTAGTTTTTGAACCCTAGCTCTGCCGGCACCTAGGGAAACCTAGCAAACCTATACATTTTTGAAAACTAGACACCCAGGGGAATCCAGGATGGGGTGACTTGACTGCCTCCCACCAGGTTCTGTTACCCAGAATTCCTTGCAAACCTAAATAACTGTAAAAAAAAAAAACACATTTTCCCCACATTTCTGTGGTGGAAAGTTCTGGAATCTGTGTGGATCCACAAATTCCCACCCACCCCACGTTCCCCAAAGTCTTCCGATAAAAATGGTACCTCACTTGTGTGGGTCGGCCTAGTGCCTGCGACAGGAAACGGCGCAAAACGCAACGTGGTCACTCCTCAATCTTGCATTGAAAAATGACCCTTTTTTGGCAAGGTGCCTAGCTGTAGTTTTTGAACCCTAGCTCTGCCGGCACCTAGGGAAACCTACCAAGCCCACACATTTCTGAAAAGTAGACACCCGGGGGCTTCCAGGGAGGTTTGGCTTGCGTGGATCCCCCACCGTTTCCTTACTCAGAATCTCCTGCAAACCTCAATTTTAGCAGAAAAAAATCACTTTTTTCACACATTTTTGTGTGGGAAAGTGTGGCATCACCGGGCTCACACACATTTCCTACCACCCAACATTCCCCCAGATCTCCCGATAAAAAATGGTGCCTCACTTGTGTGGTAGGCCCAAGTACCCGCGAGAGGCAAGGGCCCAAAACGTAGTGAAGCGACATCAAAATTGCCTATCTGAAAACGACCTGGTTTTCCAAGGGGGGGTCACCTGGGTTTTTGGCCCCGTGCTCGGCGGCCATCTAGGGAAACCTACCAAACCCACACATGTCTGAAAACTAGACACCCAGGGCCTTCCAGGGAGTTATGGCTTGCGTGGATCCCCCAACGTTTCCTCAGCCAGAATCCCTTGCAAACCTAATTTTTAGCTGAAAAGAATCACTTTTTTCACACATTTTTGTGTGGGAAAGTGTGGCATCACCGTGCTCACACAAATTTCCTACCACCCAGCATTCCCCCAGGTCTCCTGATTAAAATGGTGCCTCACTTGTGTGGGAGGCCCAAGTATCCGCGACAGGCAAGGGCCCAAAACGTAGTGAGGCGACATCAAAATTGCCTATCTGAAAACCACCTGGTTTTCCTAGGGGGTCACCTGGGTTTTTGGCCACATGCTAGGCGGCCATCTAGGGAAACCTACCAAACCCACACATGTCTGAAAACTAGACACCCAGGGGCTTCCAGGGATGTATGGCTTGCTTGGATCCCCCAACGTTTCCTTACCCAGAATCCCTTGCAAACCTCAATTTTAGCTGGAAAAAAATCACTTTTTTCACACATTTTTGTGTGGGAAAGTGTGGCATCACCGGGCTCACACAAATTTCCTACCACCCAGCATTCCTCCAGGTCTCCCGATAAAAATGGTGCCTCACTTGTGTGGAAGGCACAAGTACCCGCGACATGCAAGGACCCAAAACGTAGGGCCCCAGCCCCACACATAAAAAAGCCAGCATAATCGGCGTCTAGTGGGCTTTTTGCCCCCGGGGGGGGGCAGATTGGGGGCTACTGCCCCCATCTTCCCCCCAGGGGGGGCAGAAAGGCTGTAATTGGTGGGGGTGGGGGCATTGGTATGCCCGTTTTGGGCAGCTCCCACCCTAATTAAACTCTGCCCCAAAAAATCCCTCGTATCTACTGGGCTTTTAGCTCCCCCGGGGTGGGGGGCAGATTGGGGGCTACTGCCCCATCTGCCCCCCAGAGGGGGTACGAAGGCTGTCATTTTTGCAGGGGAGGGGGTGGGGGCATGGGCATGCGCGTTTTGGGCAGCCCCACTACCCCCAAAAAAAACCTGGCGTCAAGTGGGCTTTTGCCCCCCCGGTGGGGCACATTGGGGGCTAATGCCCCCATCTGCCCCCCAGGGGGGGGGCTGAAAGTCCAATAGACGCCAGGAAGTTTTTTAGGCAAATTTTAATTAGGGTGGGGGCTTCCCAAAACAGACATGCCAATGCCCCCACCCTAATTAAAATTTGCCCAAAAAGTCCCTGGCGTCTACTGGGCTTTTTGCCCCCCCGGGGGGCAGATTGGCGGCTAATGCCCCCATCTGCCCCCCAGGGGGGGCAGGAAGGCTGCAATTTTTGCAGGGGAGGGGGTGGGGGCATGAGCATGCCTGTTTTGGGCAGCCCCCACCCTAATTCAAATTTGCCCCAAAAAAATCCCAGGCGACTAGAGGGCTTTTTGCCCCTCCCCGGCGGGGCAGATTGGGGGCTAATGCCCCCATCTGCTCCCCAGGGGGGGGACAGAAAGTCTACTAGACACCAGGGATTTTTTTGAGCAAATTTTAATTAGGATGAGGGCTGCCCAAAACGGGCATGCCAATGCCCCCACCCTAATTAAAATTTGCCCAAAAAATTCCTGGTGTCTACTGGGCTTTTTGCCCCCCGGGGGCAGATTGGGGGCTAATGCCCCCATCTGCCCTCCAGGGGGGCAGAAAGGCTGTAATTTATGCGGGGGAGGGTGTGGGGGCATGGGCAAGCCTGTTTTGGGCAGCCCCCACCCTAATTCAAATTTGCCTAAAAAACTTCCTGGCGTCTATTGGACTTTCAGCACCCCCCCCGGGCAGAAAGCCTACTAGACACCAGGCATTTTTTTGAGCAAATTTTACTTAGGGTGGGGGTTGCCAAAAACGGGCATGCCAATGCCCCCACCCTAATAAAAATGTGCCCAAAAAAATCCCTGGTTTCTACTGGCCTTTTTGCCCCCCCGGGGGGCAGATTGGGGGTTACTGCCCCATCTGCCCCCCGGGGGGGCAGGAAGGCTGAAAGTTTTGCGGGGGAGGGAGCATGGGCATGTCCGTTTTGGGCTGCCCCACTCTAATTCAAATTTGCCCCCCAAAAAACTCTGGCATCTAGAGGGCATTTTTCCCCCGCCGGCAGGGCAGATTGGGGGCTAATGCCCCATCTGCCCCCCAGGGGGGGCTAAAAGTCCACTAGACGCCAGGGAGTTTTTTGGGCAAATTTTAATTAGGGAGGGGGCTGCCCAATACGGGCATGCCAATGCCCCCACCCTAATTAAAATTTGCCCAAAAAATCCCTGGCATCTACTGGGCGTTTTGACCCCCGGGGGGCATATTGGGGGCTAATGCCCCCATCTGACCCCCAGGGGGGGCAGGAAGGCTGTCATTTTTGCGGGGGAGGGGGTGGGGGCATGGGCATGCCTGTTTTGGGCAGCCCCCACCCTAATTCAAATATGCCCCAAACTAACCCTGGCATCTAGTCGGCTTTTTACCCCCGGGGGCAGAGAGGCTGTAATGGTGGTGGGGGGTGGGGGCATTGGCGTGCCCATTCAGGCAGCCCCACCCTAAAACAAAATTGCGCAAAAAGAAATCCCTGGCGTCATGTGGGCTTTCTGCCCCCACCGGGGGGGGCAGAAAAGCTGTAATGGTGGTGGAGGGTGGGGGCATTGGCATGCCCATTTCGGGCAGCCCCCACCCTAAAACAAAAATGGTGCAAAAACAAAATCCCTGGCGTTTAGTGGGCTTTCTGCCCCCCCCGGGAGTGCAAATTGGACATTACTGCCCCATCTGCCCCACGGGGGGGGCAGAAAGACTGTACTTTTGTGGCCGGGGGGGGTGGGGGCATCGGCATGCCCGTTTTGGGCAGCCCCCACCCCTAATAAATACCCCATAAGAAAATCTGTGGTGTCTAGTGGGCTTTCTATCCCCCCGGGGGGGCAGAAAGGCTGTAATGGTGGTGGGGGCATTGGCGTGCCCGTTTCGGGCAGCCCCCACCCTAAAACAAAAATGGTGCAAAAACAAAATCCCTGGTGTTTAGTGGGCTTTCTGCCCCCCGGGGGGGGGGCAGACTGGGGGCTACTGCCCCATCTGCTCCCCAGGGGGGGGGCAGAAAGACTAATTTTGTTCCCGGGGGCCTGGGGGCATCGGCATGCCTGTTTTGGGCAGCCCCCACCCCTAATGAATACCCCATAAGAAAATCTCTGGTGTCTAGTGGGCTTTCTACCCCCCGGGGGGGCAGATTGGGGGCTACTGCCCCATCTACCCCCCAGGGGGGGCAGAAAGGCTGTAATGGTGGTGGGGTGGGGGCATTGGCGTGCCCATTTCGGGCAGCCCCCACCCTAAAAAGAAATGGTGCAAAAACAAAATCCCTGGCGTTTAGTGGGGTTTCTGCCCCCCGGGGGGCAGATTGGGGGCTACTTGCCCATCTTCCCCCCAGGGGGGGCAGAAAGACTAATTTTGTGCCCGGGGGTGGGGGCATCAGCATGCCCGTTTTGGGCAGCCCCCACCCCTAATGAATACCCCGTAACAAAATCCCTAGTGTCTAGTGGGCTTTCTACCCCTCCAGGGGGGGGGCAGAAAGACTAATGGTGCCAAAATAATTATGGGGAAGCAAAGGCCCTTGCCCAAGGGGCCGCTCCCCCCTCCCCCCTCCCTATTGCCTAGTGGGTGGATCCCTGCTTGGGGATCGCCCTCCTGGGGCGACCCCCAAGCAGGGATCCACTAGGGAGGGGTACCATTGGAAAGGGGAGATTCTCCCCTTTCCAACGATACCTCTTCAGAGTTTCTACGTGCTCAGGGGGCTGAGATAGCCCCCTGAGCCTGTAGAAACTGAAACTGAAATGAGCCTCTTGGCTCATTTCAGTTTCGGGTTCACTGAAATGACGTCAGCGCGACGTGCGTGCCGATTGTCATTTCAGGGAAACCAGGGCGGGGGCCTCGGGAGCTGGGGAAGCTCTTCCTCAGCTCCCGAGGCTCTTTTAGCATAAAGGGAATCCCTCTGGTGCCCGCACCAGAGGGATTTCCCACGCGACCACTGTGTGCCATGACGAGTCCAGCTCGTCATGAGCATCGCAGGGGTTAAAATTACCTTTACTTGTCCTGAACAAATTTAATAATGGAGAAGTAAGGTAAGATTAAAAGGTACTGAGAGTGGATGTTTTAGTTGGTTTAATTCACCAATAACATCCTAGGTGAATAAGTGATGGCCGGTCTATATGTTTCAGCTTCCTGACGCATTTTGCGAGGCTTTCGTCAGGACCAGGTGTGCCATGGGGGTATGCATACGCTAAGGTGCACCCTCATCTGTGGCAAAGTTTACCGTTAACTTACGGGTTTGGACCTTCAGTGTTGTCTGAAGGAAAAATAAATCTGAAAGAGAAAGCACATATCATGGCATTTACGCCATCTGGGTAGTTGACTGCGGCGCTGTCATATAAAAGGTGCAGTGACGCACGTGCTGACATATGTGCTGTTCATCCGTGTACTCAACGGGCTATAGTGCCTATTGTGATAATCGTAAAGTGCATCGGTATTAGCACTATCCATTCAGTTTCAGAGATTATGTTTTTGCCAGGTATTGCGTAAATTCAGCAATTTATTCAATGCACTGTGCTGTATTAAAATTCATGGGCCACTCGTAAAATACGTGTGGCTGATTTTGACCATCACATTGTGATTTAGAGGGAAATAATGTATCAGTGGGTGAGGCTCGTAAATAATGCAACGTGGGGGAGAAAAGGAAGAAAAAGCTTACATGGGCTGTAAACGAGTGTTACCCCATGGATCCAAGTGGGTAGCGGTGGGCTATTGTCACACACTGTAATAGAGGAATAGAGGGCGAGATCGTATGTTAGGCAAAAGCGGAAAACCGGCAAGTGAGGGAAATACCTCAAAGTAGGAGCATACTGTTTTCATACTCGCAACGCCAAGTCCGAGCGCCCGCTCAACACCTGGTTCTAACCCAATCAGGGACCCGTGGATGCTGGAGGGTTCCTGACGGGTGTATTTAAACTTCCGTAGCTTTGTTCAGAGGCGTGTTGCGTCATCATGCAAAATGTGACCGCGTGTAGCATCCGCGTCGTCACATATGCATGTAGAAGCGACTACCTAGGCAACAAGGGACTAGAATGTTAACCCCATTCCGTAGTTAGTATACTGTAAATCTTTATTGCCCAATGTCAGGCCGACAAAGAAGACAAAGATATGGCCACTGTGATTTGATGCGCAAACCTGTCTCATAGGGTTGCCACGTATAGTGTCAATTTTTAGTAGCCACAAAATTGGAAGAATCACATATGCGTATAGGCGCGACCACCTGGGTAAAAAAGGGAAACTTGGGGTTGCCTGCATACAATGACAATTAATAACTGTCAAAAAAGTAGGAAGAATAGTCTATTTCTAATGCCTGCTTGAGGATTAAAAACAAGCATCGTGGAGTGGTGTGTGACATGGGCCAAATGATGATCTTACAAGTTGTGCTCTACTTTACACTAATAAAGTCTGAGAGTTTGATCTCTAACCTGTCTAGCAAGGTTGCTCAGATGCACGGTCACTGGTATAGTGTGTGTTGTACGGACTGTGGAGATGTTACAACCGTTAAGTTCTTGAGGTTGTGGTCTATAACCGAGAACCAATTACCATAACGAGGTCTAATGGAATGACTGGTGTCAACTTACTTCCATCAAGGTCTAGTCCCTGTCTTGGGGTTATAGTCTGAAACCGAGAACCAGTTACCATAACGAGGTCTAATGGAATGACTAGTAGTCAACTTACTTCCGCATAACAGAATTCCAAGGGATGTTGTCGTTAAGCCCTTGTTTGTGCGTGGAAAGTCTGTAAATCCAGCGCGTTTCTTTTTCAAACAGGAGTTTAGAGGTATTGGGGCTTGATTTGATCTGTTCCATTACAGTCCATTTAAGGTCATTAGTGGTATGATTATTCTGTAGGAAGTGTTCCGTCATGCGAGTTTTGTTCTTTTTACAGCGGATGTTACTTCTATGCTCGCAGATGCGCTGCTTCACTTTCCTTCTGGTCATACCCAGATATCTGAGGCCACAAGGGCATGTGATTAGATATACCCCGTTTGTGGAATTGCAATTAGTGTGTGATCTCAGCATCCAGGTTTTGTTAGGCTCGAGATCTAGGTGTTTAGTGGGGCATGTCAAGTGACAGACGCTGCAATTCCCGCATGGAAAATGCCCTGTCACACTGGGGAGTCCCCATGCGTTCAGGACTGAGGGATTGCGGTCGCAGTCTGTTACTCTGGGGCGGGTGGTCACCAGGGAGTCTTTCAAGCTTCTAGCTCTTTTAAATGAGAAGAGGGGTTTTTCCCATTTCCTGTTATTGGTCTGTAAGATTCTCCAGTGCTTGTTAATCGATTTGGTCACTGCATTAGACGCTGTGCTATAGGTGGTCACACAGGTCAAAGGGGTTGTAGGAAGGTAGAATCTGACTGCATGGTTACACCCACTTTTTTCCCGGTGTTTTGCTGGTTTTTGACAAGTCTGACTGGGATCCTGCTATCCAGGACCCTAGTCTATCTGTTTTCTCCCTTAAATTGCTATGTATGTAGTTTAGGTACCCTCCAGATTGGATACTGGGGTACCCTTATCAGTCCCTAGTATATGGTACACCATGTACCCAGTGCCTAGGTACCCCAGAGGTTTCCCAGGGACTGCAGCATGTATTATGCCACCCCTGAGACACCTTTCAAAATGACACGACAGGCCTGCTACAGTAGACTGTGTAAGCTGGTGCTGGCACCACTTACTTAAGATATAGGTTCACTTTATCTCTCTAAATCACTACTCTTAAAAACCTATCAGTCACCCCTATGGCAGGCCTTTTCAATCCTGAAGGCAGGGGGCTGGGTTTTACGTGAGAGGGTGCCCTTGCATGAGCAGAGCCCCTCTGCAGTCTTCGAAGACCATTCTCCGGGGTTGTCTGTGATGCAGCCAGACATATTTATTTATGTGCATTATAACCTTGCGGTAAATGCTAACTTTAAAACGCTGCTTAGAAACATGTCATGTTTGGTGTCAAACACCTTGAAATCATACCTCCACACCAGTAACTGGTGTGGGAGGTATGATTCCACCTTTCCAAAGGGACATATGTGGGTCACCGGTCTACTTGGTACCAGCTTTCTCGACCTGGGCAGCACAAAATGGACGCTTCCAGCCACAGACACGATTCTGCTCTCCTGCTGCTGAGCCAAGCTTGAGCAGAGGAAGGCATGATAATAGGCATTCTGTCACAGGGAGGTGTGACCACCTCCCAGACAGGATTTGGTGTTTTGGGGCTGGGTAGGTGCACTCTGAGAGTGCCAGAAAGTCTGCACTGGGGGCACATTTGGTGTCCCTGTGCATAGTCCAGCTCAAACCAGTTCTGGGAGCCATTGGCTCCTGCTCTGGCCCGAAACTGGACAAAGGACATGGGTGTAGCCACCCCTCTGTCCTGCCCCTCCCCTAGGAGGGTCCACGGAATCTTTCCACCCCTTCCCATGGGTATAAAGTGGGTTACCTGACTACGTGACTTTAGATTTTACTTGGACAAGATTCTGCTAAGAAGAAACAAAGTACTTTGACTGCCTGTACGACGCTTGACGACTGAAGAATCTCCATTGGAGTAAAGGAGTTACTCCCCTGCAAAAGCGGGCTCCTAAACGCATCTGACCGGTTTGCTTCTCCCGAGCTCCTGAGGACTCCGAAGATTTCAGCAACACAGGAGGTGGGTTTCCGAAGGTCCCTGAAGTAGATCTGCCCTCTCAGCGACTCTGAAACCAGTATCCCTCGTGGGGACCGTGCAACCCGAACCCCCTGTGCACCGCGTACATTTGCAGTTGCATATGCTTGTTGACTATTTCCAAGCTTGTGCATTGGACTCCATGTAGTCCTGACTCCGAGCAGTATTTGCACCGAAGATATCCGGCCTCCACTCACCGAGTGTCTTGTGGGCTGGTATTTTGCAAACTTGCTTGAGGTCTCCTCGCGATCCCTGGTCCGTTGGACTGTGGGTCCTGGCGAGGGTCACCTTATTTGTTCTTGGGCTTACCTGGTTGCTCCAGACGTGCCTTGACTCCCCATTGCTTGGAGAGTCCCCTGGACCTTGCTGGTCCACACCGTAACCTGTTTCTCTGACTGCACAGGTTGCATTTGCCAAGGCTTGTTGGTGCTCCAGCTGGACATCGACCCCTCAGCTCTC
Source organism: Triturus cristatus (assembly GCF_964204655.1). Taxonomy (NCBI): domain Eukaryota; kingdom Metazoa; phylum Chordata; class Amphibia; order Caudata; family Salamandridae; genus Triturus; species Triturus cristatus. The sequence goes on along the minus strand of NC_140593.1, from coordinate 1,211,569,568 downwards.
GACATCTTTCGTGGGACAGCTCATCTCCTGATCCCCGTGGCTGCAGAGTCAAGCAACCCTTCTTCACTCCTGAAGCACTCAATTGGTGGGCATTTGACTACTGAGCCCTTGGTCACCTGAAGTGACCCAGACTCTGTCCCCTCTGCTTTCAGGTTCCCCTTATCTTGTATCCAGGCTTGGATTCCACCGGACACTCTTCGCCCTCCTGGCGATAGTACTTCTTTGCAACTCTCCAATGAAAACAACGAAGGTTTCCAACATCACTTGACCCCTATGCACCCGGCTCCTCTGGGATAGGTTTCACGGGTACTTCAGTACTCACTGGTGGGTTGGCCTTTGAACCTCCTATGTTCCAAAGGGTTTGCTCGAAGTCCTCTTAGAAGTGTCCTTAACTTGTAACTTTACAACTGTGACTTTCCAATAGAGTTGTACGGAGCACGTGTTCGTGTTTCCACACTGCACCCGTACTCCGTGGGCTCCCTGTGTCACTCCTCTGGGTGGTTCCTTGGGGTCCCAGCGATTCTACGTGCTCTAGGCACTGTGTCTAGTCAAGTCGTTATTGTTATACCATTTTTTTGTATATGGTTCGGTCTCCCCCTAGAGCCCGCTGTGTAATTAGCTATTTACGAATGTTCTATTGATTCAGTATTGTGTACTTTGTGCACTAGTCTCGAATAGAGACTAGTAGAGAGTGTTGTATTAATAAATACATATTTTTATACAACTACTGTGTCGTTCTCCTTTTGACGTAGTCATTTAGGAGGTGATATTCTGGTAAAACAAGCTGCTTTACATTCCTTCAAGATTAAGCCTGAAGGGGGCGTGGCCTGCCGAGCTGCGGAATGGCCGCTCTGTGAGTGAGCTCCGTCGGCCAAGAACTTATCCTTGACATATCCGTACAAAAAGGGAGTTGTGGTCCTGCCGGAACCTACCCACCTGTAGCGGAAAACCTGCTACACCAAGCGGCGCCGACTTTGCCTGCCTACCCCGCTCTGGCGATGAGATACATGCCCTGAGGTGAGAGACTTGAAGACGAGGACGGGTCCCGACATCGCACGGCGGGAGACCCGAGCTACTCAAGACCGTGGCCTCGGACAGAATACAGGCCTCACCTGGTTGAATTGACAAGTGGCCGCTGGCCTGGACGCCTCCTGCTGCGGTGCTGTATGAGCCTGCGGTGCTGGGCAGACCCGCGGCACAACCCTGCTGAGCGGCGCTGCGGCCCTTGGATAGACCGGAGTGGGGAGGAGACTACGAGGTGCTCCGAGACATGTGGGCTTCATCTTGAGCGGCAGGAGACCCTCAGATGGAATACAGGCCTCACCTGGTTAAATCGGCGAGTGGCCGCTGGCCTGGACGTCTCCTGCTGCGGTGACGGACGGGCCTGCAGTGACGGGCGGACCCGAGGCGCGGCCCTGTTGTGCGGCGCTACAGCACGCGGGTAAGCCGGAGCGGTGATGAGACTGCGAAGAGCTCTGAGACTCGTGGGCGCCATTTTGGGCTTGCGCGGCCTGATCTGCCACCGCAGCCTTCCCTAGGGCGATACGGCTGAAGTTAAGCAGCGCCTGCTCTACTCTGTCCGCCACAATACACACAAGACTAATGACCCCTGCCAGACAATGTGGTTCAGGTAATAAAAAGTATGCCCTAGACAAGGCTCCTGGATCTGATGGCCTGACAACCGCACTCTTTAAAATATATGTGGAGGAGCTTGCGCCTCATCTGTTGGTGGTATACGAGGAGGCCCAAGAGTCGGGCATACTGCCCCAAACGATGCGGGAAGCGATCATTATCACCTTGTGGAAATTTAGCGTGCAAACTGAACATTATCTGCGCCATCTTGCCTCTCCCCAGCGCCACGCACAGAGAATGCACGGCCGCCATTTTAGGCACCCCACTCTCTCCCCGCTCATTGTCACTCGCCAGCGCGTTCCCCTGACGCTGCAAGCATCCCCCGCGCGCCGGCCACCCCCGCTCTCTCATACAGGCCATAAACCCTCTCCTTCTGCGCGACCCTGCTACGGAACCACTTCCGACCGACAACCCATACATGGTAATGCCTCTCCTTTGATAACCCCCTTCCTCTGCGCCCCATTGTCCGAACTGGTCCCAGGCCATCACCTAGCCCTGCGGATGCAGTTTATTGCCCCTACTGTAAGGGAAACACCCCGCATCAAAGGGATTACAGTAGATCAAAGCCCCTACCCCCTGAGACCTGGCCGGTTGCACACACCCCCGGGAATTAGCGGAATTCCCTGCTGCGCGATAGCCATCTCCCACTGCGGGTAGGGTGGGAACCTCTACTGTAACTATGTGTGGGATCGGATCTGAGCCGGGGCTTCAGGGGATGTTCTTTCAGGCATCAAGAGAATCTCAAGAATGTACTATATGTAATAAAGCAATAAACCGGTGTATAAGAGACCAGGTCTCAGAGATGCGGTTAGAGCACCTCGTGACGATACCTTGCTGTCTGATCTGATGTGTTCTGCTCCGACGGAATAAAACTTTGTTTCCTGCCTTCCAGTCTCCGGCGCCTGCCTCTTTCATTGATAAATTATCGAGTGGTATAAGAGGCGATTACCGCCGGGCAAATACTTGAAAGGTTATCGACTGAAACTGCCGCTACCATTTAACAATTGGCATCCCAAACGTGGGGCCCATCAGCGACACGTGGATCCAGTGGGAGAGGTCCCGACGACAGAGTGAACGACTGCAACGATCGGGAGAACTCCTGCCCAATAGACCCTCGTCTGGCAGCCGATCATCCGAACTTCACTGGTTCCGAGCAGACCTCTCTCGAGTGATCTACGGTCCTGACTGGGAACCATCAGGAGTGCCGCGGCAAATACGGAGAGTAGAGGACGATCGGGCGCTGGAGGCGGAAGACGAGAAACTGTCCACGCGGTCCGGGTAAGGTCGTGATACACGACAAAATGCGAAATAATTGATTGATTGTTTAAAGCTTTGGAAATACTAGTATTGCTCATTGATTGTGCTCATTGATTGTTCTCTTTGAGATATTCGCTGTCTACAAACGGGGAGGAGTAGAAATACTCTCTCTCTCTCTCCCTTTGCAGATAGTGAAGGGTAGGTAACGCAGACTTTTGTCCCCGTTGAAACCCGTCGTGCCTATCTTTATCTCCCCATTGATTGATTGTCCGAACATTGATTGTTTTGGAGAATAGTGCTTTTTGAGATATTCTCTGTTTGCAAATAACGTAGAATAGGAATATTCTGTCTAGTCTTTGCAAATAGTGAAGGGTAGGTAATGCTGACTTTTGTCCCCGTTGAAACCCGTCATGCCTATCTTTATCTCCCATTGATTGATTGATTGATTGATTGTCCGAACACTAGTTGTTCGATATTGGTTCTTTGGAGGTATTCTCTGCTTACAAATAACGAAGAATAGAGATATTCTGTCTAGTCTTTGCAAGCAGTGAAAAGATAGGTAGTGCTGACTTTTGTCCCCGTTGAAACCCGTCATGCCTATCTTCTCCCCACTGATTGGTAGTTGGTTCTGCCCGGACCGCTTATTAGAGGTGAACCATCCGGCTCCACTGGAGGGCACCCCTAATAAGGACATGTTCACTAAATATGGACTAGTCGCCGTAGCTTATACCAAGCTATGGCATAAATATACAAAGAAGGACCCCGAGAGTCAGTGGCCACTGATGGGATCCTTCGACGACCATAAGATAGAAGCGCTAGAAATAGCTCTGCGTAGCAATAAGACGACGCCTACTATGCTTGACAGTATCGGCATGTGGCGCAAAGAAGCAACGCAACGGAAAAAGAGGGAAGAAGTAAAAGCAGAAAAGGAATTACGAAAGGCAGCTCACCTTGCCGCTAGAAAGTTAGAAGAAGACATAAAGGAGAGAAGGGAAACTAAACTAAGACAGGAGCCCGAAACCTCAGGCCAGTACGCTGTTAGGACCCCTTCTTTGTTCTACCCTGAGTTATCCTCCAAGCAGCGAACGAATGATGAATTACTGTTAGGTCCCCCGATCATTTACATGCCCCCTCCATATGCACCCTCCCAGTCAGTAGTGCAACACCTACAACCCCCGAACACGAGCGAAAGCAGTACAGGGGCCTCGGTCCTCACGGCCTCCGCGCCGGCCGAGCCTCCTGTGCTGAACACAACGTCGGCTATAACGTTAGACGACCCAGAGATGAGAAAGAAAGAGTCCACCAGAATGAATCGGCTAGCGAAGGATGAACGAACAGGAATCGACAAGATAGTAAAGGCACTGGTAGGATCCTTTTTGACCTTACAAAAACTAAAGTAACGCTAGGAGTTAGCCCTTTGTGGGACATATGGAACCAAGGGAAGGAGTCAAGCTCACGGTCGAGACGACCACGAGGTAGCCCGACTCCATTACTCTCGCTACCTAAACATGTCTGCCCTACTGCCCACCCCGCCCAATAAGCATGACAAAACCCCGCACAAACGGAAGCCTGCTGACACCCACCATCGACGTCACCAAACTAGGGCTAGATCGCGCACAATTGGGCTATGTTATTTTTCCGATTGCACAGTAACCTCCTTGTGCTCGTCATCAGATTGCAAATATGTACAAACACTCCAACGAAGTAGTATAGTTATAACATTTTAATAACTTATAGGATATAACAAACACACCAACAGGGTAAACAGGTTAAAACACGTTTTAAAACAACTATTTACATGACAGTCTGCTGCAACCTCCATCCCAAAGCCTTAACGTCCACGTGACACCGTCCTCGCCTCTCCTTCCTCGAAATTGCAACATTGGCCTGTTTTGGGCGGTTCTTTTAGTCGGCTTTGGGCTATAAAAGCCATGCAAAAATCCATTGACCTCAGTGGCGGACGACTGTGCGAATAGGCCGGAGGCTATACGAAGCGCCGAAGTTCTGGCAACCCCAAGGCGGAGCCCGCCACGCTGTGCGGGCCTTTCCGCTTTCTCTTCTTTCTTTAATAAGGGCTGATGCCCTGGCGGGGGGAGGCGACGCAGACGGGCCTCCCCCACCTCCCCAGGTGGAGGCTCGCCAGGCTCCCCAACCATCTTTTTCATCGGCCTGCTGAATTTCACCCTGGCACGCTGTGCGGATCTTCCCATTCTCTTCTTCCTCCAATAACGGAGGGGTGCCCTGGCGGGGGGAAGCGACGCGGACGGACTTCCCCCACCTCCCCAGGTGGAGGCTCGCCAGCAGATGAGGGCACCCCAACCGTCTTTGACTCACCGGCCAGCTAAGCTGCACCCAACCGTCTTTGACTCACCGGCCAGCTAAGCTGCACCCAACCGTCTTTGACTCGCCGGCCAGCTAAGCTGCACCCAACCATCTTTTTCATCGGTCTGCTGGATCGCACCCTGCCACGTCGAGTGGATCTTCCCATTCTTTTCTTCTTCCTTCAATAACGGAGGGGTGCCCTGGCCGGGGGAAGCGACGCGGACGGGCTTCCCCCGCCTCCCCAGGTGGAGGCTCGTCAGCAGACGAGGGCACCCCAACCGCATCTTTCACACGTTAGCCAGCTGAGTTGCGCCCTGCCACTTCATTCGCCGTTCGGCTGAGCCGGCGCCCCTGCACGCGGCCGCCAGGCAACCACCCAAGCACCGGGTTCACCAGGACTGCCGCTAGCACCCGACGTGAGGAGTGGGCCCCCGCAGCAAGGTAATCGGGGACCCACCCCGGTGGTGATACCATCCAAACTGCTGTCGTCACTGCTACTGGAATCACCCCGGTGGCAGTACCATCCGAACTGCCGCTGTTACTGCTGCTGACTCCTCTCCGGTGACTGTACCGAAGAGCTGCTGCTACTGCTGCCCTTGAACTCCGGCGGTCGACTCCTCCGGATCCAGGCCTAAAGCCCACCGTGAGACAATTCTGGACTCGAAAGCTTGTCTGCTTGGGCATGGGCCCCACCCTTGACAAGATGCTCCCCTCAGCCTTGCAGAATCGGCTGGAGTCATTTGACACTCGACTCCCGCGGACTTCCGGTAAGGACAAACCGCCGCCATTGCTCTTTGCCCCGGACGGCAGCCACCTTGCCTCCGCTTAGTGCAGTGAGAAAGACTGGTTCGAAGCGTTGGCGGAAGAACCCGCCTCCTGCCCCGCCCCAAGAACGAACCATGGCATTTCTACGGGGTCGCAGTGACGCCATGCTAACGCAAAAATTGACGCTAACGAAAGTTCTCGAACTACTGAAAGGGATTCTGGTCCAACAGCAAATTCATGGAAAGACTTAGACTGTACTCTGGCCCGACTTCGCCCCAAGATGGCGCCGATGTAGGAGAGGCCTACACACCCTTGTGGCGTCCCAGTCACGTGACATTTGTGGTAAACAGATATATATATATATATGCGATGCTTCCACACATGATGGTCGGGGAGGGGCGGCAAGGGAACCGATTTTATGCCGTAGTAGCGTTGCTCATGACACTCGACGCCTCCCCACCACGTGGCCGGCCTGAACGGTTGTAGGCCCGTATCTTGTATGCTGACATTGTTTTAAATAAAGGGTCTCTTGAAAGAATTACGGAATCAGTGCCATGACTAATCACATAGGTTGATAGAGATCTCTTCATTTGAATAAATGATTGTTACCCCCAAGCAATAGAAAACAGATAATGCAGTCCCCATTTGCCTGAATCTTTTTGATTGACGGAATTTGTACCCATCACACCTATCTTTTCCAAGAGTTGTTAAACCATGGTCAACCATAGCTCAGGGTATATGCCGAACGCAAGGTATGGTATCTTGCATCCTAATACACGACCGATTGAGAAATGCATATATGACAAGGGAACCCGAATTTAGGAAATGAAATAAATTAGAGCATCTTTGTCTCGGACAAAGAGAATAATAGGTCTGTGGTATCACCCATTCCTGCGACTAGCCTGGTACGTGGTAAGTAGAACTTTTTCGTGTCTGCGCGCGCTGGGGTACTTTGAATACTGCACATCCCCTCCCCTCTTTTTTCCCCTCTATAGGTCACAACGAAGTTCCGACTGAAGAGTGGAGTGGACATGGACCGCACCGAGTTCAATATCAGGGAAAAACATAGACAAACGTTGTGAGATAGTGCGTAAAGTTACAGACCACCATTAGGAACATGAAAAAGTGTATGATATGATTGTGCGTGTGTACTACGATTATACGGCATGAATGTGTATGCGTTTTATATTTGGGTCACTTGAAGAGAGCGTCACTGTATGATTGAAGCGCTCGTCCACCGATCAAAGGGAGGAGGATAAAGGGTCCGACACCCCCTAGGATAAACTACAAAATACTGAAAGTACGCAGCATAGAAAAAGAGGACAGGAAAGGAGAGGTCCCGATGCTCGACGTAGCCCTGAGTCTCCATCTTAAGTTTCTGCACTTGATGCATGTACTGTCACACCCTATCCGGCATTTGTGTGTACGTGATCACCGAATTTATGTCTTTTCCCCGCTTGTGTTTTCTTACATGGAACAGACCCATGCTACTCCATGTTGTGTGTGCACCAAGTGGCCTATTTTCTTACCCATGTCTCTCTCGTTTTGTGTCGTATGTATGCCAAATAGCCTACTTGATGCACATCTCTCTCTCTCTCTCTCTCTCTCTCTCTCTCTCTCTCTCTCTCTCTCTCTCTCTCCCTCCCTCTCTCTCTCTCTCTCTCTCTCTCTCCCCCTCCCTCACAAAAAGGCTCTTTCTTGCCCTCTTTCTTCTTGAATAAATTAACGACACATACCTTTTCGGTAAAGTGTATAATTGGCCTGAACACGGTGGTGTTCGAACAAATTGACAGAAACAAAACGACCATACTTTACCACGTTACTACCTCTCCTTTTTGCAAATGTTGAGCCTAATCGGCTGAGAAAGAAAGGACAGGTAAGACGACTGATGTCCCCCAATCTGACCCTCAACACGGGGACTATATGTCAGTGGTTTTTGTTTTTAAGGGACACCATCTCCGCCCTCCCAAGATAACCCCAGCCCTATATTAGCCGCCTCACTAATAATACATCGCCTAAACTGTTAAAGGGTTACCTATTGTCGCCAGCAAAAATAATGCTTAGCCTATGTTCCTCCCCGAAATGGATACTCATGAACCCGTGACAGTAGCACCTCGCACTTTCTTTTCATAAACTTAGCAGTCCTCGGAAGGAAATATATATATTAACAAAACTTGTGTTGAGACGAACGAGCCTCTGCCGGAGAAGCCGGTTCGAATTTTTAATAGCCTAGAAGGTTGACAGATGTCAGGCTCCCTGCAACCAGTATCGGGCGCAGGAATCGGCACCTAGGGGGCCAGACGATGGACAGAGACACCCACAGAAACTTGCACCACAGCAATGATTAATAGATTAGTAACGCACACACTAACATCAGAGTTAAAAGACACCAATCATGCAGCAACCGATAAAAACATGTCCGCGACTACTCGGTGGTTGGGAGAGAGGATGAAGTATGTAAATGTCTTCCCTGCCAACTCTCTAAGACTTTTGTTTCTTGTACCCATTTAAAGATAACGTGCTGCCATCGGAAGGGAGGGGTCGGACGTGACGCACAGCCTGGCTGCAGACCTTGGAACATCTATGACATCGACCAAGGGGGAGGCTACGAAGCAAAAAGGGCGTGGGACGAGACACCATTTTCAGGATGATAAGCGCGAGGGGCTACATCGAGACCCCCTGTTCACCGACCAGCGTGCCTGAAGTCTCAACCCGTCGGGCCCGATTGGTGGGCCCAGTGCTGGAAGATTCTGCTCCCCTTGGTCCACATTTATGATCTGATCCCACTCCACCCCCTCTTCCCTCGGCGTCCCGAAGCACGTCACACCCTTCTCTCTCTCACCATCTTTTATATGGATTATGAATCTGACCTACCCACATAAGAACAAAAGGCAGGTACCCTGTCTCAAAGTACCTATGGTGAACTGTGTTAATGAACAGGGCTGTGATCGGAGAACAATGAATGATCACACCCTGCAACGTGAGAAATTGGATTTGAGCTGGACCTTAGCTCCACCGCCGGTGCTCAACAGTGCCAACGAAAGAAGAACAACAATGAGAGCTTACCAGTGATAGCTCTTCATAAAAAGGACACTGGAAAGAAGAACCCATGTCAAAGTCGAAAATCCTCTCCCAACCACCTTTTTATACTAACTATCTTCTTATCAAGTTTTTATGGTGTTGCATCAATCACTTCCGACTGTACACTGAGAAGTTAAGGAAATGTAACTTTGTATAGTAACATCCATACAACACCAGCCATGTACACGACTACACTGTAACTCTGTATGTACTACCTCCTCGCCTACTTTATCACCTGTAAATAACTATAAGCAAATGTGTCAGATTACTCCTGCATGCCCTAAAAACTCTGTATCTTTAAGGAATGTACGAAAGACATTAACGATTTTATAGCTGAAGGTTAACGAAGAATAAATGACGGCCAGGCAAGCTGGCGAGATATGTTAAAAGGGAGGACTGTGGAAATTTAGCGTGCAAACTGAACATTATCTGCGCCATCTTGCCTCTCCCCAGCGCCACGCACAGCGAATGCACGGCCGCCATTTTAGGCACCCCACTCTCTCCCCGCTCATTGTCACTCGCCAGCGCGTTCCCCTGACGCTGCAAGCATCCCCCGCGCGCCGGCCACCCCCGCTCTCTCATACAGGCCATAAACCCTCTCCTTCTGCGCGACCCTGCTACGGAACCACTTCCGACCGACAACCCATACATGGTCATGCCTCTCCTTTGATAACCCCCTTCCTCTGCGCCCCATTGTCCGAACTGGTCCCAGGCCATCACCTAGCCCTGCGGATGCAGTTTATTGCCCCTACTGTAAGGGAAACACCCCGCATCAAAGGGATTACAGTAGATCAAAGCCCCTACCCCCTGAGACCCGGCCGGTTGCACACACCCCCGGGAATTAGCGGAATTCCCTGCTGCGCGATAGCCATCTCCCACTGCGGGTAGGGTGGGAACCTCTACTGTAACTATGTGTGGGATCGGATCTGAGCCGGGGCTTCAGGGGATGTTCTTTCAGGCATCAAGAGAATCTCAAGAATGTACTATATGTAATAAAGCAATAAACCGGTGTATAAGAGACCAGGTCTCAGAGATGCGGTTAGAGCACCTCGTGACGATACCTTGCTGTCTGATCTGATGTGTTCTGCTCCGACGGAATAAAACTTTGTTTCCTGCCTTCCAGTCTCCGGCGCCTGCCTCTTTCATTGGTAAATTATCGAGTGGTATAAGAGGCGATTACCGCCGGGCAAATACTTGAAAGGTTATCGACTGAAACTGCCACTACCATTTAACAACCTTGTTAAAACCTGAGAAACCCGACACGGAGCTCGACTCGTATCGACCTTTGTCGTTAATTAACGTGGATGTCAAGATTCTAGCTAAGTTGATAGCCAACAGATTGCAACTTATGCTCCCCCATATTGCCCGTCCGGACCAGTCGGGGTCATCCCTGGTAGGTCTACCTCTCATAATCTTCTGACCGTTTTTTCGGTACTACACTACCTACACCCGGATGTGTAGGCTGCGGCGGTATTTGTAGATGCTACTAAAGCTTTTGATATACTGGAATGGCCACATCTCTTTGCGATATTAGGCCGCATGGGGTTTAGTCCCCTTTTAATTAACCTGATCCGATTATTGTACACTAGGCCTACCGCTCGAATAGGAGTCAATGGTCTCCTGTCGGAACCCTTCCCAATCTCACGAGGCACACGGCAGTGGTGCCCCTTGTCCCCCTTGCTCTTCGCAATAGCGATGGAACCCCTAGCCGCACGTATAAGACAACATCATACGGCCAGAGGGATTGGGTTCAGTACCAGAAGCCTCCTCATCTCACGTTAATGTAGATGATGTCACTTTGTATCTTATAGACCCCGCAATAAATTTGGACCCCATTCTCAGAGAATTCATTACATTTGGAGGGCTAGCTGGTATATCCATTAATTGGGCTAAGTCAGTCATATTTCCCCTGACAGATAACACTAAGGCTATCACTTCTGAGTTTCCGCTGAAATGGGAAGCCCAGAAGGTTAAATATTTTGGCATCTGGATCAGCCGTGACCTGCAGGAGGTGTGGAGGTTGAATTATGGCCGTGCCGTGAACTGGCTGGAAGATAAGGTTGCGATATGGTCAAAGCTACTGCTATCTTTGGCTGGGAAGATTGCCCTGGCTAAAATGGTAGTATTGCTTACGTTCTTATACCTTTTTGTTAATCTGCCGATCATACTTACGCATGCTTTTTAAAAAACATTATGCTCCCTGAAGATATCCCTGGTGTGGGCTGGCGGGCAGGCTAAAGTGTCGTGGGAATTACTGACCCTCCCGTTAACACAGGGGGGTATGGGCGCTCCAGATATGAAACTATATGCACTCTGTGCGCAAGCACAGTTCTTACATTACTGGGTTTACCCAACATCATTTCAACCGCATGTGGCAGTAGATACTGACGCGGTAGCGCCTGTTCCTATACAGATGGCGTTATATCAGCCATATAGACGCCCTAGAGAAGACATTGACACAACAGAAACTCTACGCTGGGCCTGGGATGGGTTGCGTAGACGGGCGGGTGCCCGGATACTATATGCCCCTTCTATTCCATTAGCACAAAACCCAATGTTGCCAAACATCAAAGACGGGATAAGTAAGACAATAGCACAGAAGCTGACATTGCACACGTTTGTGGTCCTTTATCCAGACAACACATTCAGGAACCCCCCGGTTGAGGTCGAGGGTCAGGGTGTACCAATTGCTGAAATGTTTCTCTATCATAAATTACGTCCCGCCTGTCGTGCTTTACATGATAACTTCACGGCGCCCCCACCAACCCTCTCAGCCCTAGAAAATTTGCTGCATTCACCGTCACCACGCAAACTTGTTACACGCCTTTATACACGCATGCAAAGAACTACTCCAGTGATGCAACCCGGAGCGTTGCAGGCATGGAATGACGAGCTCCCTTTCCCATTAACCGAGGAACAATGGACATATTGCTGCTGTCAACTTACTGAGTTATCACCTAACTATAGGCTCCGTTTGCTACATTTCAAATTCCTCCATAGGTATTACAGAACTCCTATAGGACTATACTGTATGGGGCTAAAAGAGGATGAGAGCTGCTGGCGTTGTGGGTTTGCCCCTGCCTCTTTCCTACACATGGCCTGGGATTGTCCAACTCTTACCTCATTTTGGTCCACGATTTTCACATCAATTAATCAGATTATTGGTGTGTCCCTATCACCATCCCCCCTATTCGGACTGCTGGGCTACGTCAAGGATACGCCCATTAAGAAACGCAAACTACATGCACCACTTCTGTTATTTGCTAAATGCCAGGTAGCCGCGCACTGGGGGAGAGGGAGGGAGCCCTCGACTAAAATCATCACCAAAGAAAATGGCAAACTCGAGACGAGGACATACTATAAACCTACTGCCAAGAACAATTTACTAGAGTTTTCTAGTTTTCACCCAAGGACGTTGAGAGAGAACTTGCCGTACGGACAATACCTCCGCATAAGAAGAAATTGCAGCAAACTTGAGGACTACCGAACTCAAGCTACAGATTTAACTAAAAAACAGAGAAATCGAGGATATCCGGACAAAATCCTCAACAAAAGCCAGAAACGAGCCAGAAACCAACCTCGGGAGCTCTATTAGAAGATAAGCCGAGGCACACGAAGGAAACCCCTTTGACCTGTGTGACCACCTATAGCACAGCGTCTAATGTAGTGACCAAATCGATCAACAAGCACTGGAGAATCTTACAGACAAATAACAGTAAATGGGAAAAAACAATCTTCTCATTTAATAGAACTAGAAGCTTGAAGGACTCCCTGGTGTCCACCCACCCCAGAGTAACACACTGTGACCGCAAGCCCTCAGTACTGAACGCATGGGGACTCCCCAGTGTCTCTCACTTGACATGCCCCACTAAACACCTAGATCTCGAGCCTAACAAAACCTGGATGCTGAGATCACACACTAATTGCAATTCCACAAACGTGGTATATCTAATCACATGCCCTTGGGGCCTCCGATATCTGGGTATGACCAGCAGGAAAGTGAAGCAGTGCGTCTGCGAGCATAGAAGTAACATCCGCTGTAAAAAGAACACGACTCGCATGACAGAACACTTCCTACTGAATAATCATAACACTAATGACCTTAAATGGACTGTAATTAAACAGATCAAACCAAGCCCCAATACCTATAAACTCTTGTTTGAAAAAGAACAGTGCTGGATTTACAGACTTTCCACGCACAAACAAGGGCTTAACGACAACATCCCTTGGAATTCTGTTATGCGGAAGTAAGTTGACTACTAGTCATTCCATTAGACCTCGTTATGGTAACTGGTTCTTGGTTTCAGACTATAACCCCAAGACAGGGACTAGACCTTGATGGAAGTAAGTTGACACCAGTCATTCCATTAGACCCCGTTATGGTAATAGGCTCGCGGTTATAGACTATAACCCCAAGAACTTGACGGTTGTAACATCTCCACAGTCCGTACAACACACACTATACCAGTGACTGTGCATCCGAGCAACCTTGCTAGATAGGTTAGAGATCAGACTCTCAGACTTTATTAGTGTAAAGTAGAGCACAACTTGTAAGATCATCATTTGGCCCATGTCACACACCACTCCACTATGCTTGTTTTTAATCCTCATGCAGGCATTAGAAATAGTCCTATTCTTCCTACTTTTTTGACAGTTATTAATTGTCATTGTATGCAGGCAACCCCAAGTTTCCCTTTTTTACCCAGGTGGTCGTGCCTATACGTATACGTGATTCTTCCCATTTTGTGGCTACTAAAAATTGACACTATACGTGGCAACCTGTGGCAGGACCGATGGAAACACAGAGACAGCGGTAGATGGTAACGAAGGTTTTATTGGTCTTAAGACCCTTTTTCTATAAGTCGCCGGTCTATAGCAAGGTAAGGGGGAGTCCGACTCTTTCTCCGGAGACACACGGCCTCTAGGAAATATCTTTCCTCGTCTGGTCCACTCCAGAGGACAGCTCTCAGTGACACGGCGTATGAGAAACAAAAGAAAAGGAAGACTGGAATCAGTCGGGTGTTCACTTTGTGCTTTATGTGAGGGAAGGGTAGTGAGGAGACACACAGTGCTCTTTCCAAACTTCTAGGTGTCGGTGGTGTTCGGGATAGGGGATAAGGGAAGTCGGCTTTTACGGTTTTGTCAGCCCCTTTCGTCCCGCCCAACCCGAGATACGTGCTCGTACCTGTTGGAGCCACGCTTCTCCTGAAACGTGGCGGGGCGAGTCGCAGAGTCGTTGGCCTCCAGGCTCCGGTACCCTCGGGGTCGGTCTCGCAGACGTTCCGCCGTCGTCTGTCTCTCTCTCACGTTCATTCCCAGCAATCTCTCTCCTCTCGTTCTTGTCGTCGTTGGATAAGGAACACCCCCAACTCTCCCTACTTCCTGGATTTGAGCTCCTCTCCTTTTCTACGTCATCGGTGTAGGCTGGGCATGATGAGAACTCGGCCCAGTTAAAGAAACATGGGCCCCCTTTTTCTCCAGAGGCTCGTGTGTGAAGTTCCGCTTTCCAGGCTTCAGGCTGCTGGAGGGAGAGAGGGGAGAGGGGATTGTTCACGCACTCTGTTACCAGAGGTAGGCTCCCATCCTCGTCTGTACGGGCCTCCTCGTCACACAACCCTATGAGACATGTTTGCGCATCGAATCACGGTGGCCATATCTTTGTCTTCTTTTTTGGCCTGTCATTGGGTAATAAAGATTTACAGTATACTAACTACAGAATGGGGTTAACATTCTAGTCCCTTTTTGCCAAGGTAGTCGCGTCTACACGCATGCATGACGACGCAGATGCTACAAGCGTTCACGTTTTGCGTGATGACGCGACACGCCTCTGAACACAGCTACAGAAGTTTAAATACACCCGTCAGGGACCCTCCAGCATCCATGGGGTCCCTGATTGGGTTAGAACCAGGTGTCGAGCGGGCGCTTGGACTTGGCGTTGTGATTACGCAAACAGGATGCTCCTACTTCGAGGTATTTCCCTCACTTGCCGTTTTTCCGCTTTTGCCTAATATACTATCTCGCCCTCTATTACAGTGTGTGACAATAGCCCACCGCTTGGATCCATGGGGTATCACTCGTTTACAGCCCATGTAAGCCTTTTCTTCCTTTTCTCCCCCACATTTTAGTATTTACCAACCTCACCCACCGACTCGGTCTTGATTCATTATTTCCCTCTTAATCACAATGTGATTGTCAAAATCAACCACACGTATTTTACGAGTGGCCCATGAATTTTAATACAGCACAGTGCACTGAATAAATTGCTGAATTTACGCGATACCTGGCAAAAAAATAATCTCTGAAACTGAATGGATAGTGCTAATACCGATGCGCTTTACGATTATCACGATAGGCATTATAGCCCGTTGAGTACAAGGATGAACAGCACATATGTCAGCACCTTTTATATGACAGCGCCGCAGTCAACTAACCAGATGGCGTAAATACCCTGATACGTGCTTTCTCTTTCAGATTTATTTTTCCTTCAGACAACACTGAAGGTCCAAAACCGCAAGCTAACGGTAAACTCTGCCACAGATGAGGGTGCACCTCAGCGTGTGCATACCCCCGTGGCACACCTGGTCCTGACGAAAGCCTCGCAAATTGCGTCAGGAGGCTGAAACATGTAGACCAGCCATCACTCACCTAGGATGTTATTGGTCAATTAAACCAACTAAAACATCCACTCTCACTACCTTTTAATCTTACCTTACTTCTCCATTATTAAATTTGTTCAGGACAAGTAAAGGTAATTTTAACCTTCACAGTGTTATTTCTCACTCCTTGCACAGTCCAAAAAACCTGCTCCGCTGTAATCAGGCATCGTAGCACACCCGAGAGGCACTCGGCCCCTCGGGTGGGAACCCTATGATGAAGCATGTCACTAACTAGGTTGGTGAGTGAGGGTTCTTTTAAAAATACTCTGTGCCTACTCAGGTAATGCTTATCATTTGGAATCACTCTTTCTTTGTTTATTGATGAGGAATATATTTAACATTATATTTAATTCTCCTAGGAATACTGAAAGAGATGCCATCTGGTGTAGTCGGACAGTCAATCAGGAGACTCCATGATATCTCTAGGAGGAGTGGAAACTATACCTGTTCATTCTAGACTGGTATCTGTAAGACTAGATCTACCCTTTGCCATCTGGCTGGCAATTACATTCTTGGGATCAACAGAAATGGAGGGGATGGAAGTCTTCTCCAATCTGAAACTATAAACGCCTGTGATTCAGGCAAGATGTAACAAAGATCGATGGGTCAATGTCCCCAACTCCTAATCAACGCCTGTAAGAATTCCACATTCAGCCTCTAATTGCTTGGTTCTTTCAGATCCTGAGTATTCCTGCCTGTAATCACATTTGTTTAACCCAGTACTACTTGTAGGGCATAGAACGCCTTGCTTTTCTCACTTCGGACGTAAAGTTCAGGAAACAATGAAAAACCTACTGGCACAATATCATAATTTAATTCAATGGAACCATATCCTGTATTAGGAGCTGCATTTCCCATTCTTTATCGTAGCGCCGGGAGACTTCGATCTGAGGTATATGTGCACCTTATACATATTTGTATTCATTCAGGTAGTCTGCTGTCACTGACGACCAGTGTTAAAGGCGGTATTGCTAAAAGTCCTTTGTGATCTCCATCAGGATCTTATGCCCCCAACTTGTATGTAAAATAGCCAAAAGATTGTACCTCTTCTAGAGGATATAGTAGATTTTGTTCAGAGGGGAGGAGGTTTTCATGGTGAATGTGGCTGCCAGCAATTCCAGATAATTAATGTGCAACTCAAGCTCGTCATTAAGACCACCGACCTCGTGTAGAGAGGGAGTTGTATCTGGTGCCACAATCCCATCTGCTGGCATCCAATTTGATGATGACATCTGAAAGTGACCAGAAACTGGCACTACCATTCAAGGCTGGGTTCCTTCAAATGAATAAGACAGACCCTTTCGAAGAGCTTAGGTTTTCTTTTCCCGGAGGACAGGGAGGAACACTTAGCTAGATGATGTCAAAAGACTGCAATCCAAGCAAGGAGATTTAGGAATATCTGATCCTGGAGCAGGACTGCTCTCAACTTCTTGATAGATGTCGGCTTTGATGTCTTAAGTTACAGATGTTTTGAAACAGAATCTATGTGAAATCCACAAAACGCCATTGTTGATTCGGGCTGAAAGGCAATTTTACATTGATGATGAAACCAAGTCATCAACTCCTGCTGATCCTGCGATGTAAGAATCATGCCATCTAGCTACATTAACAAGCATACACCTCCCCCCTTGAATCTTAAGTATTCCTTGACGGTTTAATTGCCTTGAGGAAGCAGAGTGGGGCTGAAGACAGCTCGAAGGGTAGGGCAGTAAGCTCATAGGTTTGGTCTCTCCAGTAAAGCATGAGAAATTACTGATTAAAATGGAATATAGGGACCACTCCCTATGGCTCTTGAGCTCAATGGTAACCTTCCAATCTCTTTCTCTTAGCAAGTCTCTTAAAAGACGGATACCGTCCATCTCAAAATGCTGATAAAGAATGCAACCATTGAGCTCCCAGATATCCAGGATTTACCAGAACCCCTGCCTTTCCTCTGGGCTAAAAGATGCTGCTGAAAAGTTTGCTGCTCTGTGAAAGCATTTTACAGATTCCTCCCTTAGCTAACAAAGCTTGTTTTTCCTTGTTGTTGATGGACCTTTCTTGTAAGGAGACTTGTTCACTACTTGTATGGCTCTAAAGATGGAGCAAAGGTGTACACGTTTCTAACATAAACATGATCGGATCAATTTGGGGTAAGTCAGACTCCTGCTATATCCCCAAGATGGACCCTCATGTCCATCTAAGGTATGTTGGTAATGGGCAGCATAGTTTGCAAGATTTCTGCCAGCTTTTAAGAAATATAAGCTGTATTCACTACCTTTAAAGTGGACAAAAGAATAAAGGTATGTGTTGTCCCTCAATGATAAAGTTTTATTTGGCACAAACCCCAGGTGTAGAGTTAGTGTAATCCTGAGAGTCTGTAGTGACCAGGAACTGCACGTAGTCAGGTTGAAAGACACTGTTGCAAACAAACAGTACTCGTCCTCACAAGTAGCCACTACAGCCTCTTAAGGGTACTTTGTGATGTGGTTGAATAACCATTACTCCCAAAGTGATATTGCAGTGTTTCAGACATGCCTTTGAAAGATTTGGCTCTGTGTTTGGGCCCGACTCTCATCTTAGTTCAGAAAAGGTGTTATGTTATGTCAATTTGTGTAGCGCGCTAATCACCCGTGAGGGTATCCAGGCGCTTGAGCAGATGTGTAGGCGTGTGGCCCCCGTAGAGCTATTTGAAGAGCCAGGTCTTCAGCTTCTAGGGGAACTTCAGAAGTGAAAAAGAGGCTCTGATGTATTGTGGGAGGTCGTTCCATGTTTTGGGTGCAATGTAGGAGAAAGAGCGACCTCCCGCTCAGCCTTTGTGAATGCAGGGGTGTGCGACTGAGAGTGAAGTTGAGTGTAGGTGTCTGGCAGGTGGGTGAAAGTGTATACGGCTGTTCAGGTATGCTTGTCCAGCGTTGTGCAAAGCTTTGCATGTGTGTGTGTGAGGAGATTGAATTGGCCGCGTTTGTGACTGGGGAGCCAATAGAGGTCTCTGAGGTGGGGTGAGGGTTGAGTGTGAGTCGTGCGGCAGCGTCCTAGATGCCCTACAGTCTGTAGGAGCTGCTTGGAGGGTGCGGCCTAGAGTGCATTGCCATAGTCTAGTCTGCTTGTGATGAGTGCTTGCATGACAGTGCATCTGGTGTACTGTGGCAGCCACCTGAAGATTTTTAGTAGCATTCGTAGGATGTGAATGCAGGTAGTGCTCACTGCATTGACTGGTGCTGTTGATGGAGCAGGTAAAGCAACATTTTGTATACCTCCTCTATTTTTGCATGAAATATTAATTACGTAATCATTCTAAATATTAACTTGTACTAATTGTGTGGAGTGGTATAATTAATCAACATCTGCACCTTAATAATCACGAGATACACGCGGGACTAAAATGCTAATTGCATGGCAACTAACTAAATGATAAACTGTGGTACGCAAACTAACCTTAGGATGCGGTGAAATAGAGAATTGCACGATTCATGGTGCTTTTGTGATGGTTTGTGCTTCCAGTGTTGCAGAATGGTGAGTATTATTGCTTTAAATGTTGCTACAAGCTAGGCAAATACTAATATATATTGGGATTAGTGCGGGTTTAACATTAGAATCTTCATTTCTATATATTAATTACTGTTATGTTTATTTTCGCTTAAGTTGGCATTCGGGCCTACTAGGCCGCAGTACTTAAAATGGAGTTCGGAAGTGGCCACCATCATGTGAGCGAGATGTCTACTGCGCAGACTCGGATGGCTCTGAAGATCTCCAAGCGACCTCCGACGAGAACCGAGATGTTCCTTGTCAACGATAGGAACATGGAGGACTGCCAAGATAAGAACTAGTGTGAATGACCGATGGACAATGAAAGACCTCTACAGGAAAACTTGCATGTTGTTACTTTGGAAATTTTGCCTGTGAAACTACCAAAAAGAATACAATTGAGAAATGTCATGCCCGGTCTCATGGGAAACAGGCAAACATGGGAATATTAAAGAGACTTGCAATTTTCAGAGGGTTTAGCCAATCAGAACACTTTCTATCCCTAAATTGTTGCGCATTGTCCTAAAAGTAAGGAGAAAAGGGTATAAAAGAAAGGGATTGGGAAGAGGGGTTAGGCTGTTGGTGTGGAGAGTCGATTTGCTGGATTGTTGGTTCGTTGGCACGATCGCTTGATCCCTTGGCTAAATCGTGGGGACTGCGTCGTGCTGAAGGAGATTTCCTGGACTTACCTGGGTTTTCTTTGATTATAAAAGGACGATTCCATCTGAAGGGATTTTGATTATTGCTGTGGGTTGACGGGTTCTTCTGGAGGTGGTCGCCAATATTCAAATTTAGGTAAATATAAGTGTTATGTCAATTTATGGTCAAGATCAAAGATTAGAAATCGCTCAGTAGAAACATGATTTGAACTGTAATCCGGAATATGCCAACACAGAGTGAACTCATTTAGATAAAACTAAACTTTGATTAATAAGAAATGAGTTTGTGATTCTTTAATAAGGTATTGAGAGTTAACCGAAAGGTTCCGGAGCTTTAAATGTGTTTTAGCTGGTTCTAAATCACCATCAACCAGTCCAACTAATTGGTCCATCGACCAAGTGGTGGAGTGCCTTGATGTTAAAGTTAGGATTCTATAGGTACTGATGTATATAATGTATATAATGTAAAGAAATTTCTCCCGATAGGTAACAAGGTACCCCCACATGTCCAGCGCTTCTTTCCCTCCTGTGTGCAGACTAGAGTGAGACATGTGAGTGTTGGTGTTATGGGCCTCACCAATGAATGCGTGTGTGAATGAGTAAGTGTGATGACGGGTCTGTGACGCAGGGAGGATATGTAAATTTGCCCTTTTCCGCTGGAGCACTGTCATGTTCAGCTTGGTATCCAGGATTATCCCCAGATTTCTGGTGCAATCATTGAGTGTTGGTCCTAGCGCTGTTGGCCACCTGGTGGCGTCCCATGGGGAAGTCCTGTTTCCGAAAACAACTACTTCCATCTTGTCGAAGTTGAGCTTCAAGCAGTTGATTCTCATCCATTCTGCAACCATTGTTATACAATTGGTGAAGTTGGCTGTGGTGGTGGTTGTCTTGTCCATCAAGTAGGAAGATGTGTGTTGTCGGCATAGGAGATGAGGGTGATGCCTTGGGATTGGATGATGTTGGCAGTGGAGTCATGGAAACGTCGAACATGGTAGGGGTGAGAGGCGATCCTGGAGGGACCCATAGATCATGCTCCTGGTCTCTTATGGCATTCTGACTTTTTTGGGTTCTTTCAGTGAGGAAGGCGCAGATCCATTTGAGTGCAGGTCTTTGGAGTCTTCTGATGAGTGCGCTGTGGGGGACCGTGTCGAATGCCTTGGAGAGGTTGCGCAGGATGAGGGCTGCTGTTCTCCTTGGTCCAGGATGTTTCGAATGTCATCAGTGGCTGCGCTGAGTGATGTTGTTTTTTTTCTGAATCCCGATTTAGTGTTGTTCTGTATGGGGTATTGTTCGAGGTGGGTTGTGAGTTTAGACAGATTGAGGCAAAATTATTTTGCATTGTCACAGTCAATACAGATTTGTCACAATGGTATCTTGCAACCTAGACCCTCTTCCCTAGGAAGTAAACTTTTTGATTGCTAGTTTAGCTGGAAGGGGAAGTGAGCTTCAGGCTTTCTCTTTGAAAGTTCCCTCCAGTCTCCCTAAAAGAGGAGGCAGTTAGTCCTGGATGTTCCTTTTTTCCTTCTTAAAGTCTCAACTGAGTTTCACCTCAACCAAAGGGAGAAGATAGACTGATTTTACAAAGACCTTGTGGTTCAATGAAATGAGGCTTGCAAAACAATGATTAATCTTGTGAAGGTGGCCTTTGTATTCCTGGTGATAAGATGGTAAAAAGCCACTGCAGCCAGCTGTATAGTTTGTTGTATTGTCATCAGCTGCGGCCTGTCCAGGTAAGAGGTGTGGGGGCGGGTGGGGGTGTGGGGGGATTTTGAGCGTCGATGACGAGGGAAAATTAATTATGTATTTAATTTTTCCTCCTCAACGTCTGTCAAGATCCCCCCTCACCTGGCCCCACCGCCCTTACCTGCATGGGCCGTGGCTAATTGTCATGTTCTGAAAAAATATAATTCTTTTTTTTATATTTTGTTATTGGACAGTGTGACAGTACACTGATACAGAATGCGAGGTCACATAACATCTAGCTACTACAACAGTACAGCAATGTTTGATTGGAACTTACGGATTGAAACGCATTTTCCTTACACCATTAGCTCGAGTTAAGATCAATTCCCACTCTTTCCCTTTGAAATTCCTCTGCTGGGGAAACACATAAATCAGCCCTCAAGCATTCCATTGGCCCATTTTTGATCCCATGTCTTAGGACGGTCCCTGTGTTTAAATACCTCTTTCTCCGCAATTATTGCACTCTCCATATTATTTGCCCATCTCCGGTATGCAGGCAAATCCCCAGTCCCCTAAGTCTGAGCAATTTTTCTCTTGGCATGGGTGAATCCCAGTGAGACCCACGTACGTTCAGTCTGGGTTAGGTCGGTGGCCTCCCATATATTTAGTAGGCAGAGTCGTGGGGAAGAGGTGATGTCTTTCCCACCCACCTCTTTAAGTGTGGAGATGATCCTCTCCCAGTATGGGCAGATGTTTGGACAATCCCAAAGTGTGTGGAAAAAGGTGCCTTCCTTAGCGCACCTCCTAAGGCACCCAGGATCAGGTTTTCGTCCCATTTTAACCAGCGTGCTTGCAGAGAGATATGTCCTGTGCAGGAGTTTTAGCTGAATTAACCGTAACCTCATAGGAATGGCAACTACTCTGGGGTAAGAAAGTGCTTCCTGCCAGTCGTCCTCCTCCAGATTCCCAATATCCATTTCCCATAATTGCTGGAGACGTATTAACAGGTCTGGCTTATTATTTATTAATTTACGGTATGTAAGGGGTATTGCTTTACGTGACATGGGCTCCGTTAGGAGTCTATCCTCGAGTGGGCATGCCTCAGGCAAAGCTTCACCGCTCATCACAGCGGTAGCTATAGCGTGGCGTGTTTGTAAATATCGGAAAGCCTCCAACCCAGCCAGTTGATATTCTTCTTGTAGGTCTCTAAATGGAACTATCTTGTTTTGCTTCCAGAGATCACAAACTGAAGAGATGCCAATTACGTCCCATTTATCAAACCCCGGGCATTTACTCAGCGTGCCGAGTCTCGGTCTCCCATAGAGGAGTGGTCAGTGTTATTTTCTTGTGCCACCCTAGTGTTTTTGTTGCTCGGTGCCAAGTTGCGACTGTTTGGGCCGTGGGACCTGTAAGATGTTGGTGTTTGGGTGACATATAGTAAGACTTCGTCTTCGTGGTGTTCAGTCCTTTTCAGCCCCTTGATAATGGGGTCGGCCCTAACCCAAGTCACTAATGGTTCCAGTATCAGGGCAAACATAAGGGGCGACAAGGGGCAGCCCTGTCTAGTTCCCCGCTCAAACCGGAATCGCCGGGTATGTGTGTTAATTGACAACTATTTGGGTGGTCGGTCCTGTAAAAAGCAATTTTACCCATTTTATGAATGTGGGGCCAAAACCCATGCGCTCGAGGAAGCAAATAGGTAAGGCCATTCGATTGTATCGAATGTCATTTTTGCATCCAATGACAGCAGGGCAGCATTTCTTTGGATTGTACTAATCCTCCCCATTACCCCATGCAATCTCCTAATTTTGAGGGCCGTATTCCGACCAGGCACGAAGCCTGATTGATCCAGGTGTACAGGCTTACAGATGACAGGAATTAACCGGTTGACCAATACCTTAGCGAGGATTTTAACTTCAGCAGTTAACAGTGAGATTGGTCGATAGGAGTCGCACCTCAACGCTAGTTTACCTTGCTTATGTATAACAACCACAGAGGCCAGCATCAAGTCACTAGGAAGGGACCCATTCTGGTAACTCTCTAGGTACATAGCTAGGAGGGCAGGTGTTATCTTAGAGGTCACAAGCTTGAACAGCTCTAGTGGGAGCCCGTTGGGACCCATAGCTTTCCCCGATTTCATCCATCGTATGGCAAGTGTTAATTCCTCCTCTGTTGGATCACACTCCAAGGATTCACGATAATCTGGAGAAAGAGCAGTGACTGGAACGGTGGCCAGGAGGTCCCTGGAGTCAGCAAGGGTAGTGGTGGTGGTGGAGGAATATTTTGAGGCAAAGTGGGATGTGAAAGCCTCAGCAATATTTTGCGGGTCTCTCAACAACTTTCGATTTTCCCCCTCAATGAGGGGCACCCATCTATGTGCGGCTTTCCGCCTCTCCAGCCATGCAAGCAATTTCTCCGTTTTGTCGCCCATCTCATTGATTTTGTGTAATGTAGCTTTCTGTTTTGATCTAGCTGCCTCTGTTGCGAGCTGTCTGTAGTCTTGTCTTTTCATGCTAAGAGTGTGTATGGCTAGATCATCGTCTGTAGTTGCCACCATATCCTCCAGCCCTCGAATCTCATGTTTTAAGGCCTTTATCCCCACCCTCAGCTCTTACTTATGTCCTGCCATTAATGAGAGGGCTTGGCCTTTAATAACTGCTCCAAATAGGATCTGTTGGGAATCAACTGTGTTTGCGTTCTCCGTGAAGTAGTGATCCACCCGTTTTAATATTTCACTTTTGACGTGTGGGATCTTCAAACAACCATGGGTTTATTGTCAGGGTAGTGCGTCTATTCTCATGTGGCAGTGCTATCTGGGTAAGGACAGGAAAATGATCAGAAATACCGCGCACCCAGCACCTAGCTTCTGTAAAATTAGAAAGATCACCGACATGTGTGAGCAGATGGTCTATTCTAGACTGACTACCGTGGGCCCCTGAGTGAAATGTGAAATGGCGCGCCAGGGGATTAAAATGCCGCCAGAGATCAACTAAGCCGAAGGCCGAGAGGAAATCCTTCCGGTGTGAGGTGTCATGTGTGTCTCGTCTAGGAGGCCGTCGGTCAACTCGACCATCTACTGTCAGGTTAAAGTCGCCAGCCAGCACCAGAATGCCCATGGGGAGGTTAAGCAAGAACTTGCCCAGATCGGCTAGCGTGTTTTTTTTTCAATGCAGGGGGTACGTAAATTGAAAGTATGTTAAGTGGCCTCCCTCCCCATGTCCCAGCCACCACAGCAAATCTACCCTGGGCCTCAACCCATGTGTTATGTATTATATATGGGCATTGTTTACGAATAAGGATGCCGGTTCCTCTCGAACCAGAAGTAAAGCCTACATGAGCAGCCAATCGGTATCCCCATCTATCTAATGCTTTACACGTGCCACCTATTAAATGAGTCTCCTGCAACAGGCCAATATCGGGGGCCTGTCGCTTAATGTATTGGAGTACAACCCCTCTTTTTAATTTGTCCCCCAGCCCGTTAACGTTCCAAGTGAGGATACGGAGCGTTCTGTTCATACTATTGTCGGACATGATTCATACGGTGATTTAGGTCGCCTCTCACCCAGGGCGTATGTGCAATTTTCAATCGCTGGTGTGAATAGGCCAGTAGCCCAGGCTGTAGTTGTATGATGTCACATCCCTCACCGCTGTCACAATAAGATAACAATAAAAACTAACCAAACAAAGCCCACCCCCCAAAATTGTCCCTTCCCCTCCCCCCTCCCCACCTCCCTGCATTGCGGGCTCTGAACCTCCCGCCACCCTAACCTTGCACAGTGCTTATTGCCCACCCCTGGAATATTGGGGAACGTGATCCAGCCCCACTCCCTAAGTCTCATGTTGTTAGAACTAAACGCGACATCATACTGGTTAAAACAAGTAAGTAACTTTACCCCATATCAGGCTGTAATTATATCTTTGAAGCGTCCAGCAATAGCGCCAAGTGACACCAGAGTTATGGTATGACGCAGTTTAACGCCAGGGTAAACTTGTGTCAGATACGGGCGATAGGGGTCTGACAACTTTGGCTGTGAGCAAATGTCACGTTGTGTTCCATCTGCCTGGTCCAAATCCAGTGAGCCTTGCGCGCCATTGTGGTGTCCGTCGAAGTTCCTGCTTGGCAACCTGGCCTGACTTTCTTTCCACTGGTGCGGTTTTCCTTGCTGTTTCGCTTGCCGACAGTGCGTCATCCATTGAGCCAGTCCCATGCTTCCTCTGGGCTATTGAAAAACCATGTCTTTCCCTCTGACTCGACACATAATAATTCCGGAAACAACACGGCGTACTTAATTTGTTGATCACGCAGGGCGCGTTTCACTTCCAGGAAGCTGTGGCGCTGCCTTTGCACTTTAAGCGTAATGTCTGGGAAAAATGTTTTATTTTACTGTTCTCAAAACTGACCGGGGGAGCCATTCGCGCTGTATGGAGTATTATGTCCCTGTCTCGGAAATTGAATTCTCTTGCCAGAATGGGTCAGGGAGGCGCGCCGGGTTTTGGTTTTCCGCCCGGTATTCTATGTGCTCTTTCAATAGAAAAGTAGTTGGACAGGCCCTTAGGTTGAAGATGGTGCATCACCAGTTCCTCCACGAATAGATCCGCCGCCAGCCCCTCCGCTGTTCTGTGACCCCCAGTATGCGGATATTATTACGTTGAATCCTACCTGCATATTCGTCGAGTTGGCTTTCCATTCTGTCCTGGCCAGCCTGGAGATCTGCGACTTGGCGTTTGAGGAGGGTGGTATCCCTTGTTAGGGCCTGAGATGTGGATTCCACCTCCTTGATACGATTGTTCATGATCCGCATGTCAGCCCTAATCAGTGAGAACTCTGAGGCAACGGTATCGATCTGGTTTTGTAGGGATGTGCGCACGGTCGTTATGGCTACCAAGACGTCTTGCAGTGTGGGGTCTTGTTGGTCTCCAGCCGGTTTCGGGGTTTCCTGTGCGTCGTCTTGGCTTTTCTGCCACGCATATTTGTCCAGTTTTGTTTGCATCGCATTGCGGCCGCCGCGGTCGCTCGCCATTCTCTGTTCGGTGAGTGATGCGATGCCAGTGGAGGAATGTAGGCCATGCTGGCTACTCTCCGCCGCCTGCTCGAGGGCCACGGCCCAGTCCGGCCTGTCGGAATGCACCAGTTAGACCTCTACTGAGTGGGAGCCCAATCCGCCCTGCACTCAATATCCGAGGGGGGAGCACTCAATTAAGTTTTGCAATTTGCCCAACCCCCACTGCAGTTCTCACTTTCTGGCCGTCACTGGAGGTGTGCGCGCATCCTCACCGCTCCTCAGTGGCAGCTCAGGTCCCGGGAGCCACCCACGGGGGTCGAATATCATTTAGTATGGCGGCCGCCAGCCGCACAGATCATAAGCAGGGAGCCTGCAGGGCGCGACGGTCTCTCGGTGATCGCGGGGTCCAGGTACTGGTTGTGTGTCCTATTTCTGCAGCGGTCGTGGTTTCGTCGTCTCTGGGCGGCCGGGCTCGTTGTGGCGCATTCCATGTCTCACTCATCGCTGGTCCAGATCAGGACAAAACTCCGCTTACACCCGCCCAATCTTTGCGGCACTCGGCTCACTGAATGCCTGAGTTATTAGGACCGCATGGCCTCTGTTACAGCGATTCACGCTCGGGGCATGATGCCTATTTTCGGATTTTTCGGGAGTGGTACGCTGGAGCCGAGCTAATGCGCAGCCTTTTCCCATGGCAGTTGGCCACGCCCCCCTCGAAAATCATATATTTTAGTTCGTAAAATTATTTTCTCATTCTGCCAGATCAGGTACATTATTGTCATTTTTTTTAACAGATTTGCTGGGGCTCTGTAATCTGTGGGGGCACACCATCTGTACCATTGTTACTGTTCTGGACACATGCCAGTTGGCCAGGTTTGTAGTGTTTGCACAACGGACCAAACCATCGCCCGAGGATCCGTGTGTGTGTGTCAGAGTCACGCCCCCCTTTAGCGTGGCTGTAGTTGGGTCCGCCCGACGTCCCCACGGACGGCACGCATGAGCATGAATAAAAAGCCCAGGGCGCTGGGCGTGAGCAGGCATTCCACTGACCACTATCACATTACACGTGTGGACCAGTGACTTATTTCTAGGCCCTAGGCCCGACATCACACTGGCGACGAGGTGGTCTCGCCACCCCATCGCGCGATCTCAAACCCACGCTCTTGCCCAAGGAGCGATTCACACCACCTGCAGCAGACCCGGCCCCCGCGCTGCCTCTGGACGCCCTGCGAGGTCCCCCTGCTGGCCTCACCTGCTTGGCTGTGCTCCCGGCGGCTCCCTCGGGCCCCGACGACTGCCTCCTCCCTCTCCGGAAGCCTCCCTGTCCTGCGGAGCCTGCACGCGCGGAGCGCTGGGACCCGCCTGCCAAATCTCACGCATCTCGCGTGCAACACGAGGCCCGGGCCTGCCATTCCCCACGCATCTCGCGTGAGGCCCGTTTTTGCTGTCTGGAAGGTCCCTGGTCGACCCTGCCACCTTCCCAGAAGTCCCTGGCCCTCAGCGCAGCCTACCTGCCCACGGACGACGCCAGGGTGGTTGGTGTGACTCCCCGAAGAGAGCGAGTGACGCCCCCCGCAGCCATCCTCGGCGACCATGGCCAACGTGCCTCCCCTGGAGCCCTTCGAAGTCACCGGCACCCCCCGTCTCAAGCCACACGGTGGAAGAAGTGGGTGGAACGCCTGGAGAACTACTTCGTGGCGGCGGACATCGCGGTTGTGCGGAGGCATGCCATGCTGCTACACCTCGGAGGTCAGGCGATCCATGACATTTCAAAAGACGTGGTAGAAGGTGGGCCGCCCATGACGTACGCCACGCTGCGCGACGCTATCACGGCGTACTTTGAACCGTTCGCAAGCGCTGACTATGAACGATTCCTGCTCCGCCAGGCCCGCCAACTCCCAGAAGAGTCGGTAGACGTCTTCTACGCCAGTTTGAAGAAGCTAGCCAGCACGTGCACTCTCCCCGATGCGGACGATGAGATCCGGGCACAGTTCATCCAAGGCTGCGCGTCGTCCAAACTCCGCGAGAGGGTGTTGGAGGCGGACAACATGCCCATGCGTGACATCCTCACGCTAGGGCGTTCAAAGGAACTGTCCAAGGCCAGAGCCGCGCACATGGAGCCGAAGCCGGCGGTCGCAATCAAAACGGAGCCGGTGTGCGCCCTCAAAACGGAAGTGGCCGACACTCGCACGAAGCAGCCCCAGTGGAGAAACCCGAGACCAGTCCAGCCGTCCCCCGGCCGAGCCCGTGGGTGGTGCGGAGGAGTGACACCTCACAGAGGAGCATGCCCGGCCCAAGGCAAAATCTGCAGCGCATGTGGCAAAGCCAACCATTTCGCGAGTGTGTGCCTGTCAACGTCAAGAAAGAAGCAAGGAGGCCCCCCTGGGAGGGTAAGACAGCTGCCCAGCACCTCCACCAGCAGCGACATGGACGACGACGACGAGGCGGACGTAGCCTCTGTGCATGTCGTGCGGATGCTCCACACCCTGGCAGCGACGCCCTCGACAGGACCCATGTGCACAGTCACTGTACAAGACCAGGCCGTAGCCGCTCTGATCGACACCGGTGCGTCAATCAACCTGATGGCCGCCAGTGTATACCGGACGCTGAGGAGCGCACCGCCACTCCATCCAACGAGGGTGCAAGTATACGCCTACGGCACCCATCGCCCCCTACGCCTGTGCGGGGCCTTCAGGACAGATCTGTCCCACGACACCACTCGGCTGCAAACCAAAGTATACGTGTCACAGGAAGGAACGGGATTCCTGCTTGGGTGCCGAACAGCCCAAGACCTGGGTCTGATCCACTTTGCACTCACCGTCCAAACCCGCAACTTGGACCACCTGGTGCAGGAACATGTGGCCCTGTTTGAAGGGATCGGGTGTCTCAAAGGACCCGCCATACACCTCCACATCGACAGGACAGTCACCCCGGTGGCCCTCCGGCACCGACGCATTGCGTTTCACCTACGACCCAAGGTGGAAGCAGAACTACGGACACTCGAGCAGGCAGGAATTATTGAAAGAGTGAGCGGACCCACCCCATGGGTGTCACCCATCGTAGTAGCCAAGAAGCCGAAACAGCCGGATGCAGTGCGGATCTGCGTTGACATGCGCATCCCCAACCTTGCCATCAGGCGCGAACGCCACCTGACGCCGACCATAGATGACATAGTCGGAGAGCTATCGGGCTCAAAGTGGTTCTCAAAAATGGACCTGAGATCAGGATATCACCAGATCCCCTTGCACCCGGACTCCCGCCCAATTACCACCTTCTCCACACACGCCGGCCTCTGGCGCTACACCCGGCTCAACTTTGGGATATCGAGCGCAGCGGAGGTGTTCCAGAACATTATCCAGAACGTCCTACAAGGGCTGGACGGCGTCTTAAACGTGAGTGACGACATTCTAGTCCACGCCCCAACCCTGGACGAACACATCCGACGCCTCCGAGCAGTGTTTTCCCGGCTTCAGGAGCGAGGCCTAACCCTCCACAGGAACAAATGCGATTTTCTGCGTAAGGACATCAGCTTTTTCGGATACCGATTCTCCGACCAAGGAAAAGGCCCGGATCCGGATAAAGTCAAGGACATCCACGCGGCCCCCGCGCCTACCTCCGTGACGGCTGTCCGCAGTTTTCTTGGGATGGTCACCTACTGCGGGAGATTTATCAGAGACCTGTCCGACCTCACTGGGCCCCTCCGCGACCTCACCAAAGCCTCCGCCACCTGGGAGTGGGGCCCGGCACAGCAAGAGTCGTTCCAGAAAACCAAGGAGGCGCTCTCAGCCGACACGACCCTGGCGTATTTCGATCCCCGGCTCGAGTCACAACTCATAGTGGACGCCAGCCCGACAGGCCTAGGGGCCGTGCTGGCCCAGCAGCAGAGGTGTGGAGAGTGGGCCCCCGTCGCGTATGCAAGCAGAACCCTCACACCGACGGAGCAGCGGTACTCGCAGATCGAGAAGGAGGCCATCGCCATCCTGTGGGGGTGCCGCCACTTCCACATTTACCTGTATGGACACCCGTTCGTGGTGATCACAGATCACAAACCCTTGGTCCCGCTGTTCCAGGGCTCCTCGTCACGCCCTCCCCCGCGGATAGAAAAATGGGTACTACAGCTTCAAGAATTCCAATTCACAGTGGAGTACCGACCAGGCGCCCGAAACCCAGCCGACTTCCTGTCCAGACATGCCCGCCCGGCTACGGACGCGGAAGCCACGGAAGCTGCAGCCACAGAGGAGTATGTCCGGATGATTGTGGAAAGGTCCAGACCCCTGCCGATGTCACTGGAGGAAGTGGCGCTAGCTACCAAAGAGGACGATTGTCTCCAGATGGCTATCCGAGCGGTCACGTCAGGAAACTGGAAGCCGCTCCAAAGTCCGTCGTCTTTTCGCACGCCAGAGGCTCAAGCATCACTGAAGGCACTCCACCTTGTCAGGAACGAACTGTCTGTGTCTCCCGAGGGCTGTCTCCTGAGAGGCCCCCGCCTGGTGCTGCCTAGCAGCCTCACCCAGCAAGCCGCCCTCCTGGTGCATGGCGCCCACCAAGGCATCGTCAAGTCAAAAAACCGCCTCAGGTGCAAGCTCTGGTTCCCGGGACTCGACAAGATGATAGAGGACACGGTCCAGCGATGCCCTGTGTGTTTGGCGACCAGCCTACCCGACCCCCCAGCACCCGTAATCACTGAAGAGGGCCCTACCTCACCATGGATACGAGCCAGTGCTGACTTTGGCAGCTTACCTGGAGGAAGATACATGCTAGTGGTGGTAGATGATTACTCGCGGTACCCAGAGGTAGAGATCCTTCCCTCAACAGCCGCAACGGAGGTGATCCCCAAGCTGGAGAAAATCATGGCCACCCACGGACTCATAGGTGAGCTGTGCACGGACAATGGTCCACCGTTCAACGGCGCTGAGTTGGCCGAGTACCTGCAGTCCCACCGCATCAAGCACCGACGCATAACCCCGAGGTGGCCGCAAGCAAATGGAGAAGTTGAGAGACTGATGAGGACTCTAAACAAAACTATTCAGATCGCCCTAGCAGAGGGCCTAAACTTGGAGCTAGCTCTCTACCAATTCCTGTGCGAATACAGGCTGACGCCTCACTGCACCACAGGAGTCCCTCCGAGCCGCCTGTGTCTGAGCCGAGCAATCCGGGATACCATCCCGCACCACCCCGTGTGGGAGTCGTCACCAAACCCACCCAACCGCTCCACGGAACACCGAACAAAGACCAACCAGGAAGCCTCCCGGAAGAGGAGAGCCGCTGACAGTACGATCCAAGTCGGTGACCGGGTGCTAGTGAAGGACCGCCACCCCGGAGGAAAATTCCGCCTGCCATTCGAGCTAGCCCCGTGGACTGTCACCAATGTCAAAGGGACCCTGATCACGGCGATCAGGGGCGGTGAAGAAGTCACTAGAAATGTATTGTTCTTCAAGAGAGTCCCGTATGATGTGGAGGAAGACCTTCCGGAGATAGAAGACTACCAACCAGCGCCATCTCCCGGCCCTCGGAATCCCACAGGAGCTGATGAGCCACGCGTGGCGGAGAGTGCAGGAATGAGTTCTACCACGCAAACCGAGAGAGAGGAGGTGCCACACGGAACGCAAAGCCGCCCGGACACGGTGGAGGCGGGCAGTTCAGAGGACATGTTTCACACCCAACCGGACGGGCGCAGCCAGAGCAAATACCATCTACGCCCGTGCCCGCGACCATCCCAGCGGTATCGAGACTTTGTGGCCCGCTGTCAACCCCTGGAGTGATGGTATGCTGCACCTCCACCAAGACCAAGTAAGACTGTTCCATTGTTTTCCCTCATGAGACTCATAGAGACTGTTAAAGCTGTTGGGCCGCGTTAGGCGGCATGTTTGTTTGTTTTTCATTTTTGGGTAAAGGAGGAATGTTGTGTTTGCACAACGGACCAAACCATCGCCCGAGGGTCCGTGTGTGTGTGTCAGAGTCACGCCCCCCTTTAGCGTGGCTGTAGTTGGGTCCGCCCGACGTCCCCACGGACGGCACGCATGAGCTTGAATAAAAAGCCCAGGGCGCTGGGCGTGGGCAGGCATTCCACTGACCACTATCACATTACACGTGTGGACCAGTGACTTATTTCTAGGCCCTAGGCCCGACATCACAAGGTTGTAGCACTTACAGTGGTGGAAGCAATGGAGTTATAGTGGCAAGGCCGGCCTTTGTTACCTGTCCGTGCTAGGAAGAGTCAGCTACCAGCCTCTCCCACCATCTTGAAATTGCTCTGCCAGCCCCCTGGAGCTGAGTGCTTCTTTCATTCATCCATCCTTGTGGGATATGGCTGCTGTCTGTGTCTTCTCTTTTGTATGTCTAGACTAGAGGATATGTGTGGTGTGTGTTGCCAGAGAGACACTGGAGTACATTTTATATTCACTACATTCAGGTGGTACCTAAGTTGGAGAGAGCCCAGACTGCAGATGTGAATTGCTGGTCTCCAGGACATTCCAGGGAACCTTTGTAGTAGGTCAGACTTCTAAGGACCCTTTGAAGCTTAAGGAGTTTCTCCTGCCTTTTCCTGGCACATCCTTCACAGCAAGGGCAACCCCTTCCCCGACAGGTGAGCAGGAAGTCAAGTGCAACAGCATTTCTTGTGCCCCTTTGTTTTGTGTATTTCCTTTGAGATACCTCCAGCAACAGCCCATGATCCTGCTGGCATCTTCTAATAAAGAGCTTGGCTGGACCAGTTTGAGTTAAATCAACAAAAGTGCCAACTGCCTAGAACCAGTCTCAGAGCTGACTGTTGTAATACACAACTACTGTCTCTTATTTAGTATAAAGATAGAGCAGAAACTTATAGTCAGTCTGCCATTATTTCTTTACTCGGGATCTAGGCTCTCCACAGTTGTGGCGACCAAGCACCCCTTCGGCTCAAGGGTTGGGGTATTCTTTACCAACTCCCCTTGCCACTTTTGGGACCATAAACCTGGAAACTTCAACTAAGATGTCCCAGCGGGGTTCCCTTGTCCCTTCTTCTGGAGACAGAGCTTACCGATAGCTCAGGATTGACCCTGGAGGTGTCCATTAAAAGATGGTGGTCAGAAGAAGGGGCAGTGAATAAGACATGGCAGGATGAGCCGAAGACGTCACTGCTACACAATGGAAGGACCTGCACCACTTTGCAAGGTTGAGGCTCGGGCGTCCCTACACAGACTGTGTACCCCTGTGGAAGGTGGGTACCGAGGAACTCAAGTCTATCCGAGTTCCGTTAGGGCAGCTAAGTGCCAAGGGTCTAGAAGAAACCAGACCGCAGTCTGCAGCCCCATGAAGGATATCAAGAGTGCCCGAGAAGACCCACGTCAATGGAGCACCTGCATCAGGATCTAAGTACGCACCATTACAATTGCGGGTGGGCGTCTCGCTTGTTTGGGTGGTGAGTTATTTTCTTGGCCCGAGGAAAAACCCAAAGCACAAGTTCCACTAAGCCGTGAGCGCCTCAACTCCACCAGAGCCTTCGTGTCTGGTGCTGCACGACTTACCTGTAACACCATGATGTAGAGCAGTAATACGCAAAGTACGGCCCGGGGGCCGCCTGTGGCCCTCCTAACCTTCACATGCGGCCCTTGGGTTAACAGCAACACTGGGCTGCTGTTTAATTCAGAGAGCACTAACATTCAGAAAGATGTTAAATAAATGAGGAAGCTTTTATTTGCAAGCTATCTAAAGGAAAGGAAGAGAAGCAAATAAAGTATCCTGCACCATATAACCCCCCCCCCCCAAGCATCACGCCCATCCATCAATGCGGCCTTCAGGCGCCCCACAGACCATACATTGTGGCCCCTGGGAAAAGGATTGTGAGTATCTATGCCATAGAGGCAGCGTTTGCATGAGTTGGAAGGGCCTCGAGAGGTCGCAGCTCTCCATGGGCCCCGAGTGCACACCCTGCTGGCCCGCGCTGCCCTGCTTAAACACCAGAGAACGCAGCTGTTGTCTGCAGTCCCTGCTGTGCAAATGGACAACAAAGGGCACTGTGCACTCGGCTGAAGCCAGAAGCAAGGAGCAAAGTGCAGACCAACCAGGAGGTGCCCCCAACCAGGTGACACGCCCACAAAGACGTATTGTATTCCACACCCCTGCAGAGGAAAATCTCAGAGACTAATTGTGAACTGCTGCCCAAGGCTTCCCATAAATAGGTTGTGTCGTAGAAAAGCCTGGACCCTCACCCCAGTGACAGCTGAAACGTGCTGGCAATGACCAGCACCACGTGATGCCTGCTGGGACGTTACGTACAGATTACGTGGAGTGGGATTCGAGTAAAGTGCTTCTTCTTCCCAAAGGGTCAGCACTGGCTGGACATTGAGGTCCGACCTTCGATACCTGATTTGTTCAGAGTCTCTAATGCCAGCCCACTTCCCCGAGTGAGACGTGAACAGCTCGACTCTGCTGCCTTAGGGCCAAGTGCTAAAGGGATGGACTTTTGGCTTAGTTTTGGTCACCATAGCAGTGTTGAGCAAAGTCAGGTAGTACCCAGTGCGTCACCCCCCGCGTCGAGTTCAGCCGCAGTTTGTTACGTTTATTGACTGAGCTAAAAAGTTTAAATACGTACATATTTTTGCCATTTGGTCACCCCCCTCAGTGATGACATCCGGGGCGGCCCGCACCCACCGCACCCCCCTTCCTACGCCACTGCACAAAAGTAATGGTACATCCCTGGACATCAGTGGTAAAAGGCTCTGATTGGCACAGTCTGAGTCCAGTGGTCACTGTCTGCCCTGGTGCTCCTTACAAGTTCCTACAGCATCCATTACTCAGTTTGTAGGACAGCTACGGTAGGTAGCTGCTCATACTTTTTGTAAACTTTACTCTTCAGAAGTAATATTCTAGCATATGCGCTGTTATTGCCTGGCTATGTCTACACGTATTCTTTGCTTGAAGCTGTCTATGTGAATATGAAGTCAGCAAGGTGGCTCAGTGAGTTAGTGCTCACTGTGGACATCTTCTGTGACCCGTAGCTCACAAATCTGAATCCCAGCTGGGAACGTCAAACTCCAACCCTTCTGAGGTTATGAAACTGAGTACCATTAAATTGGGTAATAGCAGTGCTTTAAATGGGCCGGCACTTCTGAATTTTCTGGCCCTCAGTACCGGCACTTCTCATTCGCCAGGGAGAGTACCGGTACCCAGTGCTTTAAATGGGCCGGTACTCACCGGTACTGAGTACCGGCACTTCTGAATTTTCTGGCCCTCAGTACCGGCACTTCTCATTCGCCAGGGAGATTACCGGTACCCTAGTAGATGGCACTGCAGGCTCCGGTTATTTATCTCCTCTAGCACAGGGCAGATGCCGCTCTGCTTCTCAGGAGCTTGTAGGAGCGCCAAGCCTCATGCTGAGTCCCTGCTGGAGATTCCAGCAGCGCCCATGTGAATGGCCTGAGCCTGCAGGGGGCAGAGGGCTTACCGTGCGTCACGCTGTGACTAACAGTGCAGGGTCTAGACAGACCGTTCACTGTCGATCATGTGCCCGAGGACTATTCTGCTGAAAGTGCTTTAGCCTCACCCGCCCCTCTCCATCAGGTGTGTAAATGGGTTGGGACGGGCACTCAGTCAGGATATTGATTGCACTGGCCATTCTAAAGCAGTGACAGCCCAACAAAATCCTCTGCCTTCGCCAGAGCCGGTTTTCTTTTCATCTTTTTGTTCAGGACAGGAGCTGCTTCTCTTTGAGGACGGAAGGAGTAGGCATGAATGTAAAGACGTGAGGTGGTTGAGTTTTGAAATCATGAATCGTCTCAAAAATTGTATTTTAACACACATTTCTGTAAAGTCAAATCTGGTGCATTTCTTAACTTTAATTTTCCAGAATTTAGGGGATGAGTGCAGCATGGAGGGGTGAACAGGAGACAAGTACGGAAAAACCAGGGAGAAAATGTAAGACTTGTGGAGAGTAAGCAAAAGAGGAGCAGAACTAGTGAGAAGTTTATAGGCTGGGTGAAGATTAGAGGCAAGTGGAGATAAAAGGGAGAGAATCAGGACACTCAGTAGATTTTAGAGGGAATGTGGAGAGATAGAGCGTGTGCGTGTGTGTGCACGCTTGAGAGCATATAGTATTGTGCCACATAACAGCATGGCATTAAGAAGCAGCAAATATTACAGAACGATAAACTGTTAACATATCATCCTTTTTGGGTTTCATTTTGTGTAATGAGTTAACCTGTGTTGGTTACATAAACACATTTCTCATGTGTTTTTCATAGTTGCTGCAACTGATGTAGAAGTCATTATGTATCGTCATATGTTGCCCTAAGCCCCGCCCCTAGCCCCGCCCACTCACCACGCCTCTAGCTCATATTAATGAGTACCTGCACTTATTTTTTCCCATTTAAAGCACTGGGTAATAGTAACATTTGGTATTTATTGTTCCTAGAAATAGTAAAAGTGCAGTTTGAAGCACTGTGTAAAACATAAGTATGATTCAATGCTAAAATCGGGTTTCCAGTTTGTAAGAAGGAAGAGGGGTCTGCACAAGCAAAGGAAAATTGTCTTCATGGTGTTTCCAGTACCGCTATTAGAGGTGTGGCTCACTGGTTAGAGGCGGCAGACCCGTAAGCAGAGAATTGGCCAGGGACCAGGGTTCAGTTCCCGATGCCGCAGGGTTGTGGACCAGGGTCAAAACGGACTCGATAATTCATGCCTCGGTACCTACTCTTACCAGGAACACACTCGGCAACTCTGGGCATTAAGCTTGTCTCATCTCTACAACGGCCCCCCACAGATGCTGGGAATGCCTGGTTTCACCTTGGAGATACCCAGAAAGGGACCATCTCACAGGGATAGCCAGGATGGGTTCCCCAGCGGTCTATAGCGCCGGGACACCTCCTCGTGAGGTAGCTGTTCGCGCTTTACAAATATCAGTATTTATTTATTTATTTATTCTCCTTCTCAACAACCACCCAGCTATCCCCAAAGTGTATAGGATGTGGTTCAGCTCTGCATCATAAAAACAAGATGCAGGAACTCAGTAGTGACAGCTGTTCATGCATGAGAAGGGGGATAGCCTGGGCATGTGAAGGGATGCTCACAGTGAGTGGAGAGGTATGGTGCTGCGGCCAGGGCAGCTGACTTGGATCACGGTTCGATCCCCGGCTCCGGCGGCAGCTCAGCTCAGCACCATGTGACTCTGGGCAATAGCTCACTTAATTTCCACAACAGCCCCCAGCGCCTTGAGACTCGTAAGGGTGAGTAGTTCGCGCTTTACAAATACGGATTTTTTACATTTACAGACCAGGCCCGGACTGGCTGTAGCAGGCACCAGGCATTTTCCCTGTGGTCCGGAAGGGTGGGGGCTGGTTTTGTTACAGGGGGCCAGTTTTGCAGCCATGCTGCAATATTGACCGCCCAAATCAAAAGCGGGAGCAGGAGTGGTGCTCTCCCCTCCCCTCACTCTCCCCTCCCCTCCCCTAGGCCGGTAGAGCTGATTGCCATGGCTGGTTTCAGTTCCTTGTCCGGCGGTTGCTCGCACCCATGCTGTGGTCCTACAGAAACATCTTAAAGTGACAACATCTATCCGAGAAGGTTTTTGGGGTCTCAACTAGATGTGAAGGAGAGACAGCAATGAGTTAAAGTACCAGACTCACCTTCAAGGTAATCTGCTCCAGGTTGGTCATCCCCGATACTGCCACAGCGCCCCCTTCCCTATGCTCCTATTGCTGTGGGCTTCAAACTTTTCAATGCTGCGCCACTGTGAAAAAAAAAATCATTGCCCCCCCCCCCCAGAATTTTTCACAATTATTCTATTAAATTGGCAATGTTTAAATATGTCTAGACTTATTTAAACATTGCAGCGAAGTTCTGTTACCGTTTTAAAAATGCAATCAAATGCATGATTGCCAAACATACTATTCCTGTCAGGCAGGCCTTACTAACGTGTAAAAGTATCCACCGTGTGCTTATTAGAAATGGGGCTGGGGGGGGTTTGAAGAATATTTGGAGTTCCTTCCCTTTTGACACCTTCTCCAAACCAGGTTATAAGTGACAAAAGATGTTACTAATGGCCCATTTCAGAGCGGCTTATCTACACTCATTTTTTCCCGCCTAAAACAAAGCACTGTTATCAGCATAAAGCTGGCTTTGGCCAGAGCCTGGCAGCCCCCCCCCCCCCCGGCAACCCTTGAGATCACCCTAGGGGCGCCCAGTCCCAGTTTGTAGACCCCTGTCCTATTGTCTCTTAGTGAGAGAAACGGGCCCTTGTGCACACTGCTCCGGATACAAGTCGATAGGGCTTTCCTGGTCCTCACAAAGACATTAAGATGGCTCAGTTTGACTTACAATTGCTACCTAATAAATCAGGTCTCCAAGGCTTCTGTGTCTGGAGTTGTGGTCTTCTAGCGAAACATTGCACGGTCTTTCCTCTTTCGTCATACAACACCGCCTTTGTCAGAGGCTTGAGTGGAAGTCGAGTAAGACTGCAAAGTTTCTCAGTTTCCTTTCCAAAGTTGGCCAACGCTTCCAAAACCGTTCATTCACTGGTAATGTCTGCTCTTGAAGTTGATGCGATCCCTGGTTTTTCTCGTATATTTTCCCTTCAGTTGCTGGCACTTGAGAAGGCAGCTGTGTGTACCAGAACTTGAGGCTATATCATCCCCAACAGATGAAATTTACAATACTCACCTGATCTAAATGAGATTTTCAATTTGCAGATCAAGAAGAAGAAAGTCAACACGTGAGCCTGTTCTTTGAAGCCATTTTGCAGTCGCAAATTTTGCTAAGTGCAAACTCACAGGCTTTACAACCACAAAAATTCAAGTCGATATGTATTAAAGGCACACTGTGAGTCAGAAATAGCTTTCAGCTTGTAATATACTATTTGCTACGCACTGGGATTTGTCAGACGGGGGGCATGTTCCTCGCCCTCGTCCAAGTCGCAGTGCTATGCATCATTGGTTTGCAACTGATATTGTGGTCTCAAACCACTGAATAATGATTAGTTGTTTGAGAGACACCCGATGCAGACACCCGACATGGGGCAGTGTCCATTGGCAGAGTGGTAGCTGTCTTTGACAGCCATTTTGAGAATGTGGGCTTTGGGGGCCAAGACCCTAAATACTACCATCACGATAGAGAGGTCCCAGGAGACTCAATACCATCAGAAACAATCATTAAAGTGCTTGTTTTCTCTCCACCTGATTTCACTTGACCTTATACAATTTTTGAATGTTTTTTGCTATTTTAACAGTATGAGGATGACTGATGTATGGTTGTAGGAGTGAGTATGATGAGAAATCTTCCTTCTTTGTGTGTGTTCAAATTAGTGGGGGTAGTTACATGTTTTGAATAAGACATTTGTTATTGATGATTTATTTGCAATATGTGTCCACTGTATATAAAGTACTTGATGTTATTATTGCAGATTATTTCATAAAATTAAAAAGTGAAAAAAATAAAATGATTGTAAAAATAACTTTGTATTCTATGTGTCTTTAACCTCAGATTTGTGTTGGCAGGAGAGAACCTGTTTAGGTCTTTGTAAAAGTAATATAGGTCCTGTAAGAGGCTTTCACTGCTTGGCTTTGGGGGAACACGCAGCAGTCCATGCGGCGGCCACATGTTCCACGCAGTGCCACTGACAGAATGCCTATTTTATATTTTTATTGCTACCTCTTTCTCTTTAAGGACATTGGGGGAGTCCATGTTCAGTCTTTCTGGGCTGAATTCCTGTGTGTTGTGCGTCCTGTTTAGATTTCACCCGAATGGGAGAGCCTCTGCCCTGGTGTTGTATAATCGACCTTAGTAACCGCAGCCTCTTCCAACCTGTTCGTCTGCTCCACCCTGTTCACCACCTCCTCCCTGTCCTCCTGCTCCACCCTGTTCTACTATGGCATTAGGATGTGGCTTTATACTAAGGGTGAGTGTAACTCCCATAATTTACTGTGCTGTAATTACATTGAAATCTGTGTTAAATGCAACAGAACATGGACAGCAGCAGTCACTCGTCCCAGCTAAGTTTGTGGGACCTGTGCTACTCTCGGTAGGATTTTTGTGCCAAATTACTCATAATTACATGAACGGCCATAACCGTAATCGACGCCCATGTATTGTTGCAGAGGCATAATGAAACCTGAGGGGGCCCCCCTGCAAGGTATATGGAGGTGCCTCCTCCGGTCTTAATCAGGAGCTCTCGGGTCAGGGTACTGTGCTGAGTGGGCCGCTGGAGTTTGGGGACCCCCCTTCCCCCCCCCCCCCGGACTGAGGGGGTCTATGTTATGCCACTGAATAGTTGGTTATAGTAACTTGAAAGCACCCTATATTCTTGCATGTTTTTCGGTTAGGTGTCCTTTCAGTGGTGCCAGCATTGCTGGCAGAAAACTGGCAGATCGAGATGTGCCGGCGCGAATGCCGGTGCGCCTCGAAGGGTGCACGAGCTGTTTGCAGGGGTGGCATTACCACATCCTTGTGGGAGCACGTCCAGGCTCTGAAAGGGGGGCTGAGAGTCATACTTAGAAACTTTCTAGAGAACAGTTTGTGATGTGACTCCTGCACTGAGCAAAGACAGGTGTATTTGCACACACCATTGTTTGCTTGCCTTCTTTGGGCGCCTTGAAAAGGAAAGAACCTGTTGCCTAGCAACACTGGAGTCAGTGAAGGTATTATGAAGGGATTCGAAGAACTTGTCCAACCTGTGTCAGATGAGGCCTCGCCTTGCCACTGAGGCATTTTGTGATCGCTCTCTCTTGTCTGCGTGCATTTATGCATTTGTTGTGCATTTTTATAAAGTGCTACTCAAGCACCTGGGTGTCAGTGTGCAGCGCATGTCACCAACGCAGGGTAGACCTGGAGCATCCCTCACAGAGACCAGCACATGTGACAGTGAAGCTTACACACTATAACCAGAAACGCAGCATCTGCACCACACAAAGCGTAAAACAAAGAGACTAGCGTCATTGTCCTGTTGTGAGAATCTGGAAAGAGAGGGGAAGAGTCACAGAGCTGAAAGAACAGAGGGCAGTGGTGCAAGAGGAGAGGGTGGAGACAGGGAGCATGCGGAAGTAGAATCAAAAGAGAGCAGCGGATTGGAGAGAGGGAGACCGGATTAAAGGGGCGAGTGGAAGAGGAAAGCAAAACATGACTAGAGAAATCCACATTTTAATCCACATTTTGTAAAGCGCGAACAATCACCCGCAAGGGTCTCTAGGCGCTGGGGGCCGTCGGGAAGATTAAGCAAGCTATTGCCCAGAGTCACATGGTGCTGGGCTAATCTGCCGCTGGCTCCGGGGATCGAACCGTGATCCCCAGATTCCGGAGTCAGTCGCCCTGGCCGCTGCGCCACACCTCTTAGAGAAAGGGAGGAAGAGAACAGCAGTGGCTCCGCTGCAGTGGTGGAGGAGCGACGCCCCACTGCCTGGCTCAGAGCCAGCGAACGACAAATAAAAGGATGTTCTAGCATCATTGTCGTTGCCGGCTCTGAGAGAGCGCTGTAGGGAGGGGTGGGGCCGAAGCATAGGAGGGGGAAGAGCAGTGCTATGTGCATTCCCTAAGTGCGCATATGTGTTTTGGCTGGCCAAAACACACATGTGCACATAGGTTTCTCCAGCCTGACTGCATTGAGCAGCCGGGCTGGAGAAACCCCACAGACTCCCTGACCTGAGCGGCGCAGCTTTTCAGCCCGCTCAGGCCTATCCCTGCGCTGCTCTGCAGCACGGTGATTGGATGGGAGTCTGCTGGGACCAGGAAGAGGAGAGGAGGCGTGATGCAATGCGGGAGGTGGGCGGCGGTTTCAGGTACTCTTTTAAAAATGAATATATTATTCCTACCACCCCGCTTGACACAACCCCTCCCGCATTCTCTCCACCCGCATCATCACCCTTTGTTTGTGGTCGCTGCCACTGCACGAGAAGGCAAAGCAAAGAGGCAGGTGTGTAGACCAGAGACCTGACCACCCATGTGACAAACCACTGTCTCTGGGTATAAACTGTGCTCTCTCTAGTGTCGTGGGACGATGTGCGCTAAGACCCTTGTGGTTCTGGGTGGACTCAACAGAGGAAGGATGTAACTTGCTGGGAGGTGTTAAGGTGTGGTTATTAACTGTTATGACATGATGAGAGTGCAGAGTCTGATCGTTTGCTGAGGCATAAAGGCGGCTGTTGCAGACGTCCATGTGTGGTATGTTCATTTGCATGCTCCGATGCTGGGGAGGACACAACACACTCGAGCCCCCCACCCTACCAATGTTCATGTAACCAGTGACCAACTATTCCAAGGAGACTGTCTTTGGAGCTATAAGACCACAGTTTTATTAACATTTCTTAAAGGCCACCACTTGCAGGTGGGACAAAACATTCTTCATGCATATCAGTGACTAAATTAAATGAATGAACATATTTATAAAATGCACAGCTGCTCTGGAGAGTGTCACGGCGCTAAAAGACGACGGATATTGCAGATCAAGGTCCATTATATTGATGCGCAGAGCCAGGTTTTCAGTTGCATCGAACGTGCAGTTCATTTTTGGTACTGCGAAGGATGATTGGAAGCTGATTCCAGGCTTGGACCGCCGGTGTCCGAAAAGCAAACCAGACTTGCTATATTACATTTTTGTTTACAATCTCAAGTATGGTTGGCGGTGTTGACCGCTTGCAGGATGTTAGCATAACTTGCTACCTTGTTTACTTTCCTTCTGCCAGCTTTTCCGTGCTTGGTCTGCAAGTGTTGTGATTTGCCCTCACCTTATTTTCCAAATCTTCTGCCCCCCCTCCCGAGTAGCCCTGCCATTCGGTATCTCAAGGCCCTTGGATAATGGGTGACTGCGTCATTGTGGCTGTTCTCGTGACTTCATCAATAGTCTCTTTGGGGCAGTCTGCTGCTGTTATTACTGGTCAGTCCTAATCTTAGTGCCAATATCGGCAACTGTAGTCACATAACACACATAATACATTAATAAACCACACAACACTTTTGTAAGTGGAGAAATATTGCTGCAGGTTTATTAGCATAACCAATATGCAAACATGGTGGGTTATCTTACGGGCGATCCCAGGGCAGGCCAACCCCTATGCCGCCTGCCCGTCTGATAAGCCTAACTTACACCATGGCAGTCGCCAATTGGTGCATACCAAATCTTGGGAGGGGTCACCCCTCCCATCCGTGGACCACCAGTCCACTTGCTTACTCACGCCCCCC
Organism: Triturus cristatus; assembly: GCF_964204655.1. Classification (NCBI taxonomy): domain Eukaryota; kingdom Metazoa; phylum Chordata; class Amphibia; order Caudata; family Salamandridae; genus Triturus; species Triturus cristatus. Next base: position 1,211,525,864 of record NC_140593.1, on the reverse strand, counting down.
CGAAAGAGGTGGGCGGAGCATCTTCTGGCAGCCCCCGGTTGCTCAGACCCACAACCGTCCGTAGGACTAATGGGGCGCCGTAGTTCTTCAAGGGGACAACGCTAAGACATCCCTGGGTATCCTGGCTTAGCACCACGCTGTGCTGCTGCATGCAAGGCGAGGGACAAAGAGGGCGAAGGATGGGCGGGGACAGCCTAAATACCCCTGTCCCCTCCCCCCTCCCCGGAAATGGGTTGGCCGGAAGTCTTCCCTGGCCGTGGCCCAGGGACTAGACCAGTGCCTTCCTGTGGCACTAAGGCGGCTGCCCTTTTAGGGTGGCTGCTGCGCAACCCCCCCGGGCAGCCTTGCATAGTGTCCATTAGGATATATTTGTGTCATTGGGGGTTTATCTGCATTGAGTTAGCATTGAGTGCCTCTGCCTTCACACCCTCGATGCTGAAGATGGACTTATAAGTGTTCCCCTAAAATATTGTCTCTCTTTAATCAGTGGCGGCTCCTCCGCTTAGGTGGAGGAGAGTTGCCCCATTTCTCAAAAGGGAACATAAAAGGATAATAACATATTGTTATTATCATTTTATTTTTCCTATTGCAGTCAGTGGTGGGGCGGGGCTGGCCAGAGCAGGGGTAGGAGTGGTGTACACTCCCTAAGCGCGCATGACAGTTTGGCCGGCCCTCTTGGCCTGGCCAAACCGTCATGCGCACTTTGCATGTTGCCCACCAGGCTGCATTACACAGCCTGGTGAGGCATATGCACAGGCTCCTTGTCCCCGTGTGAGCGCCGAACCACGAGCTCAGACCAATCACAACACTGCATTGCAGCGTTGTTATTGGCTTAGGGGAGCCTGTGTGCCCGGGTCCTTCCTGCTGCCGGCCAGGACTGGAGACAGGAAGAAGGAAGATGGAAAAGGACTGAGGAGAGGCAGCGACCAGCCGTTCCAGGAAAATCCTTTTTTTTTTTTTTTCAATCCGACCCCCCCCCCCACGTCTCACCATTCCCATCCGGTGTCGTGGTCTAAGCTGATCTTCCACACTGCTTCTGAGATCATGAGGTGCATTATTTGACTTTTGTGGAATGTAAGTGGACCGGTTCATGTTCCTTCCACCCTGGTGCAGGAATCAGTTCTCGTCACTTTGCAGTTTACGTTATTGTTTTGGGTACTTGACTCGCTGTAGTTTGGAGACTGGCTTGAGCTGTTGTTATCTCAACAGCTGCTCCATCAGCATTCCATCCATAGCCACTGAGTGCCGCCTTCAGCGATCTCTGCACTCACATGCATACTCACACACACTCCCAAATCTCCTGTCCTCGAACTGTCATCTCCCTCTTGTAAACTCTCTCTCCTGAGGGCTTCTGTCCTCCTTCTGGCTTCCCACTGGAAACTCTCCCCCCCAGAAAAGTTCCCTCTCCTTGGTAAATCCCCTCTCATGGGACCTACTCTCCCCTTTCCTCTCCCTCTTTGAGAACTATCGCCTCCCGGATACTTTCTCTCCCACTCGTAAATTTTCTCTTTCTCCCCTTATCTTGGAAACTCTGCTCTACCACAAATATTTCCTCCCCCTGGTAAATCCCTGTGACTGGAACTACTCTCTATTTTCTGGTTTCTCTTTGAGAAGACTCCTCCCCCAGGAACATGTCTTCCCCAGGTACATTTTCCCTATTGAGGGCTCTCTTCCCTTTCTAGGCTTTGCTTGGCAAGTCTCCTTTCCCAGGAAGTTTTTCTCCTTTTCGTCCACTCCTGACTGAAGAGCTATTCTGTCATTTGCGCCCTCCTCTTTGCAAGTTTCCCCTCCCAGCAGAATGTTTTTCTTCCACTGGTAAATCTTCCATGACTAGGGCACCTTTCCTCTTTCTGGGCTGCCCTTGGGCACTCCCTCTCCCAGGAAGTTTCTCTACCATTAGCTACTATCCTTTCCCAGAAGCCCTCTCTCCCACTTCTGCTTTGAGCTCCCCTTGATAACTATCCCAGAGATGTTCTCCTCCTTCTCTGTACCAGTCTCTGTCCTGCCAACTTTGACCACAGATCTCGAAGTGAGAGGAAGGGGCATGGAGAGGGCAGGGTCTGGGAGGGAGCAGGACCCTTACTCTAGTACTCTGACCAGCCAGAAGGGGGCTTCTGAGGGTTGGGCCATGGAAAGGGAGCCGGGCATTTGGCCAAGCACTGTCTGAGAGCCACTACCCCCTCCCTGTACCCCAAACAAACAACAACGTTTTATGAGGCTGTTGCTGATGTCTTAGGCAGGGTGGAAAACCCGAGATGGATATCATCTGTGTGCAGCCTCAACGCTGTGGCTGGAAACCCATTCTGTGCAGGGGGTTCCAGCTCACGTTGTCTCCCATCATGTGATATCAGACCTCACTTAGAGAGTGCATGAACAGAGCCTATGTCGTGCGACACACTGTAACACCATGTGAGTTGGAAAGTCTGGGTCTTCTCCCAGACAGTTTCTTTCCCTTTCAAATCTCTCCTCTCCTTTATTTTGAATAGCAGTAGACTTTAATCCTAAAAAAACAGCAGTGATCCTATTTGGGCCTATTAGAAAACAGGAGGCTTTCCACACTCAAAAGGTTAAGCGTATAATCTTTGTCAAATCATTACAAAGCAAAAAAATGAGAGGGCCAATGCCTTTGCCACCACATTTAATACAAAAGAAATCAGACCTATTGGCTTTAACATGAACATAAATAAGCATGAGGGTGCAGTCTATACCTAGGGAGTCCCATCAAGCACTTTAGGTTGACTCCAAGTATACATTGACGTGAACCTTAAACCTGCCTCTCGTGATAGCACACACTTTCCGATGCCAGAGCAAGAAAAGGGACATGTGCTTTATACCCCTTCCTATTGGATTTGTCAGACAGATGAACATGTTACGCTCCTTGGTTGGCCAAGCATTCACAATGTAAAATCCCTTGCTGTTGTACTGGCCACGAGACTCACAATGAAAAACATCTTGCTATTGAGATTGTCCAATAGTTCACAAAACATAGAGAGGCCCAACAAACAATTTAAGCAGACCCAAAGTATTCATTGACATGAACGTTAACTCTCTTTCTGGAGACACCAAGCACGTACTGTGGCCGGACCTAAAAAGGTGACAACGTAAAACCCATTCCTATTGTATTTGTAAAATCGTTCAAAATATAAATCCTCTTCCTCTAGTGTCTGTCATTACATTCTTAATGTAAAAACCCTTCCTATTGTATTTGTCAAGGAGTTCCCAGTGTGAAACCCCAACTGTCGTGGTCCGCGATAACAGAGTCCCTACCAATCATGAGCCATAGAATAGCTTTTTAGGTGGATTGACTCAACTATTTTTCAATCAAATGATTGTGGAAAAGAAGATCAATAGGGGGTAAAGCTACAGACTAAGAGAAGTGGGGTAAATATTTAAAACGTTCTCCTCTTATGGAACTCAGTGTTCGTTCACAAAAGGCGGTTCGTTCTGCATCATACAGCAGCTGTTGTACTCTGGGGTAATTCTGTAAATGACTGACTGGAGTCAGAATCTTGTTCAGTTTCGAAGGCCTCATTCAGTGAAGCTGTGCACCTAGTCGGGGCGGCCGGTAAGATGCCGTTTCGTCAAAGGTGGTCAACGTGTCACCGCTCAGCCTACTGTTCGATCACCCTGACAGGTGTCACCTCTCAGGATTCCAGCTTAATGGCACATCTCATTATAGCCAGTGCATGCCCATGAATGGCACATCTCATTATAACCAGTGCATGCCCATGAATGACACATCTCATTATAACCAGTGCATGCCCATGAATGACACATCTTATTATAACCAGTGCCTGCCCATGAATGGCACATCTCATTATAGCCAGTGCATACCCATGAATGGCACATCTCATAACCAGTGCATGCCCATGAATGGCACATCTCATTATAACCAGTGCATGCCCATGAATGGCACATCTCATTATAGCCAGTGCATGCCCATGAATGGCACATCTCATTATAGCCAGTGCCTGCCCATGAATGGCACATCTCATTATAACCAGTGCATGCCCATGAATGGCACATCTCATTATAACCAGTGCCTGCCAATGAATGGCACATCTCATTATAACCAGTGCATGCCCATGAATGGCACATCTCATTATAGCCAGTGCATGCCCATGAATGGCACATCTCATTCTAACCAGTGCATGCCCATGAATGGCACATCTCATTATAGCCAGTGCATGCCCATGAATGGCACATCTCATTCTAACCAGTGCCTGCCCATGAATGGCACATCTCATTATAACCAGTGCATGCCCATGGGTTGCTCAATACCCTGTGCCATATGTAAACAATTCTGCTCTTTATTATGGGTTACCCTGTGTCCCTCAGAACCTAGGCTCTGGATATCGCATGAAAATGGTTCTGTCGGAATCACTTAATATGTATGAAAAGAAGACATTGTAAAAACATATTGCAAAAACACACACAGGAGTTAAAAAACATAGATGTCCATTTACGAAAACATTGCACCAATCAAGTATACAATGGTTTCTGCTGTGGTGCTCTCAGAAAGTGCTCGTGCAGTGTGAAAATGGTGTATAAAGTATAACTAAGGAAACATAAAGCAACATTCTTATTCGTTCAATATGAGAGCCTAGTCAAAAAACATGTAGTTCATAAAATCTCTATAGTTAGGACATTTCCAATAAGTTTCCGTCTACTAAAGTTGGATTCAGTACATGGAAACTTATTAGAAATGTCCCAACTATAGAGACTTTATGAACTATGTGTTTTAGAGCAGTGCAGAGAAGCACACAGCTCCAAACAAAGAAGAATGGGGGTGTCTGTGAGCCGGTCTCCCAAAGTTTACCCCCTCAACTCTTCAATAATGCTAGAATTCAGACAAAGGAGGGCACTGCATCTAACCATCCTCCACTCGAATTAAGGGACAATTTGTTCTCATCTGCTCCTTAGGAGACGGGGGCATTTGTACGGTTTGATGTTGGTTCACTCACAGATTTATTTTATTTTATTTTGAAAGTTTTATATAGCGTGAACATGACCGCCAAGGGTATCAGAGCGCTTTACAGATTATGCATCACTAAGGGTATAAGCAAACAAAACAGAATATACAAAGTGACAAGGTCGACGTCTACAAGTGTCCAATGTTCTCGTGAGGGAAAAGCAAACACAACAGAATCAACACAGCGACAAAAACACATTTTAGAATTGTCTGACAAACTCGAGAACCAGGTGGCTGGGACAAAGTCAAGGCTAAGGTCCCAGAATCAGATGAGGGGGCTAGGCTAGGCTAAGGCAGAAATTTCTTCATCAAGAGCCCCTTGACCTCTTTTTTGAAGGAGACTGTGGAAGGGTTCACCCTGACATTGGGGGGAAGGGGGTTCCAGATCCTCGGAGCCAAACAGATGACCTGGATTCATCCCTGGAGGCTGCCAGAAAAGAAGCCTCCGACATAAAGGCTCAGTTAAACGTGACAGACAAATGAATGAGTTAGTGAATTCATGACTGCTGGATTGTATGTCACATCTAGTTGTGAAAGCAACTAACCTTGTCAGAGGGTTGTTAGTGGGTTTTATAAGACAAGTTTCCAGAAGGGAGGCCACATCCAATAAGCTTGGTGTCCAATCTTAGAGCCTGATTTAGATTTCGGTGGATGGTTTACTCCATCACAACGGTGATGGATATCCCGTCCGTCAAAATATAAATCCCATAGGATATTATGGGATCTATATTGCGGCAGAGGGGATGTCAGTCACTGTTGGGATTTATATTTCATTAGACGGGATATCTATCGCTGTTGTGACGGAGTAACCCGCCTGCCGAAATCTAAATCGGGCCTTTAGTCTAACGGAAGAACTGTTATACTTATGGTGGGGCCAGTGAACAAGAAAGGGTGTCTACAACATCAACTGCATAATTGACTTTTATGTTAACTACTATGGCCATTGTACAATCTGGTCAAATGGACCTCCAAATCGTAGTCTTAGAGAACATAGCGAATACGGTGGCCGAGATGGTGCATTCTATAGGAGTTGTAGAAAGGTTAACGGAATGTACTCAGCCGATCAAGGGAGTGTGTCTAATGTTGACAGACTGTGGTAACCTGATGGTCTTAAATATAGCGAGCCATGATATCTTAAGGCTTAATAAATCTCTTTATGATAAAACAAAGGAAAGAGTTGCTGCATTTGCAAACCTAATGCAGAAGGATGTCAGCTTAGATATTCAAAGCCAAGTGCCAACAGTAAAGGAAGGGTTTATGAACCTATGGAATGAAAAGGAATGTGTGGAGGCTGACTTGAGCACAGGAAGAACATGGATCACTTATGGAAGCTCATGCATCGTTAATGTACATGCTGATTCCCATAAACTAACACAGGCAGAGCTGGAGGCCCATGACTTACTTGTGTACACGGCTCCAATAATATGTAAGACTCCAAGCCATGGAGACCACTTCAGAAAGGGCACAATCACAGTGCAGGGCCTAACATACAGGCATATGTAGACAGAGTGAAAATGACTCATTGAATTCAGACATATAAGCCACTAACTAGCACAAAGTTAGACAGAAAGCTGATGGTCTGCCAAGTTGTAATGTCTCAACTATTACATGTATGGCCAAAGGGGCAAAGAGTTGTTACCTATTTGACACTACTGTTTTTGGGGATCTTCATCTCATAGAGGGTGAAACTGTAATAATGAAACTGGGCGGGAAATTTATTGACCCACATGACTTGTTTCCCTTTCCAATGGTTTGTCTGGCAAGGTAATTGGGGTAGATTCTGGTATTAATACAGATGATACCCTAAATAGTCTGGTTTTAAGACTATAAGAGTCCAGACTAACTTCACACTAATAATGATACACAAAGAACCAATGATCTGTGATTCAATTAACAAAACCTGTTTTATACAGATACCTGGAGGATCTCCCCTGATTTTTTTTTATAGCTGAATCCACTAGCACAGACATTATTGAACAATTGATCGCCAAAGCCAGGAAAGGCCGGAGCTAGGCAGAGAGACAAGCACTGGTCAGGCTATTGGTATTTACACCAATGTACATTTTTCAGGGAGAATTCGATATATCAAGTTGGGGAACTTTGTTACGTTTAATGCTAGGCTCTATTGTAGTGAAGTCATCTGACCTCGCTACAGTAGGATTTCTGCCACCCAGATGCCGCCCACAGAACAAGGCTATAAGAGTAATTCTACATGACACTCGGTTAGACGATCTCTTTTTAACTTCTGATGAACGGTTAATGGATGTGGGGACCCAAGTGGAAGAACAGTCATGCGTGTACCCAGTTATTTTGAAGAAGCCACAGCTGAGCATCAAGAACTTAGGGGTCTGATGTATCAAAGGGCTCTCACTCCTTCTGGCCTATATTTATCAAAACTTCATGCAGCAACACGCAGCGACACGCAGCAGGCAACCTTGCTGCGCTGCACTGCGCGACAGGAAAAGGGCGGGAATGCGCCATGTCTACCATTACACGGTGCATTCATGTCCTTTCCTAGCTCCGATGCATTTTTGCTGCCTAGCGCCAATGCAGGCACCCTTGCACCATTGCAAGCAGGATTGTTTTTGTGCAGTAAGGTGCACCTTCCTGCACAAAAAAAATAATCAGAGGCATTTTCCTCGTTCTAAGTGTGCTGCGGAATGCAGCACAATGAGAATGAGGAACCAATGAGGAGAAATAAAGATATTTCTCCTCGTTAATCCTCTGATGGGGAGGCGTACAATTCCAACGCATTCCCAGGCCTACCAATGTTGGTAAATCTAGGATTGTGTCAAATGGATGGATGTGTGGGAACACCCACCCTCCACCCATGGAACGCCTTACTGCCGCAGAGTCACGCAAGGCATGGGATTTGCGCTGCGTTGCGTTACTCTAGATTTATCAAGTCACTCAGGGCCACTCAAAGTGGCAGTGTGTGGCTTGATAAATCTCATTTAGGTTTTGCAAAAGCTTGATAAATATGCCCCTTAGTGTCTTTGGCGTAAAACATTAGTACAGAAGGGCTTTAGTCTCTGTAAAAGAAGGTAAAACCCTAACTTTATATGAGAAGTTTGGAACTCGTAATGCTAGTAAGACAGAGGAGGGATAATGTGTACCAGCTGTGTGTAACATAATAGTCAAGTTGTTTACAGTCATACGAAAGAAGCCGGAATGATCCATTTGGTACAAATTAAAAATCCTGATAACCATGATGAGTCAGAGGCGACTACCAGGGATTGCATGTGGATAGTCAGAGTAATTCACGGAAACAGATTAGGAAGTCCGTCTCTCTAGGTGAGGAGGATGGAACATCTGCTGCACACTCACATGCTGTTCATGATGTCACTCTCACAGAGAAACTGTATGGACTTTAAATTAGAAAGTCCTGAATAATAGTGTTTATTGACAGGGAACTTTCCAGTTTTGGGAAACGACTATGGGCTACAGTTATTAACCAATATTTAGCTATTTTCTATTTCGTTTGTTGACAACAAGTTTGGCTTCCTTCAGCTTTTGCCTACAGTGAATATCAAACTTGTGAAAGCTTAGCGAATCCCTCGCCAAACTAAAGTAGGACCAAAGGAGGGCTGTTGATATTAAGATCAGCGCCACTTGGAACTGCGGAATCTTGGGTGGTAGTGGATAAAGTCTGTTTGCTGGTAAGTGACGGAGAAAGTCTATTTGCTGGTAAGTGGTGGATAAAGTCTATTTGCTGGTAAGTGATTGATAAAGTCTATTTGCTGGTAAGAGATTGATAAAGTCTATTTTCTGGTAAGTGATTAATAAAGTCTATTTGCTGGTAAGAGATTGATAAAGTCTATTTGCTGGTAAGAGATTGATAAAGTCTGTTTGCTGGTAAGTGATGGATAAAGTCTGTTGCTGGTAAGTGATGGATAAAGTCTGTTGCTGGTAAGTGATGGATAAAGTCTGTTGCGGTAAGTGATGGATAAAGTCTGTTGCTGGTAAGTGATTGATATAGTCTATTTGCTGGTAAGTTATGGATAAAGTCTCTTTGCTGGTAAGTGATGGATAAAGTCTGTTGCTGGTAAGTGATGGATAAAGTCTGTTGCTGGTAAGTGATGGATAAAGTCTATTTGTTGGTAAGTGATGGATAAAGTCTATTTGCTGGTAAGTGATTGATAAAGTCTATTTGCTGGTAAGTGATTGATAAAGTCTATTTGCTGGTAAGAGATTGATAAAGTCTATTTGCTGGTAAGTGATTAATAAAATCTATTTGCTGGTAAGAGATTGATAAAGTCTATTTGCTGGTAAGAGATTGATAAAGTCTGTTTGCTGGTAAGTGATGGATAAAGTCTGTTGCTGGTAAGTGATGGATAAAGTCTGTTGCTGGTAAGTGATGGATAAAGTCTGTTGCTGGTAAGTGATGGATAAAGTCTGTTGCTGGTAAGTGATGGATAAAGTCTATTTGTTGGTAAGTGATGGATAAAGTCTATTTGCTGGTAAGTGATTGATATAGTCTATTTGCTGGTAAGTGATGGATAAAGTCTCTTTGCTGGTAAGTGATTGATAAAGTCTATTTGCTGGTAAGTGATTGATAAAGTCTATTTTCTGGTAAGTGATTGATAAAGTCTATTTGCTGGTAAGTGATTGATAAAGTCTGTTTGCTGGTAAGTGATGGATAAAGTCTGTTTGCTGGTAAGTGATGGATAAAGTCTGTTTGCTGGTAAGTGATGGATAAAGGTTTTTGTCTGGTAAGTGAGTATCAGTTCAGACTAGATGTGGTCATGTTTATTCTTTCATAAATGGAATGTTTATATACCTGTGGTAGGGTAACACTGCTCAATCTTTTAAGTGCATTCATGCACAATTATGTCAATCTCTATGGGCAAAAACCTGAATAATGACTGGGGTTTTCAATGGCGATTTGGTTTATGGCACGCATGATTAAAGTGCAGAACGAGGCACTTAGGATCAGGGAGTCACAATATATTAAGCAACAGAAATGTAAATTAGGACAGTCTGATGTCAGCTGCTTATAAGGTCTCTTACTTTATAGCCTAAATGGGAGACAAGATAATGATACAGCAGCACACCGCACCCATTAATTCAATAAGAGAGAGGAATAAAGTTCTTGATTACAATTTTGTGTTGCAACTGCGAAGTTAAACCACTTAAACCCATCATGGTTTAACAATGTGTGTATTAGACTACTTAAACAGTCCCTTACCCATAAGATGCAACTTTTGTCAGGTTGCATCTCTATTACGAAGATTTTTGATAGGAGTAAATACGAGTATAAGAGACAGCGAGGCCTAACAAAACAAGATTTGTGAGGAAACAATGGTAGAAGCTAATTGAATCCATGTGGTTAAAAATGTTAAGGGTTTTTAGACAGTTGTAGCAAAAGGTTGTCAAAAGTCTGTGGATGGCTAGAGTGCTTTGTTAAAGAAGGTCTTTGGGCATCGCATGTTGACTCTCTCTATGGGAAGCATATGTATGAAACCGAGATGTGGCGTAAATAATATTCTGAACAGGTGAATTATAGGAGACCATGACATCCAAGACTGAAGGGGCAGTAAGACAGGTGAAGCTCTTGAGACCTCCAGGTCCAGGTGGGTTCCCGGTTGTTTTTTATCAGGTGGATGTCGGTTGCTAGGATACTGTGTTACTAGTTGTATTTCAGTCTGTCAATAAGGGCCTGATTTAGATTTAGGTAGACGGGTTACTCCGTCAAAATGGTGATGGATATCCTGTCCACCAACATATAAATGCCATAGGATATAATGGGATTTATATTTAGGCTGATGAGATATCCGTCACCATTCTGACCGAATAACCCGTCCTCCGAGATCTAATTCAGGCCATATGTGTTAGAAAGCTCTTGACTCATGCTTAGGCAGTCACCTGCTCCCGGTTTATGGAAAAAAAGGAGTTAAATGCCATTCAGGCAACTGGCGGTTAATTGCTTTACTGGAAACGGAGAGTGAAACCTATGCACAACTTCTGTTGATCTATCCTCCCGCCTGGATTGAAGATGCTGATGTGTTACCCATTAAACAACTTGGTTTTAGGAAAACCTTGGGTATGGAGGACAATGGTGGCTTCTCATACGCTTTGAAGCCATTGCGATCCGGAAGTAATCTTTACAGCCGCGTTTGATAGGATTAGTCACAGGCTGCTATGGAAGAAGGTGGATGCCATGGGCATTGATGGGGGTCTTCCAAAGACATCACTAAATTGTATCCAACACACGGGTTAGAGTGGGAACGAGAAATAATGATCAGTTTGCAAAAAACTTGATATGAAGGAGGGTTTAAAGATGTGTCCTTTTAATCAGTAGCTTTCTGACCTGCCAGTACTTTAAGTAATGTTAAATGTTTCACCGTAGATGGCCTGATTATAAGTCTAATGAAACGAAACCAAAAAATGCTTTTATGTGTTAAATAGTTTCTCCTGATTACTACTGCGTAGGATTTTCTCCATCCATTTTTACGGGGTGTGAAAGAAATTCACCCAATTTTTCCAGCTGCTGAAACCGCCCAGCAAAATCGCATGAGACTTCGGCTGCAGCGGCCAAGTCTCATCCCCCCTTTTTTGACGGGTTGGGCATAAAGAATTTCCCACTGCTAGAAAAAAAGCTACTCCTTCCCTCAGCACCACCCCATCCCATGCGAATATACTGTGGGGGAAATCCACCCCGGTACTGTACGGGTTCGCATCCCAATGTATGCCGATGATTTGCTCTTCCTAGACCAAACACCCATTTTCTTGCATCATCTGTTGGACTGTTTCTCAGCTTATAATACTGATAATGCTTTAATGGCAAACTTGAATAGAAATTGGAAGACATAGATGCAATTTTTGCATGGAGAATGACGGCATAGAATTTGATGCCGTGCATAATTATGTATACCTTGGTGTCACCTAAAATGCCACATTAATTTGGGGCCAACATATGAATGAGAAAACAAAAGTAAAAGCTGCTAGCTGTCGTTGTTGTGGACAACCTATATTGCCTCTTCTGAATACCTTCAATGCAAAGGTATCACCGATTATGCTGTACGACTCTCCTACTTGAGCAGAGGTTTCTCTTAAGCTTAGTGATCTGTGGGTTGACGATTGTTTTTTTTAAGGTTCTCCACCCCGGAGGCTTTTATGAGGCTTCAGCTTGGTCCGAGAGGCTGTGGAAAATTGGTCATGAAAGCGCGCCTTCAGTATAGACTTCGACTAGAAATGCCACCTCCTGGTTCATCGCTGATTCAGCTCTGGCAGGATCTTATGCGACACAGACCAAACAACAAAACGGAACAACTTTTATAAGTGTAAAGAAAGCCTAGTAGTGAATGTTCACTTATGGGAGTCTGGAACATGGACAAAAATGTTAAGAACATGTATAAAAGAATGTATTGAGGGAAACAATACATTTCTAAGTATAATTGATGATCACGAAAAGTTAACATTTTTGAAATTATACTGCATACTTAGGGCCTGATTTAGATCCCAGCGAACGGGTTACTCCATCACAACTGTGACAGATGTCTCGTCCGCAGAGCATCGATGCGTTTCGTGAAGATGATCACACGGAGGCGTACACCCCGTGTTTCTACCTCTGAATGCAGATATTAATGTAGGATCGCTACATAAGTCAGTAGCGACTTTCTAATTTGGAGAAAGGAACTTAGAGGAAGGTTATATCATCCAGAACTGCCTTTCGCTCACCAAGAGAGCCTTGAAGGGACTGGATTCATTTAGTGTCTTCCAGTTTTACTGGGTTTCTATCAACAAGGCTGTTGGAGATTCCCGTGGCATTTGTGGGACAGGGAGGCAAAGATATATTCCCTTCCGGTTATCAAGAAATGTTCCTATCGTGGATTATATATTTCTCTGGAAGATTTTAAAGTGCAGACCAGGATTTGAATTTTGGGAGTTATTGTTCTTTTCCTGAAGAAGGTGGCGGTTGAATAACAGTACCCACCGAAACGAGTCGATGCTCTGATGATAAAGCCCACCCTAGATCTTTGGGGACAACTGTTATATGAGACAAATGATAAGAGAATAAGTTATCTCTATATATAACAATTGATTTGTGTCAGACTGGTGTGGTGCTTCTATGACTAGAAATAACTTTCTTGCTTGTTCTCCCAAACTGTATTGCTGCTAAAACATTGTGTTCTAGTAATTCTGTGTTTGTGCTAATTTGGACAACGTATTGATATGATAAAACTGCAGAATCAATTCTGTTTATATATACATATCTATATATATATATATATATATATTCACTGAAAAAACCATAGGTTTCACACGTTATAGTTAGCGGAAATTTTACTGATAAAAAACCAATGAAATTCCCCCGTTATAGTTAGTGCAGGAAACTATAACTCACGCGACCGCAATCCTCTGCTGATGCTAATACTGTATTTAGACACTTATTTGCCCATGTCTTCTTCCATAAATTTTTAGCTATACATATATTACAAATATTTTTTTTTCATAAAGACACATATGTCATCAGCAGAAGATTGCGGTCGCGTGAGTTATAGTTTCCTGCACTAACTATAACGGGGGAATTTCATTGGTTTTTTATCAGTAAAATTTCCGCTAACTATAACATGTGTGAAACCTATGGTTTTTTCAGTGAATTTGCAAGGTTTTTTAAATGCTAATTCCTAACTATAACGTGTGGGAAACCTATGGTTTTTTCAGTGAATTTGTACGGTTTTTTAAATGCTAAGTTACTTTACGCCATTCGTGGCGTGCGCGCCCACTTAACGCAGTTCGTTCCGTGCGCGCACGGTGCGCTTCGCGCACCGTGCGCGCACAGTGAGCACGCGGTGCGCTTCGCGCACCGCGCGCCCACTTTACGCAGTTAGTGCCGTGCACGCGCGGTGGGCACGCGGTGCGCTACGCGCACCGCGTGCCCACGTTACGCTAGATGGGCCATGTACGCACGATGCGCTTCGCGCACCGTGCGCACATGGAGGACATATTATGCGCTTCCTTGTGATAGGTAATCTGTTGAAATTTATTTTGGAAATGCTCAGCTCTTATATGCCATGCACAAATGGTGGCCTTCGGCCACCATTTGCTCACGGGGTGGAGAAAGTTAGGTAATCTGTTGAAATTTTTTTGGGAAATGCTCAGCACTTATATGCCATGCACAAATGGTGGACTTCGGCCACCATTTGCACACGAGGTGGAGAGAGTGTGGATTTCTTTTTTTTTAAAATTTTTTTACCGTACGCGTACGGTAAGCGTACGGTAAGCGTAATCGGTGAAATTTTCGAAAAATAAAAAATTACCGTTTTTTGCCTTGGGGGATCTTTGAAGATTCAACTACCATGGTTATGTGCATGGGCGCTGTCTAAACAGCCCCTTTATATGTTTTGGGCATTTGTTTATCAGCTCCCCACTCAGAGTGCGAGAGAGAAAATGGCGGCCGCCGCTTCCTGGTTTCGACCGATTCGAATGTTTACTAAGATCTAAGGGCCAATCAGAATCGCGCTCGCGCACGCCACCGTACGCGTACGGTAAGCGCACCGTAAGCGCACCGTAAGCTGGCTCAGATATATATATTGATTTAAACGCTATTTTCTCAGAATCTACTGAACAGATTTACACCAAACCTACAAAAGGCACTTCCTTGACCTGAGGACTACCTCTCTGCCAAATTTCAAGTAATTCTGTTCAGCCGTTCGGGCTGTAGCTGTGTCTAAAGGTCCTATGGAAAAATGCATGGGAAAAACGCGTTTTGGGACCCCCCTTTTATCTCAGCCCCCGCTTGACGAATCGCCCCGAGACTTTCAGGGTAGGAGCGGAGCGTAGCGCCCCACCTATTTTGAAAACTTCGCAAGGATTCGTCGACCGGCGCAAAAGTTATTCAAAATAGAATGTTGCGGATTTCCTATGGAAACGTGGTCCTAACTATAACTACCTACTGGCGACCGCCAGTAGGTAATATATATATATATATATATATATATATATATATATATATATATATATATGTTTACAAAAAAGAGAGTTGCCCCTGTAGGTGAAATGCTCGCAACAGCTTATTTGGGCGGACAGGTGTGGCACAACCGGACTCGTATTAAAAGAAAGCTGCCTCTATGGAGTCCTCGCCATTTCATAGTTTGCGGGTGAAGTGGCGATGTCGGCCCACTTGGGCTTAATTTATTATAACTTTGCACTACGGTTCCCATGAAGCACTGCACTTGCAGTTTGGATTTCCATATCACCAAAATAAAAGAAGGAATTTCCGTTGGTGCATTTGACATTCTAACCACGTAATGCCTCTGATGAGGGCGGTGGCCCGAAACGCAGCTTGCGTCAGGCATGTTTGGCTGGGAAAAGGATTCCTATGAAGCTACTTTTGTGAGGATCAACCGGCTGTTGCGAGCATTTCACCTACAGGGGCAACTCTCTTTTTTGTAAACACATTAGCGGCCAGCCCGGTCGCGAAATGCACCACTGCTGGATTGTAGCAGGGCCACAGTCTGCTTATTTGGGCGGACAGGTGTGGCACAACCGGACTCGTATTAAAAGAAAGCTGCCTCTATGGAGTCCTCGCCATTTGATAATTTGCGGGTGAAGTGGCGATGTCGGCCCACTTGGGCTTAATTTATTATAACTTTGCACTACGGTTCCCATGAAGCACTGCACTTGCAGTTTGGATTTCCATATCACCAAAATAAAAGAAGGAATTTCCGTTGGTGCATTTGACATTCTAACCACGTAATGCGTCTGATGAGGGCGGTGGTCCGAAACGCAGCTTGCGTCAGGCATGTTTGGCTGGGAAAAGGATTCCTATGAAGCTACTTTCGTGAGGATCAACCGGCTGTTGCGAGCATTTCACCTACAGGGGCAACTCTCTTTTTTGTAAACATATATATATATATATACATATATACATATATATATAATTATCCAGGTTACCCCTATGTGGCTGGCACACCCAGGACTGCTCCTCAACATAGGTTAGCAGGTGAACTCCCCGTACTTCCAGCCGACGCATTTCGGATTATGAATATATATATATGATTTCACGTTTTTTAATATATAAAAAATAAATATGTGCGGTTCCATTGACCCATATTGAAGTTCTGGGATTTGTGGGATTAATGTTGTTTATATTTTGGTAATAAAAGGTTCCTATTTTGAGTATGAATGTGATGGAATTGTAGCTACCCAAAGGGGAGTGTTTTTGTGACTCTGGCCTAAGTCTTGGTCCCCAAAGATATTTATTCGAATTTCTGATCCCCTTGATCGGTGTTGGTTTCGTGGGATTCACGTTGTTGTACATTGGTGTATTCAAATGTTTTGAAACCAGAGGCCTTAGTAAAGAAACAAATGGTTGCTGTTGGTTCCTTAACTGAAACGCAGAAACCCTGAGTCGGCTTTTATGCATTTGTCCATTGGCGACGACGTTGAGGAGGCCATCTGAAGGGTGGTCCAGCATAGGTGGCTGGGTACTACAGGTCTAAGACAACACCGGTGCCGCTAATCGTTTCTGTGCCTGCATTTTCAATTTTCTTAATTTGATGATTAACAAAATTGGAAACAGTAATTGGGTTTGGTACACTCTTTACACTAACACAACTTTATTATTTGCAGCGAGGGCCCGCTTGTATGTACATTTCATGTATTGTTTCTTCATTTTAAAAATTGATAATATTGATTTGTATTTTATTGTATTAATGGTGTGTTTGAGTTTTCATTAAAGAAAAAAGAAAATTGAACTGAACTGAACTGGAACAGATCAACAGGCTGAACTGACATACATACAGTCACAGACCATCATTCAGAGATACATACAGTCACATACCATCATTCAGACATACATAGAGTCACATACCATCATACATAGAGTCACAGACCATCGTTCAGACATACATAGAGTCACAGACCAACATTCAGACATACATAGAGTCACAGACCATCGTTCAGACATACAGTCACAGACCATCATTCAGAGATACACACAGTCACAGACCATCGTTCAGACATACATAGAGTCACAGACCATCATTAAGACATACATAGAGTCACAGACCATCATACATAGAGTCACAGACCATCATTCAGACATACATACAGTCACAGGCCATCATTCAGACATACATAGAGTCACAGACCATCGTTCAGACATACAGTCACAGACCATCATTCAGAGATACACACAGTCACAGACCATCATTCAGACATACATACAGTCACAGGCCATCATTCAGACATACATACATATAGTCACAGACCATCATTCAGACATACATAGAGTCACAGACCATCATTCAGACATACAGTCACAGACCATCATTCAGACATACATAGAGTCACAGACCAACATTCAGACATACATACAGTCACAGGCCATCATTCAGACATACATAGAGTCACAGACCATCGTTCAGACATACAGTCACAGACCATCATTCAGAGATACACACAGTCACAGACCATCATTCAGACATACATACAGTCACAGGCCATCATTCAGACATACATACAGTCACAGGCCATCATTCAGACATACATAGAGTCACAGACCATCATTCAGACATACAGTCACAGACCATCATTCAGACATACATAGAGTCACAGACCAACATTCAGACATACATAGAGTCACAGGCCATCATTCAGACATACAGTCACAGACCATCATTCAGACATATATACAGTCACAGGCCATCATTCAGACATACATAGAGTCACAGACCATCGTTCAGACATACAGTCACAGACCATCATTCAGAGATACATACAGTCACAGACCATCATTCAGACATACATAGAGTCACAGACCATCGTTCAGACATACAGTCACAGACCATCATTCAGACATACATACAGTCACAGACCATCATTCAGACATACATAGAGTCACAGACCATCATTCAGACATACATACAGTCACAGACCATCATTCAGACATACAGTCACAGACCATCATTCAGACATACATACAGTCACAAACCATCATTCAGAGATACATAGAGTCACAGACCATCATTCAGACATACATACAGTCACAGACCACCATTCAGAGATACATACAGTCACAGGCCATCATTCAGACATACATAGAGTCACAGACCATCATTCAGACATACAGTCACAGACCATCATTCAGACATACATAGAGTCACAGACCAACATTCAGACATACATACAGTCACAGGCCATCATTCAGACATACATAGAGTCACAGACCATCGTTCAGACATACAGTCACAGACCATCATCCAGAGATACACACAGTCACAGACCATCATTCAGACATACATACAGTCACAGGCCATCATTCAGACATACATACAGTCACAGGCCATCATTCAGACATACATAGAGTCACAGACTATCATTCAGACATACAGTCACAGACCATCATTCAGACATACATAGAGTCACAGACCAACATTCAGACATACATACAGTCACAGGCCATCATTCAGACATACATACAGTCACAGGCCATCATTCAGAGATACATAGAGTCACAGACCATCATTCAGACATACAGTCACAGACCATCATTCAGACATACATACAGTCACAGACCATCATACATAGAGTCACAGACCATCATTCAGACATACATACAGTCACAGGCCATCATTCAGACATACATAGAGTCACAGACCATCGTTCAGACATACAGTCACAGACCATCATTCAGAGATACACACAGTCACAGACCATCATTCAGACATACATACAGTCACAGGCCATCATTCAGACATACATACATATAGTCACAGACCATCATTCAGACATACATAGAGTCACAGACCATCATTCAGACATACAGTCACAGACCATCATTCAGACATACATAGAGTCACAGACCAACATTCAGACATACATACAGTCACAGGCCATCATTCAGACATACATAGAGTCACAGACCATCGTTCAGACATACAGTCACAGACCATCATTCAGAGATACACACAGTCACAGACCATCATTCAGACATACATACAGTCACAGGCCATCATTCAGACATACATACAGTCACAGGCCATCATTCAGACATACATAGAGTCACAGACCATCATTCAGACATACAGTCACAGACCATCATTCAGACATACATAGAGTCACAGACCAACATTCAGACATACATAGAGTCACAGGCCATCATTCAGACATACAGTCACAGACCATCATTCAGACATATATACAGTCACAGGCCATCATTCAGACATACATAGAGTCACAGACCATCGTTCAGACATACAGTCACAGACCATCATTCAGAGATACATACAGTCACAGACCATCATTCAGACATACATAGAGTCACAGACCATCGTTCAGACATACAGTCACAGACCATCATTCAGACATACATACAGTCACAGACCATCATTCAGACATACATAGAGTCACAGACCATCATTCAGACATACATACAGTCACAGACCATCATTCAGACATACAGTCACAGACCATCATTCAGACATACATACAGTCACAAACCATCATTCAGAGATACATAGAGTCACAGACCATCATTCAGACATACATACAGTCACAGACCACCATTCAGAGATACATACAGTCACAGGCCATCATTCAGACATACATAGAGTCACAGACCATCATTCAGACATACAGTCACAGACCATCATTCAGACATACATAGAGTCACAGACCAACATTCAGACATACATACAGTCACAGGCCATCATTCAGACATACATAGAGTCACAGACTATCATTCAGACATACAGTCACAGACCATCATTCAGACATACATAGAGTCACAGACCAACATTCAGACATACATACAGTCACAGGCCATCATTCAGACATACATACAGTCACAGGCCATCATTCAGAGATACATAGAGTCACAGACCATCATTCAGACATACAGTCACAGACCATCATTCAGACATACATACAGTCACAGACCATCATTCAGACATACATACAGTCACAAACCATCATTCAGACATACATACAGTCAGAAACCATCATTCAGAGATACATAGAGTCACAGACCATCATTCAGACATACAGTCACAGACCTTCATTCAGACATACATACAGTCACAGACCATCATTCAGACATACATACAGTCACAAACCATCATTCAGAGATACATAGAGTCACAGGCCATCATTCAGACATACATACAGTCACAGACCACCATTCAGAGATACATACAGTCACAGGCCATCATTCAGACATACATAGAGTCACAGACCATCATTCAGACATACAGTCACAGACCATCATTCAGACATACATAGAGTCACAGACCAACATTCAGACATACATACAGTCACAGGCCATCATTCAGACATACATAGAGTCACAGACCATCGTTCAGACATACAGTCACAGACCATCATTCAGAGATACACACAGTCACAGACCATCATTCAGACATACATACAGTCACAGGCCATCATTCAGACATACATACAGTCACAGGCCATCATTCAGACATACATACAGTCACAGGCCATCATTCAGACATACATAGAGTCACAGACCATCATTCAGACATACATAGAGTCACAGACCAACATACAAACATACATACAGTCACAGGCCATCATTCAGACATACATAGAGTCACAGGCCATCATTCAGACATACATACAGTCACAGACCACCATTCAGAGATACATACAGTCACAGGCCATCATTCAGACATACATACAGTCACAGACCATCATTCAGACATACAGTCACAGACCATCATTCAGACATACATAGAGTCACAGACCAACATTCAGACATACATACAGTCACAGGCCATCATTCAGACATACATAGAGTCACAGACCATCGTTCAGACATACAGTCACAGACCATCATTCAGAGACACACACAGTCACAGACCAACATTCAGACATACATACAGTCACAGGCCATCATTCAGACATACATAGAGTCACAGACCATCGTTCAGACATACAGTCACAGACCATCATTCAGAGATACACACAGTCACAGACCATCATTCAGACATACATACAGTCACAGGCCATCATTCAGACATACATACAGTCACAGGCCATCATTCAGACATACATACAGTCACAGGCCATCATTCAGACATACATAGAGTCACAGACCATCATTCAGACATACAGCCACAGACCATCATTCAGACATACATACAGTCACAGACCAACATTCAGACATACATACAGTCACAGGCCATCATTCAGACATACATAGAGTCACAGACCATCATTCAGACATACAGTCACAGACCATCATTCAGACATACATAGAGTCACAGACCAACATTCAGACATACATACAGTCACAGGCCATCATTCAGACATACATAGAGTCACAGACCATCGTTCAGACATACAGTCAAAGACCATCATTCAGAGATACACACAGTCACAGACCATCATTCAGACATACATACAGTCACAGGCCATCATTCAGACATACATACAGTCACAGGCCATCATTCAGACATACATACAGTCACAGGCCATCATTCAGACATACATAGAGTCACAGACCATCATTCAGACATACATAGAGTCACAGACCAACATTCAGACATACATACAGTCACAGGCCATCATTCAGACATACATAGAGTCACAGGCCATCATTCAGACATACATACAGTCACAGACCACCATTCAGAGATACATACAGTCACAGGCCATCATTCAGACATACATACAGTCACAGACCATCATTCAGACATACAGTCACAGACCATCATTCAGACATACATAGAGTCACAGACCAACATTCAGACATACATACAGTCACAGGCCATCATTCAGACATACATAGAGTCACAGACCATCGTTCAGACATACAGTCACAGACCATCATTCAGAGACACACACAGTCACAGACCAACATTCAGACATACATACAGTCACAGGCCATCATTCAGACATACATAGAGTCACAGACCATCGTTCAGACATACAGTCACAGACCATCATTCAGAGATACACACAGTCACAGACCATCATTCAGACATACATACAGTCACAGGCCATCATTCAGACATACATACAGTCACAGGCCATCATTCAGACATACATACAGTCACAGGCCATCATTCAGACATACATAGAGTCACAGACCATCATTCAGACATACAGCCACAGACCATCATTCAGACATACATAGAGTCACAGACCAACATTCAGACATACATACAGTCACAGGCCATCATTCAGACATACATAGAGTCACAGGCCATCATTCAGACATACAGTCACAGACCATCATTCAGACATACATAGAGTCACAGACCAACATTCAGACATACATACAGTCACAGGCCATCATTCAGACATACATAGAGTCACAGACCATCGTTCAGACATACAGTCACAGACCATCATTCAGAGATACACACAGTCACAGACCATCATTCAGACATTTATACAGTCACAGACCATCATTCAGACATATATACAGTCACAGGCCATCATTCAGACATACATAGAGTCACAGACCATCGTTCAGACATACAGTCACAGACCATCATTCAGAGATACATACAGTCACAGACCATCATTCAGACATACATACAGTCACAGGCCATCATTCAGACATACATAGAGTCACAGACCATCGTTCAGACATACAGTCACAGACCATCATTCAGACATACATACAGTCACAGGCCATCATTCAGACATACATAGAGTCACAGACCATCATTCAGACATACATACAGTCACAGGCCATCATTCAGACATACATAGAGTCACAGACCATCGTTCAGACATACATACAGTCACAGGCCATCATTCAGACATACATACAGTCACAGGCCATCATTCAGACATACATAGAGTCACAGACCATCATTCAGACATACATACAGTCACAGGCCATCATTCAGACATACATAGAGTCACAGGCCATCGTTCAGACATACATACAGTCACAGGCCATCATTCAGACATACATACAGTCACAGGCCATCATTCAGACATACATAGAGTCACAGACCATCATTCAGACATACATACAGTCACAGGCCATCATTCAGACATACATAGAGTCACAGACCATCGTTCAGACATACATACAGTCACAGGCCATCATTCAGACATACATACAGTCACAGGCCATCATTCAGACATACATACAGTCACAGGCCATCATTCAGACATACATAGAGTCACAGACCATCGTTCAGACATACAGTCACAGACCATCATTCAGAGATACATACAGTCACAGACCATCATTCAGACATACATAGAGTCACAGACCAACATAAAGAACACAGACAACACAAACAGCCGGTGAGAATATGCTAGTCATGGTTTGTCAAGTATGTCACAGGACTCAGATGTCAACCCTGCTCCTGACATTTCAAGACCACCAGTTAGGTTTGATGAGAATATGGGTGGGTATCTGGGAAAAAGTGGAAGGGGTGTGAAAGGACACAGCAGGACGCGGTGCGTCAGCTCGGATCTGCGTCTTCTCACGAGATGTTGCCTCAACAGCTCGGAGTGGATAGGTGCCTGGCAGATGGTCAGCTATCATGGGCACAGGGATTCAGGCACAGGGAAACACAGCAATGGCCCTGACCTCCAAGACCAAGTCTTACCACTGTTTGAGGAGGAAGTGCCCTAACTAGTCCCCAGGCTACCTGGAAACAGGCCAGAAACCTAGACATATGAACGAAGTGCTGTGAGATCATTGTATTCTTGTTGTTAACACATTCTACATGTGATATCAGGAATTTAATCAGATTCATCATATTAATTGTGAATACAAATAAAGCATTTATTTCTATTTACATGTTCTTTTGGCCTATATCCATCTCTTGTATGTATTATTTTCAATTGGTTACCAAGGGGACTTTCGCTGCATTGCTGTATTTTCCCTGCCCTTGGAACCTTGATTTCTTAACAGAGGGTCCCTCTTCTGTACACTTAACAGCCCAGAAACCGTCATCCTCTAGGGTATGTAATCAAAGGTCAACAGGCATGTAAATTAAAATTACTTCAAAAATTAAATCAATACAAACGTACCTTAATTTGTTTTTTTAAATAAACTAAAATAAACTTGCAGAAGTCAAATTCACTAATCCCTCTCCAACCGAAGTAACAGCAGGGAAAGTGTTGGACTTTGGGTCAAATGTACTATTCCTGCTCCAGCATAAGTACTAGTAGTGAAAGTGTTGGAGTTTGGTGTGGTCAGATTTACTATTCCCATTCCAGCGTAAGTACCAGGAGTGAACGTGTCGGAGTTTGGTGTGTTTAGATTTACTATTCCCGCTCCAGCGTAAATACCAGTAGTGTTAGATTTACTATTCCTGTTCCAGCGTAAGTACCAGTAGTGTTAGATTTACTATTCCTGTTCCAGCGTAAGTACCGGTAGTGTTAGATTTACTATTCCCGCTCCAGCGTAAATACCAGTAGTGAAAGTGTTGGAGTTTGGTGTGCTCAGATTTACTATTCCTGCTCCAGCGTAAGTACCAGGAGTGAACATGTCGGAGTTTGGTGTGCTCAGATTTACTATTCCTGCTCCAGCGTAAGTACCAGTAGTGTTAGATTTACTATTTCCACTCCAGCGTTAGTACCAGTAGTGAAAGTGTCGGAGTTTGGTGTGCTCAGATTTACCATTCCCGCTCCAGCTTAAGTACCAGTAGTAAAAGTGTCGGAGTTTGGGGTGGTCCGATTTACTATTCCCGCTCCAGCGTAAGTACCAGTAGTGAAAGAGTTGGAGTTTGGTGTGGTCAGATTTACTATTCCCATTCCAGTGTAAGTACCAGGAGTGAACGTGTCGGAGTTTGGTGTGTTTAGATTTACTATTCCCGCTCCAGCGTAAATACCAGTAGTGTTAGATTTACTATTCCTGTTCCAGCGTAAGTACCAGTAGTGTTAGATTTACTATTCCTGTTCCAGCGTAAGTACCGGTAGTGTTAGATTTACTATTCCCGCTCCAGCGTAAATACCAGTAGTGAAAGTGTTGGAGTTTGGTGTGGTCAGATTTACTATTCCCATTCCAGCGTAAGTACCAGGAATGAACGTGTCGGAGTTTGGTGTGTTTAGATTTACTATTCCCGCTCCAGCGTAAATACCAGTAGTGTTAGATTTACTATTCCTGTTCCAGCGTAAGTACCAGTAGTGTTAGATTTACTATTCCTGTTCCAGCGTAAGTACCGGTAGTGTTAGATTTACTATTCCCGCTCCAGCGTAAATACCAGTAGTGAAAGTGTTGGAGTTTGGTGTGCTCAGATTTACTATTCCTGCTCCAGCGTAAGTACCAGGAGTGAACATGTCGGAGTTTGGTGTGCTCAGATTTACTATTCCTGCTCCAGCGTAAGTACCAGTAGTGTTAGATTTACTATTTCCACTCCAGCGTTAGTACCAGTAGTGAAAGTGTCGGAGTTTGGTGTGCTCAGATTTACCATTCCCGCTCCAGCTTAAGTACCAGTAGTAAAAGTGTCGGAGTTTGGGGTGGTCCGATTTACTATTCCCGCTCCAGCGTAAGTACCAGTAGTGTAAATGTCAGAGTTTGGTGTGCTCAGATTTACTATTCCTGCTCCAACATAAGTACCAATAGTGAAAGTGTCGGAGTGTGGTGTGGTCAGATTTCTTACTGCCGCTCCAGCATAAGTACCAGTAGTGAAAGTGTCGGAGTTTGGTGTGCTCAGATTTACTATTCCCGCTCCAGCGTAAGTACCAGTAGTGAATGTGTTGGAGTTTGGTGTGCTCAGATTTACTATTTCCGCTCCAGCGTAAGTACCAGTAGTGAAAGTGTCGGAGTTTGGTGTGTTCAGATTCACTATTCCCGCTCGAGCGTAAGTACCAGCAGTGAAAGTGTCGGAGTTTGGTGCGGTTAGATTTACTATTCCCGCTCCAGCGTAAGTACCAGTAGTGAAAGTGTCGGAGTTTGGTGTGTTCAGATTTACTATTCCCGCTCGAGCGTAAGTACCAGTAGTGAAAGTGTCGGAGTTTGGTGTGGTTAGGTTTACTATTCCTGCTCCAGCGTAAGTACCAGTAGTGAAAGTGTCGGAGTTTGGTGTGCTCCAATTTACTATTCCTGCTCCAACGTAAGTACCAGTAGTGAAAGTGTCGGAGTTTGGTGTGGTCAGATTTCTTATTGCCGCTCCAGTATAAGTACCAGTTGTGAAAGGGTCGGAGTTTGGTGCGGTTAGATTTACTATTCCCGCTCCAGCATAAATACCAGTAGTGAAAGTGTCGGAGTTTGGTGTGCTCCAATTTACTATTCCTGCTCCAACGTAAGTACCAGTAGTGAAAGTGTCGGAGTTTGGTGTGGTCAGATTTCTTATTGCCGCTCCAGCATAAGTACCAGTTGTGAAAGTGTCGGAGTTTGGTGCGGTTAGATTTACTATTCCCGCTCCAGCGTAAGTACCAGTAGTGAAAGTGTCGGATTTTGGTGTGCTCAGATTTACTATTCCCGCTCCAGCGTAAGTACCAGTAGTGAAAGTGTCAGAGTTTGGTGTGGTCAGAATTACTATTCCCACTCTTACGTAACGCACAAAAGGGAAGTGTTGGCCTTTGAAATACTGAGATTACTGTACCCACTCCTAAATAAAATAAAATAAATATAGATAAACGAAATAAACATTAGATATATCTTTAGAAATACAAAATAAAACAAGTACACAAATCTTACACATGTGGAAATTATTTATGCTAATTAATAAGCACGCTGTAGCAGCAGAAACAGAAAATGGAGCCATGAAACATGTGTTGCCATTTTACTGATTCTCTCCCAACTCCCTGCTAGAAAGATTCAGTTCTCAGGAAGTAAAATCAGTTTCCTCCTTCCACAGAAAGTTACATTATAAACAATGGTGTAGGAAGCTGGCTCTGTATATACTATAGCAAAGTAAGGTATAGTGTGCACAAAGTCCAGTGGATCCACAGAGGCCTACAGAGGGTAAAGTAGATAATACTAACAGCTCTGTTTGTGGTAGTGTGGTCAAGCAGTCAGGCTTATCAGAGGGCTTTGTTAAGCATTTGTTGTACACACTCAGGCAAGAAATGATTACACACACTCAAAGACAGAATCCAGAACAATTGTTTTGTATAAATAGTTATTACTTTTTTCTTTTATTTTAGAACCAAGAGGAACTCAGTTGAAGGTAATTAACAGTTTTAAGGATTTCAAAACCTTTCAAATACAGAAGGTAGTGGGTTGTAAAGGCATAGAATTACTTTACAGGAGTATTAAAAATACTTGGCCAATGTCAATCAAACAGCAGAAAACTTAGCAAATGTAACAGATAGACATTTAGTGCAAAAGGAAGAAATTCAATGCAATCCTACGGAAGGAAACCGTGATGTACATTTACACGTAAGTACTCGACTTACACATCCAGTCTTCGTCGGTTTAGACCAACAGGCAGCAGGGGTCAGATCAAGGTAGGTAATGCACCACCAGCGGCACTGGGGTGGCCGAGTGCCAAGGTCACTTGGCCCAATGTTAGTCAATGGACACTGGGGGCACTCACAAGAGGTGCAGGTGCAGGTAATTACCCCCGGTTTCAGAGCAAAGGCCCTGGGGATTCAAGCAAGCACAGGGTAGGCCACAAGTCAGCACAAGTCCTACACCACCAGCGGCACATCGGCGGCCGGGTGCAGGGTGCAAATCAGTAGTGGGCGCCCAACCTTGGCCAATGGAAATCTTGGTCGCACAAAGAGACTGCAACCTCACACCAGGAGGCTGGATGAAGGTGACCAACAGCTGGGCAGGTAAGTAGAGGTGTCAGTTGACCCCTGGGCACCATCAGCAGGGCTCCCCAAAGTCGGGGGCAGAGGATGCCAGGGTGCCTTTAGGTGTTGAGTTTTCTTTACCGGAGCCTGTCGCGGTCAGTGGGACTCTTTGTGATGAGGCTTCAGGCGTCTTTGTGGAGTGCAAGAGAGGTTAGTCACCGATTGAGTCAAGGTCAGGATCGCTGGGGAGACTTCACTGAACAGGTGAGCCACTCAAACTCAGGCTGAGGGCGTCAGGTGCAGAGTGGGCAGGAGACGCACATGCGGCTGGATCCAGAGTCCTTGTAGTTGGATTCTTCTGGACTGGGCTGCTGTCCTCAGGAGATCTGGCCTTTGTTGAAGAGTGGCAGTGTTCCTCGGGTTCTGGAAGTCACTGACCACAGAACAGGTGTCATCTTCCGTGCAGGTTTTTTAAGCTGGAGACAGGCTGGTAGGACTGGGGCAAGTCAGTAGGCATTTTCAGGCCTTGCTGCATGGTGTCTTCTTCATTCTTCTTTTTCGTAGGTTGCAGAAATCTCAAGATCAAGGTTCAGGGGTGCCCCTTAATACTGAACCTAGGGGTGTTACAGGTACTGGCAGATAGTAGCCAATGGGCTACTTGCCTTTAGGGTGACTATACTCATTGTATGTCCCCCTACCTTTGGGAGGGGGCATCCCCTAACCTGATTGGCTAACATCCTTCCATTCAAGATGGAGGATTTTCTAAGGAGGTGGTCACCTCAGTCCAGGGCACCTTAGGGGCAGTCCACACCTCTCCTGACTACTAATTTTCCCACCAACTTTGCTGCCAAAAGTGGGGCTTGGTCAGAGGGGCCACATATCCACTAGCTGGAGGGGCCCTGGCTAGCATAACAGAGGGCAGGAAGCCTTTGAGGCTCACTACCCTGAATGCTGTTCCTCCTTGGGGGTCGGTGAGAAGCACCTCCACCCCAAGCAGCCTTTGTCCTGACCCACGAGAGCACAAAGGCATCCACCTGAAGGGGTCAGAAACATATCTGTGTGGGGCAGGCTGGTGCAGACCAGTCAGCTGGACGTGAGAGAGTTGGTCGTTTTTTAGGCGGCATTTCTAAGGTGCCCTCTGAGTGCATTTTGTAATAAATCCAACACTGTCATCAGTGCGGGTTTATTATGCTGAGAGGTTTGATACCAAACTTCTAAGCATTCAGTAAAGCCATCATGGAGCTGTGGAGTTCGTAATGACAAACTCCCAGCCCATGTACTCAATACGGCTCCACTGCACTTACAATGTCTAAGAATGTACTTAGACACTGTAGGGGCATATTGCTCATGGAGCTATGCCCTCACCTGGGGTATAGTGCACCCTGCCATAGGGCTGTGAGGCCTGCTAGAGGGATGACTTACCTATGCCACAGCCAGTGGTCGACTCTTAAGTTTTATCTGCACCAAAACACACAGTCTGCAATGGCAGTGTTTATGTGTTAGGTGAGGGGTCTCTGAGGGTGGCACAATACACGCTGCAGCCCTTAGAGACCCTCTCTGGTCACAATGCTCTTGGTACTAGGGTTACCCTTTACAAGGGACTTATATGTGGGCAAGAGGTGTGCCAATTGTGGAAACCAAGATACAGTTTTGGGAAAGAACACAGGCACTGGGAACCTGATTGGCAGGGAAGCAATGCACATTCAGTCAAAGTGCATCAGATATCAGGCAAAAAGTGGGGGGTAACCAGAATAGAGGGTAGGTGGTGGGAAAAAGAGACTAGTGTTTATTTCAGAATAATTTCAATAGGTTAGATGTTTTGGGAATTAAATCCTCTGGGGCATTCTTACTGTAACACTGGCAGCAACTTGCTGGTATTGTGTACACTAGTCAGTGAACACTTGTGTAGAAGGTGATCTAGGGGGGAGGGGCGTGGTGACCCCCCCACACCTGCATACTTCATGTTTCCCTTCTAATGCTCTAACGTCACCCCTGCTTCATTTGGGGAACTCTTTATTAGTCTTTTAATGAATCGGTGGCCACACTGCTGCCACAGAGACTTTTCACTGAGGTGCTTTTCAAATTACATCGAGCAAGGGAGACGGCTGTGGTCCGCCCAGGTCTTTGGCACTGACCCTCCGATAAGGGAAGTGCATCCTTTTGGCATGGGGGAGCTGGGCCGACACCCGCGAGGGGCACACACAGCTGACCTTCTGAGTTGCCCTACATATTGGTTCCATTGGTTTATTACATTCAGGCTGGGTATAAAATCGTCTTTTCTTTACGTTCCTTAGCCTCCCTCAGATTGACTTTCTTGCACTTTCCCTTCCTTCGCCCTCTCACCCTCGCTCCATGGACTTTCACCTTCAGTTTAGCCACTGAATAGGTGATTCTAGTGCAGGGATAAGGTGCAAATGTGTGTTCACAGTCTGGTCACTGTTGTGAGGTGTTCAGCTAGGACACCTGTGAGCACAAACAGGCAGATTGGGAAGAGTTGGAGGAAGAAAATTAGCAGGGGTACCAAATTCAGTTGCGCCCGGGGCGCTGTCCGTTGAAAGGCTGGCCCTGGGTAAGGGGATCAGGCACTCCTCCTTACCAGCAGGGGCGGCTCCTCCACTAGGGCGGAGGAACGTCACCCCACTGCTTCTCACAGTGCGAGAAGCAGGAACATAATATGGTAATTACTTTCCATTATTACCATTTTGTTTGGTTGCAGGTTTACTGCTCTGAGAGCAGGGGAGGGGAGGAGTGATGTGCCTGCCCCCCACCAACTGCAGAAAGACTGCTTGGTCAGCGCCCTTGGGCCGCCCAAACCAGTCATGCGCACTCCATCGTTTCTCCATGTAGGCCGCATGCAGCCTACATGGAGAACATGGCCTCCCCAATAGCCCCTGGCTGGTCGGCGTCCCGACCAATCATAACGCTGCTTGAGCAGCGTTGTGATCGGCTTAGGGGCGGGAGCCTGGCTGCCTGCTTTTGCTTCCTGTTTCTGGAGAGCAGGAGAGCAGAGAAGATGCAGGACCCGGGACCTGGCCGTCGGAAAGGTAAGTTTAATTATCTATATTTCTTGTATTTCATTAACCCCCCTCCCCCCAAACCCCCCCCCCCCCCCGCACACCCCACCCGCGAGTTGTGCCGGCCGCGACTGCTTACCAGTGCTTAATTTGAAAACAAATACGGGCCAGGGCCCTTGTCAGGAGGCCACTGCAGCTTGCATCACGCATTGCCCCGACCAGCAATGCAAACGACAGTACCTATACAACTGCTAACAATCGCAGTCCTACAAGGGTGACAATTCAGACTGTTCCAGGCCCTCAAAGCTATAAGAATGGCTTGGGCGGTGCAGGTATAAGTCGTTTTTAACGTATATTGAATTTAGAAACAACTGTTGCTCTGCTTAGGTGCCAGTGTTGTCAATTAAGAGCCAGTGCAGAGCACCGGAAACCACCAGCTCAAATTAAGCACTGCTCCTTACCCTCAGATCAGGTGGGTGCCGGCGTGGCTGTCCTCTCTTTTTTTCTGCAGAAGGAGAGAAGCTGGACTTGCACTGTTCATCAGTGCTGCATCTCAAACTGTGACTTCACAGTCCAGTCATTAGAAGCTGTTACAGGGGAGGCTTGACGTCATTCCATTTTGTTGTGCTAGTTCTGTTGTTACAACATACGTAATGTAAAGAAAACAGGCTCATTAATTCATAAGGGTGTTACGACTTCCGCTCTTATTTAAGCACAAGGTATCTCCCTCCTCAGATCTGTGAGAGGCCGAACAGCAGCGATGCTAAGTGTGAAGATGGATAATGAAGAGGGCGGCGAGGATGTCATTAACCTGCTGCAAAGAATGTCCTCGACACAAATAGACTAACATACGTGTGTTTGTAAAGCGCACGTTCACCCAGAAGGGCACCTTCGGCCGAATAATAGATGTTTATTTTTACCCAACTCAGTGATTTTATCGACCTCAGAAAGATGAAAGGCTGAGTAATCCTGCTGGGATTTGAACCTGTGACCATGAGGTCCAACACAGGCCCCTACAGCAGACACATTAGTCCATTAAGCCATTAGACCCTGCCACTAAGCCATCAGACGCTGCTTGAACTACTCAGGTGTATATGTAGAACTAATCGCCTTATCGGAGGCGCAGGTGGGATGCAACAGGCTGTTCTCCATTCTGTGAAGTGGCTGCTGCTCGTCCCAAGGTCTGGAGATATATATACATGTGTGGGTGTTGTCACTCTCAACCCATGTTGTAATTCATGTTGTAATCCACCCATGTCGACACTCGTAGGCGCGCGTTACAAGTGGCCAAGCAGTCCGTCTGGTAACTGCCACCACAGTTACTGTCTGGCACTAGGATCACCTTAGCTCTGGGGTAAGGGGCGGAGGAGCTCCAGGGTGATTGCAAGTCGCTCTCTGGGGCAGTCGAAAAATGAAGAATTACTGGTGCAAATGGTAATTCCAGGTCTGGGTCCCCCAGTAACTCCTCAGCTTAGCCAGGCGTTTCACCCAGAGACTCCGGCTGCTGTTACTGAAGGAGTGGAGACAGGGCTCAGAGCTACTCGTTGAGGCTGGTAGCTGGGAAACATCCATTAGAACCCTGTCATTACTTCGCATTGCTTTTACAACTCAACTGTTACAATGCAACTGCCATTACATCGCATGCCATTACAACGCATGTCACTACAGTGCATGCCTTTACAACGCATCCCATAACAACCCATGCCAATACAACGCATTATAAGGTAAGCAATGGAGATATTTTTGTTTTAGGGTGGGTATGGGTTTTAGGGTAGATGGGAATAGTAAATTTTACCCCTACACTATCCAACACTTACCCTACTGTTACACTCACTGGAGTGGGAATAGTAATTTTTACCCCTACACTATCCAACACTTACCCTACTGCTACCCTAAAAGTATTATGGATTATAATGGTAGTTTTTAAAAATGCATTGTAATGGCATGAGTTGTAAAATCATGCAATGTAATGGTAGTTGCGATGTAAAAACCGCCTTGTAAAAGTATGCGTTGTAATTGTTTGCGTTGTAATAGCATGAGATGTAAAATCATGCGATGTAATGGTAGTTGCGATGTAAAAACTGCCTTGTAAAAGTATGTGTTGTAATTGCATTCCTGGTAGCTCCTCGCCAGCTCCCAGCTAATATACAGCCTCATGCATCAACCCAAAATCCAGTCGGTAAAATACCGAATCGCTAATAGCTCCCGGTATTAAGTTAAAAATACCCAATCCCAATGCATCAACCCAAAAGCAAAAATCGCTATTTAAGGAATCCTTAAATAGCGATTCTTTAAATAGGGATTCCTTAAATACCGATTCCTTAAATAGGGATTCCTTAAATACCGATTCCTTAAATAGCGATTGCATTTAAGGAATCCCAAAGTGAGATTCCTTAAATGCAATGCATCAAAGTTAAAAAATTAGCGATTTCGCTAATAGGGGGAGCAAATTACCATGAAGATGAACTGCATGGTAATTTGCAAAAACTTTGAAAAATGCACTTTTGTGCATTTTTCAAAGTTTCATGTTGCGCACACACATGCCCTTAGAGCATGTGTTTGTGCAACATATGTGCACATATCATTTTCAGGGGTGCTATAGGGTGACATTTTGACACCCTTGCACCCTTGAAATTGCATGAGCAATTTGCGAGAACCTACTGGTACTCGCTATTTGCTCATGCAATCTCCGATTCATTCCTATGGGCCTGGAGGCCCATAGGAATGATTGGGACGGCATTCCTTAATTGCTACTCGCTATTTGCTAGTAGCAATTAAGGAAAGTTAAGGAATCGCTATTTGAATAGCGATTCCTACATGCATAGCCTTTTGCTATTCCTTATTAGCGAATCCTTATTTTTCGCTAATAAGGAATCGCAAATGCTAATGTTGATGCATATGCCCCATAGTCTGTTGTCCCAGAATCTGAAAAAACAAGCGGAACCTGAAATTAGTGGGCCGTTACCGCATATGAAGCCTGATTCACAAAGGTAAACGTACACTTTTCTCTAAGTTTACCATATTTTTGGTGTTCACAGACTATGAGTTTAATTTTACTATTTGTAATTTTATGACTGCTGAGTCTCCGCAATCGGGCGGGGAACTCCGCACATCAAAAATAGGACTGGTCTATCTTTTATGTGTAGAGTCTCTACAGTCGTAAAATTACTATTAGTGAAAGTAAACTCATAGTTTGTGAATACCAAAAATATGGTAAACTTACACAAAAGTGTAAGTTTGCCTTTGTGAATCAGACCCATGGTTCATGGGTCCTGCACCCAATAATGCTAGGAAACGTGTTGAGGTGGTTTCGTCTGTGGATATACCACTCCGAACCACTCATAAGGCTACAGTTGTATACATAAACCCAAAACATTGTTTTACATATTTCATATCAGATTTGAAACGAATTAATACTCAACAGTTCAGGAATTGTCGTGCTGATGATTGCTCCTTTGATATTCCCGACCTTGTTACTCTAATGCAGGCTGAAGTATCACTGCTTGACACTGGAGGGCACTGCATACCTACAAATGTTACACACAAATACAATGCCAGCCTTCAGAGTTGTAGGTTTTTAGGTCTTGCTTCAGAGAGCTGTAAGCTATAGTTACCTTAGCTTTGAGTCAATCCAACACTTAAAAATGTTTGGCTCTCTTTTCAGTTTCATTTGATTGCATCTTATTTAGTGGTTCCTTTCCTCTTCTTGTGTTTGTCCTGCCCCTTTAGCTTAGTTTCTTTATCATCCTTTTGGTTGGGTATCTTGTGCCCTTCCACTACTCACATTTAGAGAACTGTTTTTTCATTTACCTTTTGTTTTCAACATTCCATGGGAGTACATGTGTTTTCCTGCTGTCTCCCCATTTACTGATTCCCGCTCACATTACTTCCCCACGCTCTATCTGTGTTGCTTCCCCTGTGCCTCCCTGTCCTGTTCAGCCACTGTTATTTTTTATTTTTATTAGTTAGACTCCATCCCAACCAGTGCTTAATTTGTGGAAAAATAAGTGCCAGGCACTTGTCAGGAGTCCATGGCAGCTTTCCCCTACCATGCTGTCAATCACAATACCAACACAACTACTAACCATCACACTCTACAAGTGTGGCAATTCAGACTGTTGCATGCCCCGAAAGCTATAAGAAGCGTTTGGCTTGCAGATATAAGTCATTTTAATGTATGCTGAAATAATCAACAACTGTTGCTGTGCTCATCTTTAACTTAACAAACAGCACCACCATGTGGCAGACTGTCACAAGTGCCGTTGCCGAGTCTCCGCAGGTGGGCTGAGAACTCTGTTCATAAAAAATTGGACAGGCCTATCTTTTATGTGTAGAGACTCTACAGTCGTAAAATTAATATTAGTGAAAGTAAACTCATAGTTTGTGAATACCAAAAATATAGTAAGGTTACACAAAAGTGTAAGTTTGCCTTTGTGAATCAGGCCCATCGTTCATGGTTCCTGCACCCAATAATGCTAGGAAACGTGTTGACGTGGTGTCGTCTGTGGAGATACCACTCCGAACCACTCATAAGGCTATAGTTGTATACATAAACCCAAAACATTGTTTTACACTTTTCATATCAGATTTGAAACAAATTAATACTCAACAGTTCAGGAATGGGCGTGCTGATAATCGCCCCCTTTGATATTCCCAACCTTGTTACTCTAATGTAAGCTGAAGTATCACTGCTTGACACTGGAGGGCACTGCATACCTATAAATGTTACACACAAATACAATTTCAGCCTTCAGAGTTGTAGGTTTTTAGGTCTCGCCTAGCTATTGCGTAGCAATCGCTATGCGAGACTCTAGTAAGGGGCTCCCAAAAGTGCTCCCAAAAGTGGATTGCATGGCGAGCACGCGCACAATCACGTGCATCGTGCCGCCATGCAATCCACTTTTGGGGAAGCGCTTCAGCCCACTGGTGCGTGCACTGGCGACGGGCGTGCGGTTACGCGCACAATGACGAGCAGAGGCGCCATATGGCTTTCCTCTCTCGTCATGGTGCGCGCACATCGCACACCACTCGCCGCCAGCCTGCTTTCACTTTTGCGGGTTTGTGTTTCTAAGTAGTTTTGTGTGATTTCCGCACTACTCGCGGGCTTACCTCCTGCTCCCCCTCTCTCTTCACGTGGCCACTCCCCTTCCTGTATGCGAGGCTCGCCGGGGCCACGCTTGTTATTAAACCCGCCTCTACTGCTGGCTGCTTTTTCAACACACCCATGTTTAAATACAACCACGAATTCCATACAGTGACTGCACCACATATCTGGATCCAAAAAGTGTTTCACAAACACAATTGCATCGTTTGCTAGCCGGAAAAGGACGTTCAACAAACGCTGGTGCCGTGCACGTAGTTTGCAGTTTATAGGGTTTCATATTATCCCTGCTTGCCTGACTCCGTCAAATACTCACTGCCTGACATATCCTACCGCCTCTAGGCAAGCTCTTCCCAACACGCCTCGTCAATCAAGCAAGCAGCCCCGTAATAAAAGTGCACGAGGGACAAAACCAGAACTGCTTTCCGTTACCAGACGCTGTTCTCGGGACAACCATAACTTTTCCTGGCTGCTAACAAAACTGAGTGAAGAACAACGTGACTTCAACAACAAAGGCGGGGCCTAATTATGACCCCGCCCCACTGGATGCCGAACAGGACCCGCCTTTTCAGCCCCTCTCCTAGCGCTGCAACTTTCGCTCCTTGCAGCCGCCTTTCAACTTCGTTATATCGCGTGAGACAACTTAACAGCGAGCTTTAGAGGCATGACGGCAGGGCTTTAAGTGGGATGAAAAAATGAGGGGGGTCTCTCTCAAAGGGACGTGGCCAATGTAATTAAGGGCGTGGCTTAAAAACACAAACTAAAAGTCTGTGCTTATAATAGTGTGCCGCCAGACTTGTATTTTGCTGTTTCGGTCATTGCATCTAGATATGTAACTCAACAAGTAACATCGTACCTACAACAAGTCAGGACTATTGGCTTTGTCAATGGTTGTCAGTTGCATAAGATAAATAAACAGCAACTATGGCTCGTATATAATATTGAAAAAGCTTCCACCGAAACCCAGTGACAACAGGACAATGTTTTTGCTCCCAAGTTTCAAAAAGACTAAGGAAAACCAGAGAGAAAATGACTCTTTAAAGGCATGAAGTAATGCCGTAACTTCTCCACTAGTGAGTAGTGTGTGAGCAGGTGCGCATTCGATGTGCCTTCTGTCACTGCAGTCCGGGAAAAACGGAACGCCTGTGCCAGGGCACAAAACAGAGCCCGATAGAGACCCGTACGGAGGCCCCCTTTAAAACAAGCACTGGCATAGCCAATAGGTCTCGCCTTTGGGACCTTATAAGTGTTTAGCCATGCAACAGTTGCATAACTAAATACTTATAAGGTCCCAAAAGCGAGACCTATTGGCTATGCCAATGCCTGTTAGGGCTTGCTTCAGACAGCTGTTAGCTATAGTTACCTGTGACTTATTGTATACAACCCCAATACTTACAGTGGGCTTTGAGTCAGTCCATCACTTACAAATATTTGGCTCTCTTTTCAGTTTCATTTGATTGCATCTTATTTAATGGTTCCTTTCCTCTTCTTGTGTTTGTTCTGCCTCTTTAGCTTATTTTTTTATCATCCTTTCGGTTGGGTATCTTGTGCCCTTCCACTACTCACATTAAGAGAACTGTTTTTTCATTTACCTTTTGTTTTCAGCATTCCATAGGAGTGCATATGTTTTTCTGCTGTCTCCCCATGTACTGATTCCCCCTCACATTACTTCCCCACACACTATCCGTGTTGCTTCCCCTGTGCCTCCCTGTCCCACTTGGCCAGTGTTTTTTTAAATTTA
Source organism: Triturus cristatus (assembly GCF_964204655.1). NCBI lineage: Eukaryota > Metazoa > Chordata > Amphibia > Caudata > Salamandridae > Triturus > Triturus cristatus. The sequence continues at coordinate 1,211,488,407 of NC_140593.1, read as the reverse complement.
GAGTCCGTCCCACCCAGTGCTTAATTTGTGGAAAAATAAGTGCTAGGGCCCTTGTCAGGAGTCCACGGCAGCTTGCACCACAGATTGCCCCGGCCAACGCTGCCAATGACAGGAACAACACAACTACTAACCATCACACTCCTACAAGTGTGACGATTCAGACTGTTCCATGCCCCAAAAGCTATAAGAACTGTTTGGCTGGCAGATATAAGTCATTTTAATGTATGCGGAAATAATCAACAACTGTTGTTGTGCTCATCTTTAACTTTACAAACAGCATCACCATGTGGCAGACTGTCATAAGTGCCGGTGTTGACAATCAAGTGCCGGTGCCGAGCTCCGGAAACCACCAGCTCAAAGTAAGCTGGTCTCACCTAGCTCCTCCATTGCTTACCTTCGCTCTTGAACCCCCAGCCCCATTTGCTGCGCATCTTGACGGCATTTACCTTTTAACCACCCGTATGCTCTACTACTGCTCCCCTACTCCTCTCCATCATGTTCTTTCTTTTCATGATTGTTCTTTGTAGGGGGGCTGGGCAACTGAAATCTGCTGCAAGGCTGCTGTTTCTGACAGGAAATGCACTTTGGCAAACTTTTTAATCTGTTTTAACTATTGCTCAAAGATAGGCATCTGCCATCTTCACCTCTGACCAGCTCCTTCTCTTTCAACATCTGGGTTTTGTGTCTCCACCACAGTGTTTAATTTGAGCTGATGGTTTATGGTGCTTGGTTAATTACCAGCGTCGGCTCTTGTGACAGTCCACCACATGGTGGCGCTGTCTGTTTAATTTTGAGATGAGCACAACAACCGTGTTTAATAAGTCAAATTGCATTGAAAAAGACTAATACCAGCCTCGTACGACATTATTATAGCTTTAGGGGCCTGGAATCGTCTGCTTTGCCACACTTGTGGGAGTGTGGTGATTGGGTGTTATGCTCGTACTGTCATTGGCAGCACTGGCAGGGGCAATGCTTGGTGCAGGCCTCATTGGTCTTCTGAGAAGAGCCCTGGCACTTAATTTTTTTTTACAAATTAAGCACAGGCTGGACTGGGAACAGCAACCAGCCCTGGCAGATTGTTGCTTGACCAGCCCCGGGAGCAAGAGGAGGGTGGGGGCGGGGGTGCTAGTAAGAAACACTGTTCCCACTTATGTTACAGGGGGCCAATATTGCAGCACTGCTGCAAAACCGCCCCCGTGACAAAAACGGACCCAACGGCCACAAAACCGTCCCCTACCCCTCCAGCCCACCGGGGACATGCCCGGTGCCTGCTACGGCCAGTCCGGCCCTGCACTGCTCCACATGTAGCACCTTCCGCAGAGGGTACCTCCAGTACTTCTCGTTGGCACAGCGCGGGAGGCAGGAGCATCAGCACCGCCAGTAGCATCTTAGACTTCCGGTTCTGTGCCCACACTGGGAGGGGAGCTGTCTGTCAAGGCCACACTACTGTGTGCTGCCTGTATAATGGTCAGTGGGTAACCCCAGCAACAGTGGGTTGGGGGTCCTGTTCTTTGGCCGGACATATGAAATGCCCCTCTTTGTTGTGCGGATGGAGGGGGGGGTGTATACAATTTCAGAGGGGGGCTCCTGACCCAGTTGGCCGGTTGCAAAACAAGAAAATGTAAAGAAGCATTTTCAGAAGGTGCAGCGAGCAAGTGTGCCAAGTGTCATGACCTGCACTTTTTATGAATGCGTGGGTGCCCTATGTCCACATACTCCCTAGGCCTGGGCGGTAAATTCTATCCGCTCGCGGAATTTGGGTAATTTCACGTTCCGTGGAGAATGCGGAATTGCCCAAAATTCTGCGTTCCGCTGCTTCGCTGAATTTTTTGCTTGTTCGCGTTCTCAAAATGCGTGTTCACGAGATATTTCCCCTCGAGCACGCAAACAGCGATCGCGAACAGGAAAAAAGCATCGCGAACAAGCCCCCCTCTCTTCGATTTTGTGAAGAGAGGGGGGCTTGAGGTTTCGTCACCTTAGTGCCACATTAGGCACAAACCTGATGGGTCTAGTGTCTGGACCTCCGGGGTCCCCCCGCTTCCTGTCATCATTTCCTGCACCCTGAGTGGGCGGGGTCCGGTATGTTTCCCTCCCCCGCCCATCTGGCGATCAATTCGCGCCGAGGTTCCACGCGTTCATTCCTATGCGAAAGGAGTGATGCATGGAAATGACAGAAGGACACTCTTTGCTTAATGTCACATTTCCAAGCTCAGCTAAAGTTGAGCCGTCATACATCCCAGAGGGATAATCGCCAATGGAGAACAGGCTATTGGGTAGGCCTTGGCATGACATGGGCACAGACTTCATATGAACTGGAGCCTCCATAGCGTATAAAATGCCGGAAACAAGGACTTAGCTGAACTGTGAACCAACACAGGTTTTACTGGCAGGACCTATTTATCTGCTGGGTCTGGTGGCTCTTCCACTACGCAGGCCTGGGTTCGACCTCTTGGTCATGGACCAAACCCCGTTGGGTGCTCTCAGCCTGTCATCCTTCCGAGGTCGTTAAAATGAGTATCATTGAGTGGGGGTATCAAACATCTGTTCAGCGCCAACATGCCTAAGGATGTACCGACCAGGTTTTTAGCCTAATGCCACTGCACAGGAAGGATAGCTGGTGATTTCAAAAGGCGCAGGACGGGGGACGGCTAGGTCGACTGCCAGTCTTATGCTGAGTAAAATGGTTCATATCATTAATTCCAGTGTTACTTGCCGCGTCCTTCAGTGACGCATAGTCATCGCAGTCCAGATCACACTATCTCCTCTATTTTGCAGTCAGAAGTGGATAATGTAAGAAGTTATCTGGAAAGGGACTGGGCACGCGCAGCAGTCAAGAAGGCAATAGATGAAGCATTTGCGTATCCTGAGGTGTGACGGAAGCTACAATTTTAACACAGCTAAAGCAAATCCAGGTATTTACTGGCCAAGGCACATAAGACAAACATTTGCTGAAACCGGGTTTGACACATTATTAATTTGTTCGCAACTGTTTTATCATAAGACTGTCTGTGCAAATGTTTTGGACTTTTCAACAGAATATGTGCTATGTTACAAGTGTGCATTACAGGTTGCTTCAGTTAAGCTAAATTCCGTCCGCCTTATCGCCATTGCAGCTAGGCGAGTTGCATAAGCTGGTCGCCCTGAAAGTGTGCTGTGGTTCCAAAGTTCAGGGAAATATTGGGCGGAGCACATAGGCTACAAGTTATTAGAAATCATTCGGCTTTCCCTTAATTTGAGGAAGGGCAGGTGATGTACAAACTGTTCTCCTCTGGTTCTCACCATAGAGAAGCATCTATCCACTAGTCTGCTTTCTGGCATACTTAGCCGAAGTTGGCACGGGGCTACTCACGCCAGGGTGGGGACATCAGCATGGTGACGGCATTTAAATATCGCAGTCAGAGGGTGAGGGGGTGCATGCAACCTGGACACGAAATGAAGCAGAATACTAGGGGTGCAGCCCCCCCTATTATCGCATTAGATGGTAGGGCGTTGGGATCCGCAATGCTATAGGTGTTACATTTCCCCACATATGGGCAGAAGGGTAAGTTGGCAGGAACCTGTATATAGAGTGGGTTTTAATAGGTTTTCCTTTTGGCTAATTCTATAGAAGATGTGCACTCTGTAAACATGAGTATGGGTAACGTTATCCTGCATTTAAGCAACAACAACAAAATAAGTCAGGTATCCCAGCGGAAGAGGCCGAAGGGGAGTGAGTACATGCCCAGACAATTACTGCGTCAGATGTCATTTAATTTCAACACTGGGACTGGTACTGCAAACTCCTTTCATGGTACAGTTGGAGAAGGAACAGAAAGTGTGTAGATACCAGAAGTTTAATACGATTAAACTAAGCAGGGGACTGACTTGGTTCGTTTGTTTGGGGTTCCCAGGCATGCAATACAACAGCTGGCTGTAGAAGTTGCGGCTCAGACTAGCAGGAGGCGGACCCCCTCCAAATATCTTGGTCATCCACTGGGGAGGCAAGGTACTGACTTTCATGGGTAGATAGGTTCTGCTGCAAAAAATGAACTCCACAATGTGTAAGTTAAGCAGACAATTAGGCACATGTGCGTTAGGGTGGTCCGAGATTATGCTACAGTTAGTTTGGCACGGGGTCAGGTCTGGAGAGTTTGTTGAAAATTCTCGCAGGAGGATAAAAAGCGCCATGTGCAAATTCACGGAACAGAGGGATTTTGGTTTTATCAGACACTGTCTCTTGCATGCCAAGACCACGGATGTTTGATGTGGCTGGGGTCCATTTGTCTAGAGTGGGCATGGACCTGTTTCTGTTGGACCGGGGTGATGCCCTAGAGTCAGCAGGGTGTAGGTAAGAGTGCCTGCCTTGGTGGGGGGCCCTGGGTGTGACGGGTGCCACACCCAGACCTATGGCGGAGTTACATGGTGATCCAGAGGCTAAATGGTACATAGGGGTACCCTCTTCAGGAGCACAAGAAGGGTGCAAATGCCAAACAACCCCAGGAAGTCCTTACGGCAGGACCCTGGAGGAACGATGGCGCCCGTTAGTCCTTCGGGCGGTTGTAAACCTGAGCAACTGGGGGCTTGCCTGGATACGCTCCGCCCCCCTCAAGGGGTGTGAGTAAATGGATGGACTGGTGGTCCACAGCATGCAAGAGGTAATCCTCCAAAATGGTTAGCACCGATTGGTTAGGCCACAGTGCAATTTGGCTCATCAGGTGGGCAGGGCAGCGTAGGGGCTGCCTGCCCTTTGATGCCCGTAAGTTGACCCACAATGTTGGCATATTTCTTATGCAAAATAAACCTGCAGCAATATTTTCTCAAACAACTACTGTGTCTGGTGTTTTCTTTATTATAGTATTTCTATGTTTGCGGGTGGGGTGAGTGTAAGGAAGTGGGTTTCTGTTGCAGTAATCCCCCCACTTTTTGCCTGATAACTGATGCACTTTTCCTTGTTGTGCCCTGGGCTCCTGCCAATCAGGTGCCCAGGGCCTGTGTTCCTTCCCTAAAAATTGACTAACAGCCAAAACCCAATTCGCATCTCTGGTCACATGTCTGCCCCTGGTAAATGGTACCCTAGGTACCCAGGGCCTTGTGACCAGAGAAGGCCCCTAAGGACAGCAGCACTTATTGTGCCACCCTTAGAGGCCCTGTACCCTGACACACACACACTGCCTTTGCAGGCTGAGTGTCTTGGTGCAGAACAAAACAAAGAGTCGACATGGCACACATCCCTGTGTGCCATGCCCAAAATACACACTGCCCTGGCATACCTCAGTCACCCCTCTAGCTGGGTGCCCTATGCCAGTGGTGTGGGCACAGGTGCATGAGCCCTGTGCCCCTACAGTACACAGGTCCATTCCTGGGCACTGTAAGTGCAGTGCTGCCATTAAGAGTATATGGTGCTGGGAGGTCGTCAACATGAACTCCACAGCACCATGATGGCTACACTGAAGACTGAGAAGTTTGGTATCAAACTTCTCAGCACAGTAAACCCACACTGATGCCAGTGTGGGATTTACTGTAAGATGCATGACAGAGGGCATCTTAGAGATGCCCCCTGAACCTAACCTACAATCCACGTCTTGTCTGAGAGGCTGCCTAGGCTGCCACACAGCAGACATGTTGCTGGACCCCTGGGTAGAGAGCCATCTGCTCTCCTGGGCCTGCAACAATGCACATCCTGGGTGAGGTGCTAAGTCTCCTCCCCCAGGACGGGCAGGGGAAGCTTCAAAGGCATTCGGCCTTTGTGAGCTTCTCCAGGCCACTTGCTGTACTCAGCAACTGGCCCCTACCGGTTCTGACCCCCACTCTGGCGGGAAGGCTGGCCGGAAACCCCAAGGAAGAAAAGGGGGTGAGCCAGCCTCTGCCAACCCCACCCCTCAGGTGGGGGAGGCGAGGTGAAGCACATCTTTGGGCTTTTGCCATCTTGAAAATGGGAAGCCCTGCCCAATCAGGACTAGGCTACTGCCCCTTCCCACAGGAGAGTGGCAGGAGTGGGCAGGGACCCATTGGTCCCTGCCCTTTAACTACCTGTAACGCCCCTAAATCTAGTTTTTATTGGCACCCTGAACCTTCCTTCCTTAGATCCAGATTCCAAAACAGCAAAGAAGATCAAGAAGCAAGAAGACCTGCCGTGCAGCTACTAAAAAGAGGAAGACACCAACTGATTTGGCCCCAGCCCTACCGGCCTGTCGACCCTCGAACCCGCTCCTGCTAAATCCCGGCATCTCCCGTGTCCAGCAACCTCACAAACCCTGGAGGACCTGGCTACCTTGGGACTCTAAGCATCTGGGACTCCAACAAGCAGTGGTACTGCTCAAAGCAAGTAACTGACCCCTGACATCAGCCTGGAACCGCGAACACTACACACTCTGCACCTGCCAAGCCTGGCTTGTGCTGGAGTGGACAAAGACCACGAGGACGTCCCCCCCGGCGACTGTGACCCCGAATCCAGCACCCAAGGACCCACCTTGACGCTCCTGACGATGCCTGCAGCCTCAGAACCAGGGACCCCCCAACCGCGACCAGCAGAGGGTAAGATTTCCCGACACCAAAAGGCACCCCTGCACCCGGTGCCCTGTGGCCCCCTGTGCCCAACTCCTGGGTACCTACCTATTCTCCAACTACCCAACTTACCTCTCGAAGTGGTGGTCACACCTGAAGAATCTTCATCCCCGAGCTTGCAGCCTTTGTTCGTTTTTGAGCTTTTGCATTGCAATCCATTGAGCGCCCTACGGTTCAAAAGCACCCTGCACCCAGCCGCCCGAGTGGCCCTGGCAGTGCAACTTCTACTCTAACCTACTTCCCCATTTGCCCTGAGCAAGTGACCAAGAGCGCAGCTCCCACAGCCATGTGGCCTGCTAGCCAGCAGCCACCAACCAAGGGCCCCCTGCCTCCCATAGGATAACATTGGGCCTAACTCACTCTGCACCCGGCTGCCCCTGTGCCGCTGAGGGTGTAACAACTGTACTTACCTGATCCTGGGAGACCCCTGAGTCTATGCCCAGAACCTTTACTCTGCCAGTCGAGTACTTACCCAAAGGCCGATAACTCACTTTTCTTCCTTAGGGTAACATTGACTGGTTGTACTTGAAATTTCTTCAAATTGTGGAGTTTCTAAACTTTCAAATATTCACCTAAAA